>NC_083230.1:130756437-131130997 GCF_032191835.1 Heteronotia binoei | reverse complement strand
TGGATCAGCCAGAGCTCTCTTATCTGGGAGAACCGGGGTTTGAGTTCCCCACTCCTCCACCTGCAGCTGCTGGATGGCCTTCAGTCAGCCACAGCTCTCTTATCTGGGAGAACCGGGTTTGATTCCCCACTCCTCCACTTGCAGCTGCTAGAATGGCCTTGGGTCAGCCAAAGCTCTCTTATCTGGGAGAACCGGGTTTGATTCCCCCCTCCTCCACTTGCAGCTGCAGGAATGGCCTTGGCTCAGCCAGAGCTCTCTTATCTGGGAGAACCGGTTTGATTCCCCACTCCTCCACTTGCAGCTGCTGGAATGGCCTTGGGTCAGCCAGAAGCTCTCTTATCTGGGAGAACCGGGTTGATTCCCCACTCCTCCACTTGCAGCTGCTGGAATGGCCTTGGATCAGCCAGAGCTCTCTTATCTGGGAGAACGGGTTTGATTCCCCACTCCTCCACTTGCAGCTGCTAGAATGGCCTTGGGTCAGCCATAGCTCTTATCTGGGAGAACCGGGTTTGATTCCCCACTCCTCCACTCGCAGCTGCTGGAATGGCCTTGGGTCAGCCAGAGCTCTCTTATCTGGGAGAACCGGGTTTGATTCCCCCCTCCTCCACTTGCAGCTGCTGGAATGGCCTTGGGTCAGCCAGAGCTCTCTTATCTGGGAGAACCGGGTTTGATTCCCCACTCCTCCACTTGCAGCTGCTGGAATGGCCTTGGGTCAGCCAGAGCTCTCTTATCTGGGAGAACCGGGTTTGATTCCCCCACTCCTCCACTTGCAGCTGCTGGAATGGCCTTGGGTCAGCCAGAGCTCTCTTATCTAGGAGAACCGGGTTTGATTCCCCCGTCCTCCACTTGCAGCTGCTGGAATGGCCTTGGTCAGCCAGAGCTCTCTTATCTGGGAGAACCGGGTTTGATTCCCCCCTTCTCCACTTGCAGTTGCTGGAATGGCCTTGGAGGTCAGCCAGAGCTCTCTTATCTAGAAGAACCGGGTTTGATTCCCCCGTCCTCCACTTGCAGCTGCTGGAATGGCCTGGGTCAGCCAGAGCTCTCTTATCTGGGAGAACCGGGTTTGATTCCCCCCTTCTCCACTTGCAGCTGCTGGAATGGCCTTGGGTCAGCCAGAGCTCTCTTATCTAGGAGAACCGGGTTTGATTCCCCCGTCCTCCACTTGCAGCTGCTGGAATGGCCTTGGGTCAGCCAGAGCTCTCTTATCTAGGAGAACCGGGTTTGATTCCCTCCTCCTCCACTTGCACCTGCTGGAATGGCCTTGGGTCAGCCAGAGCTCTCTTATCTAGGAGAACCGGGTTTCATTCCCCCGTCCTCCACTTGCAGCTGCTGGAATGGCCTTGGGTCAGCCAGAGCTCTCTTATCTGGGAGTAACCGGGTTTTGATTCCCCCCTTCTCCACTTGCAGCTGCTGGAATGGCCTTGGGTCAGCCAGAGCTCTCTTATCTAGGCGCACCGGGTTTGATTCCCCCGTCCTCCACTTGCAGCTGCTGGAATGGCCTTGGTCAGCCAGAGCTCTCTTATCTGGGAGAACCGGGTTTGATTCCCCCCTTCTCCACTTGCAGCTGCTGGAATGGCCTTGGGTCAGCCAGAGCTCTCTTATCTAGGATAACCGGGTTTGATTCCCCCGTCCTCCACTTGCAGCTGCTGGAATGGCCTTGGGTCAGCCAGAGCTCTCTTATCTGGGAGAACCGGGTTTGATTCCCCACTCCTCCACCTGCAGCTGCTGAATGGCCTTGGGTCAGCCATGGCTCTCTTATCTGGGAGAACCGGGTTTGATCCCCCACTCCTCCACTTGCACCTGCTGGAATGGCCTTGGGTCAGCCATAGATCTCTTATCTGGGAGAACCGGGTTTGATTCCCCACTCCTCCACTTGCAGCTGCTGGAATGGCCTTGGGTCAGCCATGGCTCTCTATCTGGGAGAACCGGGTTTGATTCCCCCCTCCTCCACTTGCAGCTGCTGGAATGGCCTTGGGTCAGCCATATCTCTCTTCTCTCAGAGAACGGGTTTGATTCCCCACTCCTCCACTTGCCGCTGCTGGAATGGCCTTGGGTCAGCCAGAGCTCTCTTATCTGGGAGTACCGGGTTTGATTCGCCACTCCTTCACTTGCAGCTGCTGGAATGGCCTTGGGTCAGCCAGAGCTCTCTTCTCTGGGAGAACCGGGTTTGATTCCCCACTCCTCCACTTGCAGCTGCTGGAATGGCTTTGGGTCAGCCAGAGCTCTCTTATTTGGGAGAACCAGTTTGATCCCCCCCCCTCCTCCACTTGCAGCTGCTGGAATGGCCTTAGGTCAGCCAGAGCCTCTTCTCTGGGAGAACGGGTTTGATTCCCCACTCCTCCACTTGCAGCTGCTGGAATGGCCTTGGGTCAGCCAGAGCTCTCTTATCTGGGAGAACCGGGTTTGATTCCCTCCTCCTCCACTTGCACCTGCTGGAATGGCCTTGGGTCAGCCAGAGCTCTCTTATCTAGGAGAACCGGGTTTCATTCCCCCGTCCTCCACTTGCAGCTGCTGGAATGGCCTTGGGTCAGCCAGAGCTCTCTTATCTGGGAGAACCGGTTTGATTCCCCCTTCTCCACTTGCAGCTGCTGGAATGCCTTGGGTCAGCCAGAGCTCTCTTATCTAGGGAGAACCGGGTTTGATTCCCCCGTCCTCCACTTGCAGCTGCTGGAATGGCCTTGGTCAGCCAGAGCTCTCTTATCTGGGAGAACCGGTTGATCCCCCCTTCTCCACTTGCAGCTGCTGGAATGGCCTTGGTCAGCCAGAGCTCTCTTATCTAGGAGAACCGGGTTTGATTCCCCCGTCCTCCACTTGCAGCTGCTGGAATGGCCTTGGGTCAGCCAGAGCTCTCTTATCTGGGAGAACCGGGTTTGATTCCCCACTCCTCCACCTGCAGCTGCTGGAATGGCCTTGGGTCAGCCATGGCTCTCTTATCTGGGAGAACCGGGTTTGATTCCCCCACTCCTCCACTTGCACCTGCTGGAATGGCCTTGGGTCAGCCATAGATCTCTTATCTGGGAGAAACAGGTTTGATTCCCCCGTCCTCCACTTGCACCTGCTGGAATGGCCTTGGGTCAGCCAGAGCTCTCTCATCTGGAGAACCGGGTTTGATTCCCCCCTTCTCCACTTGCAGCTGCTGGAATGGCCTTGGGTCAGCCATGGCTCTCTTATCTGGGAGAACTGGGTTTGATTCCCCACTCCTCCACTTGCAGCTGCTGGAATGGCCTTGGGTCAGCCATGGCTCTCTTATCTGGGAGAACCGGGTTTGATTCCCCACTCCTCCACTTGCAGCTGCTGGAATGGCCTTGGGTCAGCCATGGCTCTCTTATCTGGGAGAACCGGGTTTGATTCCCCCTCCTCCACTTGCAGCTGCTGGAATGGCCTTGGGTCAGCCATATCTCTCTTCTCTCAGAGAAACCGGGTTTGATTCCCCACTCCTCCACTTGCCGCTGCTGGAATGGCCTTGGGTCAGCCAGAGCTCTCTTATCTGGGAGTACCGGGTTTGATTCGCCACTCCTTCACTTGCAGCTGCTGGAATGGCCTTGGGTCAGCCAGAGCTCTCTTCTCTGGGAGAACCGGGTTTGATTCCCCACTCCTCCACTTGCAGCTGCTGGAATGGCTTTGGGTCAGCCAGAGCTCTCTTATTTGGGAGAACCAGTTTGATCCCCCCCCCTCCTCCACTTGCAGCTGCTGGAATGGCCTTAGGTCAGCCAGAGCTCTCTTCTCTGGGAGAACCGGGTTTGATTCCCCACTCCTCCACTTGCAGCTGCTGGAATGGCCTTGGGTCAGCAGAGCTCTCTTATCTGGAGAACCGGGTTTGATTCCCCCACTCTTCATTTGCAGCTGCTGGAATGGCCTTGGTCAGCCAGAGCTCTTTTATCTGGGATAACCGGGTTTGATTCCGCATTCCTTCAATTGTACCTGCTGGAATGGCCTTTGGTCAGCGATAGCTCTGGCAGAGGTTGTCCTTGAAAGGCAGCTTCTGTCAGAGTTCACTCAGCCCCACCCTCCTCACAGTGTATCTTTTGTGGGGGAGGAAGGAAAAGAGATTGTGAGCCTCTCTGAGACTCTCGGAGTGGAGTGAAATCCAATATCATATCTTCTCCTCTTGGATCTTTCTTCTTGGATAGAAAATGGTCTACATATCTTGACCCATCTATATAACTTCAAATTCTTACTAAATATTTTATTGTGTGTATGTAAGTAGTTTTTGTTTGTTATTGTGGTTTTAAAATTATTTATGTAACTGTGTTTTAACTGTATTTTATTAACCGCATTTTATTGTATGAATTGTATTTATTGTAATCATGGTACACACCATGTCTTCTGAGCCGCCCTGAGCCTGCCTCGGCGGGGAGGGCAGGATATAAATAAAAGTTTATTATTATTATTATTATTATTATTATTATTATTATTATTATTATTATTATTAGTGCTTGTTTATAACCTGATTCCATAAGATTAATTTATTGTATATGAGTATTAATATTGGTATTAGCTTGCATATTTTCAAAATATTGGAAAAACAACTGAGGAGGGCTATGGGGGGTTGGTGGTGGGGGAAGCAAAGACCCCCCCCCACGTGGATGACTGGGCTCTTCCGCCCTCTCTGACCCCCTGCACCAGCCCCCCATTGGGGTTTGGTGGGGCCCAAAGGTGGGGGGAGGAAGGGCATCTCTGGGCGGGGGGGGGGGGTGCCTGAAGAGGAGCCACCTTGCCGTCCCCCAAGAGGCTGCCTAGCGGGTATTCCTGCAGGCCTCTGCACCCCTCCTCTTCCAGGGATTCAGCCACAAGCTGCCCAGGGAGGGAAGGGAGGGGTGCTCATGGGGCAGGACGAAGCCACCTTCCCGCCCTTCCGTGTCCTGTTTAGTGTCATCCCTTCTGTCCCTACCCCCCCCCCCCGTCTTTCCCTCCTCCCTTTCTCAACAACCCTCGAAGGCAGGTTAGGGTGGGAAGGGGGCTCCCCCAGCAAGCTTTGGGGGCAGTGGGGGGATCTGAACCCAGGGCTTCCGGAGCAGAGGGCCAGCTGGGTCACTGCAGTGGTCTGAAACCAAGTTAGAGACTCTAGTCATGCACCTTGAAGACCAGCACTGAGTTCAATTTTGAGTAGAAGCTTCTAGTTTTACCTCGAACTCAAACTCCCCTGGGCTAGATGGTCTGGATGGCCCTTTCCGACTCTACGATTCTAATGGTGCCCAGCTGGACTCCCGCTTGGTTCTGGATCTGAGCAGAGCACTGTCCCTTGGAGCAGCTGCCCTCAGCCCCTTTCCGCAAAGAAACAAAAGCCGCATAATGCAGCCCTCTCTTTATTTGTCTACCTTCTCTAGGCAGATGACACAAGGGGCAACAGATGCAGTCCAAGGATGCCGCATCTTATAAACAGTGTCACGGGACTCGAGTTCCAGATTGAGGCTGCTGCGGGAGGCTTTAGGCCGGAGTCGCTCTGCGGTGGGCAGTACTGAGAGAGGCTCTCAGGCAACCCTCGTGAGAAAGCCCTGGTGAGCTGATTCTGCTCCCGGTACAATGAGGAGCAGCACCAGGCTGAGGCAGGGTTTCCTTTTCCTTCCCTTCCTCTGTGCTTCCCAGTCTGCCCCACTGGGTTTCCATTCCAGCCTGGGTTGACTCCACACACACACACCCCCGGTGCTTTTTGCAGGCCGATGCTTTGAAGACAGGCACCTACAGAAGGCCCAGCTTGGCACACGCTGCCCCCATTGCAGCCCCCCCCAGGGCCGAGGGACCTTCGGATCAGAATGAAGGCCGTCTTGTGTGCTCCCCAGCGGATGCTGCAGCTCACCTTGGCCATTGTCAAGCCTGACGCTATGGCCCACCCCCTCATCCTGCAGGTAAGGATCAGAATGCGTTTTTGTCCCCCCCCCCCGCCCCTTTTTGTGCTGGGACACATTTCCTTCTGTCTGAAGTGCACCATGAAAGGCCAGATCTCCCCTCCACTGATAGGTGTTGAGGCTTTGTGTGTAGGGTTGGGAAGTTCCTGGAGATGTGGGGCTACTGCCATGGGAAGGCAGGGTTTAGGAAGGAGAGCAAAGTACAATGCCCGCAAGTCCCACCCTCCCAAGTAGCCCTTTTCCCCAGGAAGAGAGTTTCAGAGGTTAGCCATGTTTTGGCTTTGTTGCCATCAAGTCATAGTTGGCTTATGGTGACCAAGTACACCACAGGAGGTGGTGGCAGCTACAAGCATAGACAGCTTCAAGAGGGGAATGGATAAGCATATGGCGCAGAGGTCCATCAGTGGCTATTAGCCACAGCTTATTGTTGGAACTCTCTGTCTGGGGCAGTGATGCTCTGTATTCTGGGTGTTTGGGGGGGGGCACAGTATGAGGGCTTCTAGCTCCATTGGTGGACCTCTTGATGGCACTTGGTTGGAGGTTTTTTGGCCACTGTGTGACACAAGAGTGTTGGACTGGATGGGCCATTGGCCTGATCCAACATGGCTTCTCTTATGTTCTTATGTCTGGGGCAGTGATGCTCTGTATTCTTGGTGCTTGGAGGGGCAACAGTGTGAGGGCTTCTTGTGTCCTGGCCCCACTGGTGGACCTCCTGATGGCACCTGGGTTTTTCTGGCCATTGTGTGACACAGAGTGTTGGACTGGATGGGCCATTGGCCTGATCCAACATGGCTTCTCTTATTGTGACACAGAGTGTTGGACTGGAGGGGCCATTAGCCTGATCCAACATGGCTTCTCTTATGTGACACAGAGTGTTAAACTGGATGGGCCACTGGCCTGATCCAACATGGCTTCTCTTATGTTCTTATGTGACACAGAATGTTGGACTGGAGGGGCCATATGCCTGATCCAACAGGGCTTCTCTTATGTTCTTCTGTGACACAGAGTGTTGGGCTGGAGGGGCCACTGGCCTGATCCAACAGGGCTTCTCTTATGTTCTTATGTGACACAGAGTGTTGGAATGGATGGGCCACTGGCCTGATCCAACATGGCTTCTCTTATGTTCTTATGTGACACAGAATGTTGGACTGGAGGGGCCATATGCCTGATCCAACAGGGCTTCTCTTATGTGACACAGAGTGTTAAACTGGATGGGCCACTGGCCTGATCCAACATGGCTTCTCTTATGTTCTTATGTGACACAGAATGTTGGACTGGAGGGACCATATGCCTGATCCAACAGGGCTTCTCTTATGTTTCTTCTGTGACACAGAGTGTTGGGCTGGAGGGGCCACTGGCCTGATCCAACAGGGCTTCTCTTATGTGACACAGACTGTTGGACTGGATGGGCCACTGGCCTGATGGCTTCTCTTATGTTCTTATGTGACACAGAGTGTTGGACTGGATGGGCCATTGGCCTGATCCAACATGGCTTCTCTGATGTTCTTATGTGACACAGAGTGTTGGACTGGATGGGCCACTGGCCTGATCCAACATGGCTTCTCTTATGTTCTTCTGTGACACAGAGTGTTGGACTGGATGGGCCACTGGCCTGATCCAACATGGCTTCTCTTATGTTCTTATGTGACACAGAGTGTTGGACTGGATGGGCCACTGGCCTGATCCAACATGGCTTCTCTTGTGTTCTTATGATGCCTTTTCTTCCGGTCTGCCAGGCTGTGCACGAGACCATTCTGAGCAACAGGTTCCTGATTGTCCGGTGCAGGGACGTGGTGTGGAGCAGGCAGGACAGCCAGCAGTTCTACCAGGAGCACAGAGGTCAGAGCCCCCCTCCCATCCTCTTTCTCGAAATGGCAGCGGGTTCCACCTCTAGTCTGATCGAGGGCCGCAGCTGGGGCCAGCGGAGAATCCTAATGGTCAGCTCTGAGTTTAGGGAGTTTAGGTGGTTTCTGTTCTTCCAGAAAATTTGGTTGCATCTTAAATGATGCGTAGAGTGCATGTTTATCTCTTCCACCTGGCAGGGCGGGGCTGCATGCATGCATCTTTCTTAATTTTATTCTGACAAGAACCACATCAGGTGCAGTGTTCTCTGTAAGCTGAGTTAGTGTGAGTGAGCTCACACATTTTTGTCTTAGCTCTGGAAGGATGGCTCCAGTACATACTAATTTGTGCAGTAGCTCACAACTAGAATGATTAAAGGTTTGGAACACTTTCCCTATGAAGAAAGGTTAAAACGCTTGGGGCTCTTTAGCTTGGAGAAACGTCGACTGAGGAGTGACATGATGGAGGTTTACAAGATTATGCATGGGATGGAGAAAGTAAAGAGAGAAGTACTTTTCTCCCTTTCTCACAATACAAGAACTCGTGGGCATTCAATGAAATTGTTGAGCAGTCAGGTTAAAACAGATAAAAGGAAGTACTTCACCCAAAGGGTGATTAACATGTGGAATTCACTGCCACAGGACGTGGTGGCGGATACAAGCATAGCCAGCTTTAAGAGGGGATTGGATAAAAATATGGAGCAGAGGTCCATCAGTGGCTTATTAGCCACAGTATATATATATATGCATGTGTGTGAGTGTATATGTATGTATGTGTGTATATATATATATATATATATATACACGCACACACACACAGGCCACTGAGTGTCTGAGAGTGTTGGAATGGATGGGCCATTGTCCTGATCCAACATGGCTTCTCTTGTGTTCTTACGTAACACAGAGTGTTGGACTGGAGGGGCCATTGGCCTGATCCAACATGGCTTCTCTTATGTTCTTACGTGACACAGAGTGTTGAACTAGATGGGCCATTGGCTCTATCCAGCATGGCTTCTCTTATGTTCTTATGTGACACAGAGTGTTGGACTGGATGGGCCATTGGCCTGATCCAACATGGCTTCTCTTATGTTATGTGACACAGACAGAGTGTTGGACTGAATGGGCCATTGGCCTGATCCAACATGGCTTCTCTTATGTTCTTATGTGACACAGAGTGTTGGACTGGAGGGGCCATTGGCCTGATCCAACATGGCTTCTCTTATGTCCTTATGAATGCCAGGAGCTCACAAAGTAGAATTTTTGCCCACAAGACTCTGCAGCTTAGAGGGAACATTGAGTGTTAGGGTGGGAGAGAGAGTGTGACTGGCCCACAGTCTTCCATGAAGTTTCGTGACAAGCTGAAATGTGTACCTTGGCCTCCTTGCCCCTAGTCCAGTGAGAGCCGCTGTGGTTAAGAGCAGTGGACTGTAATCTGGACCTCACACCACCTCCGCAGGAAGCCTGCTGGGTGACTTTGGGCCAGTCCTCTCAGAATTCTCTGAGCCCCCCCTCTCTTACAAGGCGCCTGTTGCTGGGAGGGGAAGGCAAGGCAATTGTAAGCTGCTTTGGGACCCTTTAAAGTAGAGAAAGGGAAAGGAAAGGTCCCCTGTGCAAGTACCAGTCGTTTCTGAATCTGGGGTGACGTTGCTTTCACAACGTTTTCACGGCAGCCTTTTTTACGGGGTGGTTTGCCATTGCCTTCCCAGTCATCTACGCTTTCCCCCCAGCAACCTGGGTGCTCATTTTACCGACCTCGGAAGGGTGGAAGGCTGAGTCAACCTCAAGCTGGCTACCTGAACCAGCTTCCACTGGATCGAATTCTGGTCGTGAGCAGAGGGCTCCGACTGCAGGACTGCAACTACCACTTGAATTGTTTTCTATATTTTGAAATCTGCCCTCAGTGAGAAAGGAAAGGAAAGGTCCCCTGTGCAAACACCAGTCATTTCCGACTGGTGCTTGCACAGGGGACCTTTCTTTTCCTTTCCTTGCCGTTGCCTTCCCCAGTCGTCTACACTTTCCCCCTAGCAAGCTGGACACTCATTTTACCGACCTCAGAAGGATGGAAGGCTGAGTTAACCTCGAGCCGACTACCTGAGACTCAGCTTCCGCCGGGAATCGAACTCGGGTCGTGAGCAGAGCTTAGGACTGCAGCTTTAACACTTGGCGCCACGGGGCTCTCACACAGTAGAGAAAAGCAGGGCGTAAAACCTGCCTTTTCTTCTCTAGCCTCTATATCACATTCACTAATCCCTCTGGTGGCAATCCCTACAACTAGGCAAACTAGGTGATTGCCTAGAGGGCCAGCCTTCTGGGGACACCAAATTGGGCGCCCCCGTGTGGCTCAGTGACATCAGTGCAGGGGGGGCACCAGAAGTTGGCAGTTTCGGCCTGGCTCTGCCCTTACATCTATGTGTCCATTCTGCTCACGCGGTGTCTCTTCTTGGACCTGGCCCTCTTCTTTGCCCAATAGAATTCTGGAGTTTGTGGCCGTTACGGTGGAGAGACCAGCATGTGGGGGAGGCCCCGTGAGCTGGGTGGGGGCGACTCACTTGCTCTCTTCCTTGTTCCAGGGCGCTTTTTCTACCAGAGGCTGGTGGAGTTCATGGCCAGGTACGTGCAAGAATTCCCCGCAGAGAGGAACAATGACGTATGCAAGTAGCATAGATCCTATGCGCTGTTTTAGGGCATGCCTCCTCGAGGGATCAAAATGGTCTGTGGGGGAAGTTTTGCCAAGGACGTGTTGAAAAGAGAAAGCTCACCTTGCCTCGTGTCTCTCCCAGTGGCCCGATGCGGGCCTACATCCTGGCCCACGAGGAAGCCATCCCGTTCTGGAGGTCTCTGATGGGCCCCACCAAAGTGTTCCGCGCCCAGCACACGGATCCGGACTCCATCCGCGGGACCTACGGCCTCACAGACACTCGGAATTCGGTGCATGGGTCAGGTGAGTCTGGCAAAGGCCAGCCTTGGTAGGAAGAAAAGCAGTCTTTTGTTTTCAGGTGGGTGGCCACGTTCATCTGGAGCAGCAGAACAATGTTTGAGTCCAAGGGCACCTTTAAGACAAAGTCCCACTTCTGCCCCAGTGACTAACCACCTCTGTTCATCTCTTGCCTTGAAGACCTCATGAAGAAGGGACGGTGGCTCAGGGGTAGAGCATCTGCTTGGTAAGCAGAAGGTCCCAGGTTCAGTCCCTGGCATCTCTAACTCAAAAGGGTCCAGGCAAAGAGGCATGAAAAACCTCAGCTGGAGACCCTGGAGAGCCACTGCCAGTCTGAGTAGACAAGACTGACTTTGATGAACACAGGGTCTGATTCAGTAGAAGGCAGCTTCATATGTTAATTTATGTTGGGGTGGGGCGGTGGTTCAGTGGCAGAGCATCTGCTTGGTAAGCAGAAGGTCCCAGGTTCAATCCCCAACATCTCCAACTAAAAAGGGTCCAGGCAAAGAGGTGTGAAAAACCTCAACTGGAGACCCTGGAGAGCCATAAATGGGGCTGTGGCTCAGGGGTAGAGCATCTGCTTGGTAAGCAGGAGGTCCCAGGTTCAATCCCCGGCATCTCCAACTCAAAAGGGTCCAGGCAAGTAGACGTGAAAAACCTCAGCCTGAGACCCTGAAGAGCCGGTGCCAGTCTGAGAAGACAAAACTGACGTGGATGGACCCAGGAGGGTCTGATTCAGTAGAAGGCAGCTTCATATGTTCATATATGTTGGAGAGGGACGGTGGCTCAGGGGTAGAGCATCTGCTTCGTAAGCAGAAGGTCCCAGGTTCAATCCCCGGCATCTCTAACTCAAAAGGGTCCAGGCAAATAGGCGTGAAAAACCTCCGCTTGAGACCCTGGAGAGCCGCTGCCAGTCTGAGTAGACAAGACTGACTTTGATGAACACAGGGTCTGATTCAGTAGAAGGCAGCTTCATATGTTAATTTATGTTGGGGTGGGGCGGTGGTTCAGTGGCAGAGCATCTGCTTGGTAAGCAGAAGGTCCCAGGTTCAATCCCCAACATCTCCAACTAAAAAGGCTCCAGGCAAAGAGGTGTGAAAAACCTCAACTGGAGACCCTGGAGAGCCATAAATGGGGCTGTGGCTCAGGGGTAGAGCATCTGCTTGGTAAGCAGGAGGTCCCAGGTTCAATCCCCGGCATCTCCAACTCAAAAGGGTCCAGGCAAGTAGACGTGAAAAACCTCAGCCTGAGACCCTGAAGAGCCGGTGCCAGTCTGAGAAGACAAAACTGACGTGGATGGACCCAGGAGGGTCTGATTCAGTAGAAGGCAGCTTCATATGTTCATATATGTTGGAGAGGGACGGTGGCTCAGGGATAGAGCATCTGCTTGGTAAGCAGAAGGTCCCAGGTTCAATCCCCGACATTTCCAACTAAAAAGGGTCCAGGCAAAGAGGTGTGAAAAACCTCAGCTCGAGACCCTGGAGAGCCGCTGCCAGTCTGAGTACAAAAGATTGATTTTGATGGACCCAGGGGGCGTCTGATTCAGTAGAAGGCAGCTTCATATGTTCACCAACTGAATCTTGACGGCACTTTTCACCACTGTGAGTGTGGAGTAACCGTACAGACCAGGGTTGAGTGGACTGGACAGTTGGTTGAGGGTGTGAGAGCTGAAGAGACTGAGTGGGGTGCAGTAGAGAGCTGTGAGAGAATTCTGTGTTCCATGTGGAAGTTACTAGCTTATATATGGCAAGTGAGGAGAATAATTCCTTTGTGTGGAAGTTGTTGGCATCAGTGGCGAGTGAGGGGAATAGGCCCTTGTGGCTGGGTTAAGGAACTGTGAAGGAGGCGAGATGTAAGTGTGTGCGCGCATCAGAGCTTCTACCCAGAATAAAATTTGGTTGGTCCTCATGGTACCGCTGGACTCGCACTTTGTTACAGAGAAACAAGCAAAACTGTAGGTCTGGCTGAAATTGTGTCACTTCCATACCTATCTGAAACCATTATGCTTATTACTGTCAAGAGTACCTCTTGCCATGATTCTGGGGAGGGGAACCATGCTTATGCATAACCAGTAGTAACCTTTGGGTACTGCTTTGCCAATATTTCTTTGCTCTCACACACTGGTCGGTTATGTCAGCAACATATTACGTATCCTTCCACCCTGTTATGTCAGCAACATATTACGTATCCTTACACCCTGTTATGTCAGCAACATATTACGTATCCTTCCACCCTGTTATGTCAGCAACATATTACGTATCCTTCCACCCTGTTATGTCTGCAACATATTATGTATCCTTCCACCCTGAGAACTGAGCTCCGAGCTCTCCAGGGTCACAGGCGCTATCGGTTCACAGAGACTCTCGAGTGTTTCGTTTTCGGCTGGACAAAGGGAGGCATAGTTAATTGGAAAAGTGAGGGGGGACATAATGATAGGTAGATTTTGGCGCTTTGGCTTTTGAAACCTGTAAGATGAACCCGCGGTATATCTAGGTGCACTGAGGTCTTTGCCTTCAGTTGCAGCAGAGACCTGTCTGTCTGAAATGTCTCTGCTAATTCAGATAAAATCCTTTTTATAAAACGAAGGAGTATTGATTGGTCCAGGCAAGGGGGCATGAAAAACCTTCGGCTTGAGACCCTGGAGAGCCGCTGCCAGTCTGAGTACAAAATATTGATTTTGATGGATTGGGGGGGGGGGGGAGTCTGGTTCCGTAGAAGGCAGCTTCAGATGTTCAGATGTTCACCAACCAAATCTTGATGGCATTTTCACCACTGTGAGTAGAGAGTAGCCGTACGGACCAGGGTTGAGTGGACTGAGAGCTGAAGAGACTGAGCGGGGTGCAGTAGAGAGCAGTACAGTAGAGAGAGGTACAGAAACTTGCAGCATTTGACAATTGCCTTTGCTGAAAAGATTGCACTATTATAGTTTTAGATGAACTGTTGTCTGTCTTTAAGAGGCAACAGCTGTTTTACGTACAGCAAAGGGATCCTGCTTTTACCTCAGAGCCACCCACACATTTTGTCGTTCTGCCCAATGTAAGAAAGCCATCCCGATTCAACTAAGAAGTCTGAGGTGAGAGCCTTCAGAGGCAAGCAAAAATAAGTAGGAATTGCTGAGGAAGGCCAGGGGGCCGCATCACACGGGGCACCGTAGAACACACCAGAGAGAGGCACCTTGAGAGAGGCTGCGAGTATAAGAGGTCTCATAAAGAAGGAGAAGACTGCAGATTTATACCACGCCCTTCTCTCCGAATCAGAGACTCGGACATTTTAAGAAAAAATTGGATATATATCCCACCCTACACTTTGAATCTCAGAGCGACTTACAATCTCCTTTACCTTCCTCCCCCACAGCAGGCACCCTGTGAGGTGGGTGGGGCTCAGAGAGCTCTGAGAGAAGCTGCCCTTTCAACGAGGAGTGGGGAATCCAACCCGGTTCTCCCAGATAAGAGAGCTCTGGCTGACCCAAGGCCATTCCAGCAGCTGCAAGTGGTGGAGAGGGGAATCAAACCCGGTTCTCCCAGATTAGAGAGTCATGGCTGACCCAAGGCCATTCCAGCAGGTGCAAGGGGAGGAGGGGGGAATCAAACCCGGTTCTCCTAGATAAGAGAGTCATGGCTGACCCAAGGCCATTACAGCAGGTGCAAGGGGAGGAGGGGGGAATCAAACCCGGTTCTCCTAGATAAGAGAGCCTTGGCTGACCCAAGGCCATTCCAGCAGCTGCAAGGGGAGGAGGGGGGGAATCAAACCCGGTTCTCCTAGATAAGAGAGCCATGGCTGACCCAACGCCATTCCAGCAGCTGCAAGTGGAGGAGTGGGGAATCAAACCTGGTTCTCCCAGATAAGAGAGCCATGGCTGACCCAAGGCCATTCCAGCAGCTGCAAGTGGAGGAGAGGGGAATCAAACCTGGTTCTCCCAGATAAGAGAGCTCTGGCTGACCCAAGGCCATTCCAGCAGCTGCAAGTGGAGAAGTGGAGAATCAAATCCAGTTCTCCCAGATAAGAGAGCGATGACTGACCCAAGGCCATTCCAGCAGCTGCAAGTGGAGGAGGGGGGAATCAAACCCGGTTAGAATCCTAGAGTTGGAAGGGACCTTCAGGGTCATTTGTCCAACCCCCTGCACAATGCAGGAAATTCACAAACGCCTCCCCCTAAATTCACAGGTTCTCCCTGATAAGAGTCTGCACACTTAACCACTTCACCAAACTGGCTCTCAGGAGTGAAGACATCTCAGGAGGGTGTGGCTCTCGTATTGGCTCACATTTCCATTCCTCTTTTGCTTGCTCAGACTCAGCAGCTTCGGCCAGAAGGGAGATGGCCGCCTTCTTCCCGGACTTCTGTGAGGAGTACTGGTACCAGCATGAGGAGCCGCGCCTGCGCAGCGGGGCGGTCTGCTACGACACTGAGGCCGCCATTCACCGCGTGCCCAGAGACGGATGGACGGAGAGGGATTAAAGGCATCTGAGGGGATGGGAGTCAGTGGGGCAGGATCCCCAAACCCAAAGTTTGCTTCTACAGGTTCAGGTCACCCACCAGGCATAGCAGGTGACCACTGAAATCCATTTTGTGCTGATTTATGTTGGGTCAGCACACGGCTATTTGGAGGCCTGCGAGGACAGAGTTCTGGACGCACCTCCTGACGCCAGAGCTGCTCGTCTGTCCGTGCCGGATCAGGGTCTTCCGTTCATGGCCTTCGCGGGGAGCCCGGCCGTCGCAGCAGTGCTTCCACTGCGGGGCAGCATTTGCGCAGTCAGAATGTAATTTGGGAGTGACGGGACTTTTGATGTACAGAAACTCACAACTTTGAAGGAGAAACTGGAGCTTCCTTCCGAAGGATATTCTTTGCACTGTGTCTGGGCAGAGATTGCCAAAGAAAAACGAATAAAGCCAATCTCTCCAGCTTCCCCTCCGAGCATGGATCCTAAAGGGGTGCAGCCACAGACTCCTCCTCCATTGGCTGGAGGCAATGGGCCAAATCGGCCACACGGTGAAGCAGTTGTACCACCGGCTGGAGGTCTAAATCCACCAAGCCGTGAAGGGGTGATGGGAGTAAAACCTAAGGGAGAAAGGACTCTTCGTCCTGTGGGTGCTAAGTCTGAAAAGCCTGTAAGGAGAATAAAGAACATAAGAGAAGCCATGTTGGGTCAGGTCTCTTATGTTCTTCAGTGACACAGAGTGTTGGACTGGATGGGCCGTTGACCTGATCCAACATGGCTTCTCTTCTGTTCTTATGTGACACAGAGTATTGGGGAGTATTGGACAGGATGGGCCATTGGCCTGATCCAACATGGCTTCTCTTGTGTTCTTATGTGACACAGAGTGTTGGACTGGAGGGGCCATTGGCCTGATCCAACATGGCTTCTCTTATGTTCTTATGTGACACAAAGCGTTGGACTGGATGGGCCATTGGCCTGATCCAACATGGATCCTGTTATGTTTTTCTGTGACACAGAGTGTTGGACTGGATGGGCCTTTGGCCTGATCCAACATGACTTCTCTTATGTTCTTATGTGACACAGAGTGTTGGACTTGATGGGCCATTGGCCTGATCCAACATGGCTTCTCTTGTGTTCTTATGTGACACAGAGTGTTGGACTGGAGGGGCCATTGGCCTGATCCAACATGGCTTCTCTTATGTTCTTATGTGACACAGAGTGTTGGACTGGATGGGCCATTGGCCTGATCCAACATGACTTCTCTTCTGTTCTTATGTGACACAGAGTGTTGGACTGGATGGGCCAGTGGCCTGATCCAACATGGCTTCTCTTCTGTTCTTATGTGACACAGAGTGTTGGACTGGATGGGCCATTGGCCTGATCCAACAGGGCTTCTCTTCTGTTCTTATGTGACACAGAGTATTGGAGAGTATTGGACAGGATGGGCCATTGGCCTGATCCAACATGGCTTCTCTTCTGTTCTTATGTGACACAGAGTGTTGGACTGGATGGGCCATTGGCCTGATCCAACAGGGCTTCTCTTCTGTTCTTATGTGACACAGAGTATTGGAGAGTATTGGACAGGATGGGCCATTGGCCTGATCCAACAGGGCTTCTCTTCTGTTTTTATGTGACACAGAGTGTTGGACTCGATGGGCCATTGGCTTGATCCAACAGGGCTTCTCTTCTGTTCTTATCCTCTTCTTGGCATGGGAGCTGAGACTGAGTTTGGGAGATTACTAGTGGGTGAGGCCAGGCTTGGCTTTCTTTTTGGGAGGCCAGTGAGAGGAAGTAGAGCAAATGCCTTAAGTCCTGGTTCTGCAAAGGGGCCCAATCCCTAGAGGGATCCATCTGAGGAGGGTGGTGCTGTCCCCTGGTCACAGTCGCTCCTGAGTTTGCCGTTAGTCTCCTGCGGTGAAGCCCACGAGTTCCAACCGCTGCTTCCCCTAAATTGCCCTGTATTCTGTGAAGAGGAACATGGCCACATTCTCAGCTGATGCTTCCTTCTCCCTTTCTTGGTTTTTTAGGGTATAAAGAATGGAATGACACCCTCTGCTGCTATGAGAGACCTTTCCTCCGCAGATGGAGAGCATCCTAGTCCAAGAGCTCTAGAGGGAAGCCCAGGGTATACTTGGGAGCAAGCTGTGCCTGCCAGATGCCAGACTTCTCTCCGTCTCAAGGGCAGCATTTCCTTCAGCTCTGTCTGAGGGTTCCCCGGGCTATCCTCTCTTCCTGCTCTGGAGTTGTCCTTTTCCTGCCCTTCTTTGCTCGCTAGTAAACATTGCTGGAAGCCTGCAGTCCTCCTTCATCTTTCTTCCCCCCTCCCCCCCCCCCGGGAGAGGCAAGTCCTGCTCCCTCCGTGAGTCCCACAGGCTGGGCTGAGGTTTGTGGCATCTGGGTTTGCAGAAAGGTCCAACTGGCCAGCTGGCCCAAGGGCCACGCTCACTGCCATCTCTGGGCCATCTACAGTGGGGGATTGGACTGAAGCACCCCCCACCTTGGCCACCGGGGGCAGTAATGGACTAGGGTTGGGTTTGCCAGACAACCTCCGGGTGGGAATGAAGGAAAAACCCCAAAAGGTTCCGTGTATATACCGGCCTCCAAAATATCTTTCAACAATCAAGTCCACTTAGACGTGTCCATAATCAAACTCAAATTTATTTACGGAAGCCGTAAGCTTTAGAAGAAATAAATTTACATCTGCAGATCACTGCAGATGGTGACTGCAGCCATGAAATTAAAAGACGTTTGCTCCTTGGGAGGATACCTGGGCAGTATCATAAGAAGTAGAGACATCACCCAGCCAACAAAAGTCCGTATAGTCAAAGTGATGGTATTCCCAGTAGTAATGTACAGCTGTGAGAACTGGACCGCAAGGAAGGCCGAGCGCAGAAGAATAGATGCTTTTGAACTGTGTTGCTGGAGAAGACTCTTGAGAGTCCCTTGGACTGCAAGAAGATCCAATCAGTCAGTCCTAAGGGAAATCAGCCCAGACTGTTCCCTGGAAGGTCAGATGCTGAAGCTGAAGCTCAAATACTTTGGCCACCAAATGAGAATGGAGCACTCCCTGGAGAAGACCTGGATGCTGGGAAAGACAGAAGGCCAAAGAAGAAGGGGACGGCAGAAGATGAGATGGCTGGACAGCATTCCTGATGCGACTAACACGAATTTGAGCAGACTTCGGAGGATGGTGGAAGACAGGAGGGCCTGGCGTGACTTCGCCCATGGGGTCGCAAAGAGTCGGACTCGACTGTGCGACTGAACAACAACAAGCTTTAGAAAAGTGTAAATGGTGCAGAATCTACATGTAACTTATCCACAAAAAAATATTTTTTTTGTTCTTCCTCTTCAGCCATGTGCGTTTTTATTTACAGCAGATTAATCATAAATGTGACAGGATTAATCGATTTAATTTTCCTGTTTCGCTCCAACGCTTTATCCCAGCCGAAGTTTATTTCCTTACGCATGTTTTCTTGGCAGTAAGCTTACTGACGCATATGTAGGTCGAAGCGGACTTTACTGTTGAAAGATATTTTGGAGGCTGGTATATACACGGAACCTCTTGGTTTCCCCCCCTTAATTCCATTTCTCCGTGGGACTTTTTGGTTGCTCGACCTCCAGGTGAGGCCTGGAGATCTCCCGGAATTACATGTGACCTCCAGGCAATAGAGTTCAGTTCTTTGGAGAAAATGGCTGCTTCAGAGGGTGGACTTTATGGATTATACCCCAGTGAGGTCCTTTCTCTGCCCAACCCCTACCCTCCCCAGGACCCACCTCCAAACCTCCAGGAATTTCCCAACATGGAACTGGCATCTCTAACTGGGGAGAATCTCTCCAAGAGGGAGCTGGCGCACCCAACCTTTGGCAGGGTAAATGTTTGCTTTTAAGGTGCCACAGCCCTGCCCCAGATGGCTCAGGCTAGCTTGGTCAGCCCTGGTGGGTGCTTGGAGGGGAGACCACCACGGAAGTCCATGGCGACTAGGCAAGCAATGTTCCCCCTAAGCTGCAGAGTCTTGTGAACAAAAATTCTACGTTGTGAGCTCCTGGCATTACAGTTGTGAGCTGCTGCACAAATTAGTGTGCTCTGGGGCCATCCTTCCTGAGCTAAGACAAAAGATGTGTGAGCTGGAGGCTAAAAAAACTGTGAGCTAGCTCACGCTAACTCATCTTAGAGGGAACACTGCTAGGAAGAGAGAGGCAGGCAATGGGCAACCACCTCTTTTTCTTGCCTTGAAAACCCTGCGTGGCTCACCACAAGTGGGCTGTGACGTGACAGCACCAAACACACACACACATGGTGCCCCAACCCTCCATAAGAACATAAGAGAAGCCATGTTAGATCAGGCCAATGCCCCCTCCAGTCCAACACTCTGTGTCACCTAAGAACATAATAGAAGCCCTGTTGGATCAGGCCAGTGGCCCCTCCAGTCCAACACTCTGTGTCACATAAGAACATAATAGAAGCCCTGTTGGATCAGGCCAATGGCCCCTCCAGTCCAACACTCTGTGTCACCTAAGAACATAAGAGAAGCCCTGTTGGATCAGGCCAGTGGCCCCTCCAGTCCAACACTCTGTGTCACATAAGAACATAAGAGAAGCCCTGTTGGATCAGGCCAATGGCCCATCCAGTCCAACGCCTTGTGTCACATAAGAACATAAGAAAAGCCGTGTTGGATCAGGCCAATGGCCCCTCCAGTCCAACACTCTGTGTCACATAAGAACATAAGAGAAGCCCTGTTGGATCAGGCCAGTGGCCCCTCCAGTCCAACACACTGTGTCACATAAGAGAAGCCCTGTTGGATCAGGCCAATGGCCCATCCAGTCCAACGCTTTGTGTCACATAAGAACATAAGAGAAGCCATGTTGGATCAGGCCAATGGCCCCTCAAGTCCAACACTCTGTGTCACATAAGAACATAAGAGAAGCCCTGTTGGATCAGGCCAATGGCCCATCCAGTCCAACGCCTTGTGTCACATAAGAACATAAGAAAAGCCGTGTTGGATCAGGCCAATGGCCCCTCCAGTCCAACACTCTGTGTCACATAAGAACATAAGAGAAGCCCTGTTGGATCAGGCCAGTGGCCCCTCCAGTCCAACACTCTGTGTCACATAAGAGAAGCCCTGTTGGATCAGGCCAATGGCCCATCCAGTCCAACGCTTTGTGTCACATAAGAACATAAGAGAAGCCATGTTGGATCAGGCCAATGGCCCCTCAAGTCCAACACTCTGTGTCACATAAGAACATAAGAGAAGCCCTGTTGGATCAGGCCAGTGGCCCCTCCAGTCCAACACTCTGTGTCACATAAGAGAAGCCCTGTTGGATCAGGCCAATGGCCCATCCAGTCCAACGCTTTGTGTCACATAAGAACATAAGAGAAGCCATGTTGGATCAGGCCAATGGCCCCTCAAGTCCAACACTCTGTGTCACATAAGAACATAAGAGAAGCCCTGTTGGATCAGGCCAATGGCCCCTCCAGTCCAACACTCTGTGTCACACAGTGGTCAAAAAAAAAAAAAAAATATATATATATATATATACACACACACACACACACACACATATATACTGTGGCTAATAGCCACTGATGGACCTCTGCTCCATATTTTTATCTAAACCCCTCTTGAAGGTGGCCATGCTTGTGGCCGCCACCACCTCCTGTGGCAGTGAATTCCACATGTTAATCATCCTTTGGGTGAGGAAGTTCTTCCTTTTATCCGTTTTAACTTGTCTGCTCAGCAGTATAAGAACATAATCCGTTTTGTCTTTTCCCAGTATAAAGCCCACACTATTTATTTATTTACAGCATCTTCATTTCCCTGGCTTTTCTCCACAGAAGTTGGATTCAAAGTAGCTTAAAAGTGTTAAGGAACAAAAACATTAAATTCCACAAGGATTTGAAAATCTTGTTACCCGCCCTGCAGACCGTGAACAGCGAACCCAACTGTCGCCAGTAGATGGAGGCACGGAAAATAAATTGTTTCAGCATCACAAAATGGACTTCCGGTGGGCAGTTTGCAGTCATTGAGTGGGAAAGGCCGTCTTGAACAACTGGGTCTTTGAACATTTTAGGAACGGCCCCGCTCAGGAAGGTCTGGCCATTGGGGGGGTGAGGAGGGGGGCAACTGCTGCCAAGACCCAGGAGTGACTTGGAGTCGTCCAAACTGGTCTCCCAATCTTTTTGAGCCTGTTGCATGTAAAGGGTGATTTCTCTCCCAGTCCGCACACACGCAATCAGGATCTGTGAGGAACAAAACAAATTTTTTTTATTGCACTAAAAGGAGATCAGATCCCTCCGGGTAAAATCAACTGCTCCTGAGACAGGAGCAAAGAACAAGTTCTATATAAAACTTAACACATTGCGTTTCTGTGACAAATAAGGTGAGATTGTGATTTGGCACCTCGATTTAAAGTGATGGCGTGGCAAGAATTTAGAGGGCTAGGTGAATTACTAAGAAACTTTGCTACGTGTTAATCTGGGACTGTGGGAAGCTGCAACTTGAGTGTGTCTGCGTGGTCCTTGAGTTCCTGAAGCCAGTTTTGTGTCGTGGTTAAGCCGGGGCTTTTTTGGTAGAAAAAGCCCAGCAGGGACTCATTTGCATATTAGGACACACCCCCTGACACCAAGCCAGCCAGAACTGCGTTCCTGCTCAAAAAAAGCCCTGGGTGAAGTGCATGGACTCTTATCTGGGAGACCTGATTCCCCACTCCTTCACTTGCAGCTGCTGGAATGGCTTTCGGTTAGCCATAGCTCTAGTAGAGTTGTCCTTGAAAGGGCAGCTTCTGTGATAGCTCTCAGTTCCACCCACCTCACAGAGTGTCTGTTGTGTGTGGGGGTGGGGGAAGGTGAAGGAGATTGTAAGCCACTCAGATTCAGAGCAAAGGATGGGATATAAATCCAATTTCTTCTCCTCCTCCTTCTCCTCCGTCTCCTCCTCCTCTTCCTCCTCCTTCTCCTCCTCCTCCTTCTTCCAACCTGTATATTGTAGTACTCTCTGTGCCAAGTGGAAGCCATGGAGATGCATAGATGTTATGACTTTAGGGGGAGGTGTTTGGGAGTTTCCTGCATTGTACAGGGGTTGGACTAGATGACCCTGGAGGTTCCTTCCAACTCTATGATTCTTCAGGAGGTGGTGGGCTCTCCTTCCATGGAGGTTTTTCAACGGAGGCTAGATGGCCATCTGACAGCAATGAAGATCCTGTGAATTTAGGGGGAGGTGTTTCTGGGTTTCCTGCATTGTGCAGGGGGTTAGACTAGATGACCCTGGAGGTACCTTCCAACTCTAGGATTCTTCAGGAGGTGGTGGGCTCTCCTTCCTTGGAGGTTTTTCAACAGAGCCTAGATGGCCATCTGACAGCAATGAAGATCTTGTGAATTTAGGGGGAGGTGTTTGTGAGTTTCCTGCATTGTGCAGGGGGTTGGACTAGATGACCCTGGAGGTCCCTTCCAACTCTAGGATTCTATGAATTTGAGCCTGAACCTAAAAGAAGTCAGCAGTTCTTCTAGAGAGAGGGTACTCTGAACAAGCCAAGCTTGCGAGAGATGCAAGCCTTATGGGGAACAGAACTAAATAGAGAGCCATGTTCTGGTCAGAACTGTCCTGTTTCTTCCATAATCCCACCACAGCATTCTAAGATGAGGTGGTGGGCCCAGCCACAAAATGGCTGCCGCAAGAGATGCCATGTGTTGAAGATCCTAGAGCTGTGGCGGCAACTTACTACCAAACCAGCATTTTTTAAAAAAACCTGTAGCAGCCAATCCATTTTCCAATGGCCAACTAGAAGCTATGGTGGACAAAAGACCTTCCGGACCCCACCTAGTTTCTAAAAACCCTTGGCAACACCAGGGAAGGTGTCAGAGGGTGTCATGGCACCCATGGGTGCCATGCTGGGGACAGCCCCAGGCCTCGAGGGAAGGATAATAAATTGATGTGGATCAGAATAGTGTCAGAGTCTTAGAGGAGGAGGAGGAAGAAGAAATTTATACCCTGCCCTTCACTCAGTCTCAGAGCGGCTTACAGTCTTGCTTCCTCACAACAGACAGCTGGGGCTGAGAGAGCTCTGACAGAAACTCCTCTTGAGAGAACAGCTCTGAGAGGCGAACTTGTGACTAACCCAAGGGCACTCCAGCAGGTGCATGTGAAGGAGTGGGGAATCAAACCCGTTTCTCCCAGATAGGAGTCCATGCTCTTAACCAGGACACTGAACTGGCTCTCTTAAGGGGCCACAGCAGGAAAGGCTGTCTTGCAAGAAGGGGGATGGGCTGCAGCTGGGTGGGAGAGAGCCCCGGGTGGGCATGTAGAGGGCCCCAGGTTCAGTCCCCGGCAGCATCTCCAGTCAATAGGATCTTGGAGGAAGTGAGATGTTGGAGAGCAGCTGCCAGTCTGAGCAGACAAGACTCACCTGGATGGACCAGCAGGGTCTGGAGTTTGGACATCTCAGACCAGCACAGAGGCAGTCAATGGAGCAAACCTTTGGTTGGTCTGAAGCAGTTGAACAAGGCAGGAGTCAAGTGGCACCTTTAAGACCAACCCATTTTTATTTAGAACGTCAGCTTCCGTGTGCTCTTAAGCCCACTTCCTCACACGAGGAATCCAGCACAGTGAGCAAAGCCATACAGAGCTGAGCAGAGCCATATAGAGCTGGTAGGCAGTGGCCCAGAATGCAACATGGTACAGATTGAAGAACTAATGACAGTGAAGTGAAATGATCTGGCAGGCAGTGGTTTAGAATGTAAAATGGTACAATGACAGAATAGTAAAATTAACAAATGGAGCAAACCTTTGATCGGAGTAGCATGCGCATGCGAAAGCAACAAAACAGCAGCATGCAGTAAAATTAACAAACTGAGCAAACCTTTGATCTGAGTAGCATGTTTACTCAGATCAAAGGTTTGCTCAATTTGTTAATTTTACTCTTCTGTCGTTGTACCCTTTTACATTCCAACCCCCTGCCTACCAGATAATTTTACTTCACTGTCATTGGCCCTTAAATCTGTCCCATGTTGCATTTTGGGCCACTGCCTACCAGCTCTGTATGGCTCTGCTCAGCTCTGTATGGCTTTGCTCCCTTTGCCGGATTCCTCGTCTGATGAAGTGTGCTTAAGAGCACAAGAAAGCTGACGTTCTAAATAAAAATGGGTTGGTCTTAAAGGCGCCACTTGACTCCTGCTTTGTTCAAAGGAGAAATAGGTGAACGATCGCTTCTGCTGCATTTTGAACCAGGTGTGGCTTCCGAGTTGCCTTGGGCAGCCCTACGTAGAGTGTTCTGCAGCAGTCTAGCCTTGAGGGTCCCATGACATGGATTGGTGTGGCCACATCAGCCGAGTTCAGGAGAGGGGCCCTCCTTCCATGTTATATTAACCAGGAGGAGGGGAATTCACTTCTCATAGCAACATTTCCTTGTACTTCCAGTGGAGGGAGACCAGAGTCCGATGGGATGAGTCAGTCAAACAAACAGCACACTCAGTAAAGAGCAGGTAGATCCAGGTGGGCAGCAGCCCTGTTGGGCTGAAGCAGTAGAACAAAGTAGGAGTCAAGTGGCACCTTTAAGACCAACCAAGTTTTATTCTGAATGGAAGCTTCCATGTGCTTTAAGCACCCTTCATCAGACGAGGAATCCGGTACACTGAGCAGAGCTACATATAGCTGGGAGGCAGCGGCTCAGAATGCAAAACGGTACATATTGAAGATCCAATGAGAGAATAGTAAAAGTATCTGGTAGGCAGTGGTTTAGAATGTTTTAAAATGTTTTTATCGTATTTTATTGTTTTATCGTACGCTGTACTCCGTCCTGAGCCCTACGGGGAACGGGCGGAAGAGAAATATACTAAAATAAATAATAAATAAAATAAAGAATGCAAAATGGTACAAATTGAAGATCCAATGACAGGATAGTAAAATTAATGCACTGAGCAAACCTTTGATCTGAGTAACATTACCCAGGTTTGCTCAATGCGTTAATTTTACTCTTCTCTCATTGGATCTTAAATTTGTACCATTTTGCATTCTAAGCCACTGCCTACCAGCTCTATGCAGCTCTGCTCACTGCACCTGATTCCTCTTCTGATGAAGGGTGCCTAGAGCACATGAAAGCTTCCATTCTGAATAAAACTTTGTTGGTCTTAAAGGTGCCTGACTGGACTCCTGCTTTGCAGGAAAGAGCAGGGGTCTTGGTGACAGGAAGGTGGACTATCTGAATGGGGACAAATCAGTTGCCCGAGTGCCCGAGCTGAATATACAGCAGAAGAGGGTCTGCGCCTCCAATCATGTCCCTTTCTAGTTCTAAGCTGCCATTGGAAGCTCCGACTTGCTTCACTCTTAGGGATTTTGCCCTGAAGTTGGCAATTTGGCAGGCAGTGCGGACAGTTCATGCCTGACCTTGATGGCCCAGGTGAGCCGATTTTGTCAGATCTCTGAAGCTGAGCAGGGTCTGACTGGGATGGGGGACACCAAGGAAGTCCAGGGTTGCAGAAGAAGAAGAAGATATTGGATTTATATCCCGCCTTCCACTCCGAAGAGTCTCAGAGCGGCTCACAATCTCCTTTACCTTCCTCCCCCACAACAAGCTCCCTGTGAGGTGGGTGGGGCTGAGAGGGCTTCTCACAGCAACTGCCCTTTCAAGGACAACCTCTGCCAGAGCTATGGCTGACCCAAGGGCCATTCCAGCAGGTGCAAGTGGAGGAGTGGGGAATCAAACCCGGTTCTCCCAGATAAGAGTCCGCACACTTAACCACTACACCAAACTGGCTCTCCAAACTGGCAGGACAGAGGGCAGGCAATGGCAAAGCCACCTCGGTTCATCTCTTGACTTGAAAAACCCCACAAGGGCTTGCCATAAATTGGCTGTGGCTACAGCACACTTTCCACCATAACGAGAAGCCAGGGACTGAATCTGGGATCCCTGGCATGCTCAGCAGATGCTGTGCCCTTGAGTATCCCCTTGGGCAAGAGCCTGGGTCTTCTCCGGGACAGCAGGGAGGAGGCAGCCCTGCACCCCCTCAGGCCTCTGCCCAGGTTGTCTCTCTGCTGGGCTGGAGAGCATAGAAACCGAGGTGCAGAGAAGGAGACACCTGATATCCAGGCAGAGGGTACCTCTCCTCCATTCCTCTTGGCCTGGTGTGCTCCGAGCTTAAATGTGTAAATGGAGGCGGTTTCTGGGGTTTCCAGTGAGCGTGTCCAAAGGGCACCGTCTTCCTGCATCCAGCTCTTCTGCACGGCTTCTGGCCGCGGCTGTTCAAAACGAGTCGGCATCCCTCGAAGCTGAGCTAGCCTGAGCCAGCTCACAGTTTTTAGCCTCCAGCTCACACACTTTTGTCTTAGCTCAGGAAGGATGACCCCAAAGCAGAATAATTTAGGCAGCGGCTCACAACTTTAATACCAGGAGCTCAGGAAGGAGAATTTTTTGCCCTCAGGGACTCTTCAGCTTAGAGGGAACATTGGTTGGCATTGGGAGCCGGGCTATGGGTGCTGCTAAAGACAAACAGTGCCTGTCACATGGCGATGGAAGGGATCTGCAGCATCCGGGACAGCCAGGTGGTCACTGGGGAAGCCCTTATCAGTTTCCCTGCTCCTTGGAATGCCCCCCCCCACCCCGTGCGGCTTCCACCTGCTCGCCTTCCTCCTGTCTCCCTTCTGCCAGACCTCTCTTATCTTGTTTGCTCTGTTTCTTTAGAGGAGGGGGTGGTATTAAGTCCCTTCCCACTTCTGCAAGTATAAAGCCCCCCATGAACCGCCTGCCCAGAAGACACCTCTTCTCTGGAGCAGGCGGCCATCCCTAGGTGAGAACGTTTCTCGCGTTTCCCTCTTGCTTTCCACTGGGTTTGGGCTCCAGAGAGGAGCTGTGTCAGTCTGCATTAGAGCAGGTGAGTTCCAGTCCAGGGGCACCGGAGAGCTGAGATGTCCAGAGTAGGAGCTCCTGAGAGTCTGAGCTCTCTTCATCAGATCTGCTTGTGCCCTCTAAACCTTAGAGAGGGGCGGTGGCTCAGTGAGTAGAGCATCTGCTTGGTAAGCAGGAGGTCCCAGGTTCAATCCCTGGCATCTCCAACTCAAAAGGGGTCCCGGCAAAAGATGCATGAAAAAACCTCAGCTTGAGACCCTGGGAGAGCCGCTGCCAATCTGAGTGGACAGCTGGGGCACGGGGTGTTGTGAGGGGGTGGAATTCTGTTGACTGGGCAGAATGGCTGGGATGTGGGTGAATTTGGGATATGAAGCCCTTCCTAATTTCCTACAGTGGGCTCTGCGACCCGTGTCCACGGGCAAAAACCTTCTTGGTTGCTAAGAATTGGACTGGAGGACTTGAACATATATGAACATATGAAGCTGCCTTATACTGAATCAGACCTTTGGTCCATCAAGTCAGTCTTGTCTTCTCAGACTGGCAGCGGCTCTCCAGGGTCTCAAGCTGAGGTGTTTCACACCTATTTGCCTGGACCCTTTTTTGGAGATGCCTGGGATTGAACCTGGGACCTTCTGCTTCCCGAGCAGATGCTCTACCACTGAGCCACTGTCCCTCCAAGAGATGTTTGTCTTTCCAAGGCCACTGGCGACAACACTGTTTTTCTCCCTGCCACCACCGTGAAGGGTGTCCACCATGACTCGTGTAACATGACAGGGTGTGGCTGCAGCAAAAGGGTGGGTCTCTGCCCTGAGGTGCTTACAGTCTTTGGACTAATAACCAGATCCTGCTTCCAATAAGTTACTGGATGCTTGAGATGCGCTTGCAAATGCACTGTCGTTCTGGCCTCTTCCTTGCTCCTGGTCTGCCAAATCCAGTCCTGCACATGGAGGGTGGTTTGTGTGTGTTTGTGTGTGTGTATTGGGGGTGTGTGTGCGTTCTTCCTTTCTGTACATCCAGACAAGAGGGGGTGGGGGTCTGCTGTCCTCACCCAGCTGGGGCACGGGGTGTGTGAGGGGTGGAATTCTGTTGACTGGGCAGATGGCTGGGATGTGGGTGAATTTGGGATATGAAGCCCTTCCTAATTTCCTACAGTGGGCTCTGCGCCCCATGTCCACGGGCAAAAACACCCTGCAGAGGGGACAGCAGTCAACAGGAGTCCTCCCCGTCTTGTATTCAAACATCTCCAGGAGGGAAGAAGCTACAAACTTCCTAAACTGGCCCATAGACACACAGACACGCGTGCACACCAATGCAAAGCAAAAGGTTGTTGCAGTGGGATAGAGTGTGCATGGGAGGGCATCAAGGAGCCGAGTGGCAGAGGCGAGTGCCCTCTTCAGGCTTGGAGACGGGGGGGGGGCAGTGGGCTCCCCAAGACTCTTATTCGTCTCTCACCTTCCCCTTTGCGTCTCCTTAGGCTACAGCCGAGATGACCCTCTTTGCCAGCCTTCTCTTCTGCCTTCTCGGCAGTCTCCTTTCCAGCTCCTGGGCAGAAGGTTAAGGCACGCTGGCATCCCCTTTGGCATGGGGTGGCAGGTCCTCCAAGTCTGATTGTGGAGAAGGGACGCATGGGGGTGAGTGGGTGTCAGGGCCTGAAGTTCACATTTTGGACACACGGGGGGTGCTATGAACACAAGAATTAACCAAGGAAACGTTGCAGAGCTCTTTGCTCTAGAGCAGGGGTGGGGAACCTTTCTTCTGCCAAGGGCCATTTGGATATTTATAACATCATTCACGGGCCATACAAAAATGATCAACTTAAAAAACAGTGCTCTGTGGAGGGAGAACGATTCAGGGCGGCAAAGTTAATGTAAATAATTGTTTTTTCTATTTGAAGTCATGTGGGGAGAGCCTAATCTGGCACACTTTCCCTCACCTGCTGTCCTAGGCAAAATGCCTAGCTCCAGGGAAGAAGGGAAGGGAGGGAGGGAGGAAGGGTGGAAGGGAGGGAGGAAGGAAGGAAGGGAGGAGGGAGGGAGGAAGGGGTGGAAGGGAGGGAGGGAGGAAGGGTGGAAGGGAGGGTGGAAGGGAGGAGGGAGGGAGGGAGGAGGGTGGGAGGAGGAAGGAAGGGAGGGAGGGAGGGAGGGATGGAGAGAGGGAGGGAGGAAGGGAGGGATGGAGAGAGGGAGGGAGGGAAGGGTGGAAGGGAGGGAGGAGGGTGGGAGGGAGGAAGGAAGGGAGGGAGGGAGGGATGGAGAGAGGGAGGGAGGAAGGGTGGAAGGGAGGGAGGGAGGAGGGTGGGAGGGAGGAAGGAAGGGAGGAAGGGAGGGAGGGTGGGAGGGAGGAAGGAAGGGAGGGAGGGAGGGATGGAGAGAGGGAGGGAGGAAGGGTGAAGGGAGGGAGGGAGGGAGGAGGGTGGGAGGAAGGAAGGAAGGGAGGGAGGGAGGGATGGAGAGAGGGAGGGAGGAAGGGTGGAAGGGAGGGAGGGAGGAGGGTGGGAGGGAGGAAGGGAGGGAGGGAGGGAGGGAGGGATGGAGAGAGGGGAGGGAGGAAGGGTGGAAGGGAGGGAGGGAGGAGGGTGGGAGGGAGGAAGGAAGGGAGGGAGGGAGGGAGGGATGGAGAGAGGGAGGAGGAAGGGTGGAAGGGAGGGAGGGAGGAGGGTGGGAGGGAGGAAGGAAGGGAGGGATGGAGAGAGGGAGGGAGGAAGGGTGGAAGGGAGGGAGGGAGGAGGGTGGGAGGAAGGGAGGGAGGGAGGGGAGAGAGGGAGGGAGGAAGGGTGGAAGGGGAGGAAAGGAAGGAAGGGAGGGAGGGAGGGTGGAAGGGAGGGTGGAAGGGAGGAGGGAGGGAGGGAGGAAGGGAGGGAGGAGGGTGGGAGGGAGGAAGGAAGGGAGGGAGGGAGAGATGGAGAGAGGGATGGAGGAAGGATGGAAGGGAGGGAAGGAAGGGAGGGAGGGAGGGTGGAAGGGTGGAAGGGAGGAGGGAGGGAGGGAGGAAGGGAGGGAGGGAGGAGGGTGGGAGGGAGGAAGGAAGGGAGGGAGGGAGGGAGGGATGGAGAGAGGGAGGGAGGAAGGGTGGAAGGGAGGGAAGGAAGGAAGGGAGGGTGGAAGGGTGGAAGGGAGGGTGGAAGGGAGGAAAGAGGGAGGAAGGGAGGGAGGGAGGAGGGTGGGAGGGAGGAAGGAAGGGAGGGAGGGAGGAAGGGAGGGAGGGAGGGTGGAAGGGAGGGGGAGGGAGGGTGGAAGGGAGGAAGGAAATTGAGTCTGTATCAGGCAGCTCGCCATGTTCAGGAGGAGGTCCATCAACCCCACACCATTTCTCCACATCGTTTCTCTCTCTCCTTCCCTGCAGCTCCGCAGGCGAAGGTGCAGGCCAGGTCTCGCTGCCCTTCGGGCGCTTTCTCCCTCAAGGAAGGCGTGGCCTGGTTCTGCTACGAGTTCCATGAATACCCGCTGCCCTTTGTGGATGCTGAGGTGCGTGAGGGCGGGGGGCCAGAGGCCAAGAAGATCCTTGGTGGGAGAGCAGAGGGTGGGGAGGGGGGCAAACACCTCCCTCCAGCAGGATCCAGAAGCAGCCTCCAGAGAATCTGCCACACCGTGGGGCAGGCCCCTGTGCCTTCTTCCTGGGTTCAGCAGGTGCCGGGGGTCTGAGTGTGGGATTCACCTGCCCTCCCCTCCCCTAGACAGGCTGGAGCTCTTGCTGATTTCCAGGGTGTTATTCTCAGGGCCCTTCTTGGGGAAGAGGGAGGCATCAAACTGCTTCCGCTCTTAACATTCACCCCCTGTCCCCAACCGGTGGAAATGCAGGTCTCCTGCTCAGAGGGAGATCTGGTGGTACGGTTGCCAACTTCCAGGTAGGGCCTGGAGAGCTGCCAGAATCACAGTTGGAACTCCAGAGAAGACAGATCAGCTCCCCTGGAGGAAGGGAGGCCTTGGGAGGGCAGATTTCATGGGGTTTTACCCCGTTGCCTTCCCAGCTCCCCCAAGCCCTTTACCTTCTCAGGCTCCACTCCCAAGTTTCCAGCACTTTCCCAACCTGACGTTGGCAACCCTACTTGCAGGTTAGATGAGGGTTTATCCTGCCAATGGGAGCTTCTGCGGGGCAGGAGGCCTCCACCCCCTCCTTGCACCGCGTGGGGCAACGTGAGCTGCCTTGCCTGGGCTAAGCGCTCAGGTCCGGAGGTGAATGATGCAGGTGTGTCCCTCCCCAGGCCGCTTGTCAGGAGAGTCGGAGTGGGGCCACCTGGCCTCAATCACCAGCACGGAGCAGACGGAGATGATCGGGGGTTACGTCTCTCGGGTAAACCAGGAAAGGACTCACGTGTGGATCGGGCTCCACCGGCGCCAGAATTCGGACCTGGTAAGAAGGGACTGCTGGAGGGAGGGCAGGGTTGCCAATCCCCAGGTGGGGGCAGGGGGACCTCCCGGTTTGGAGGCCCCCCCCTCCGCTTCAGGGACCATCAGAAATCAGGGTGGGGGGAGGGAAATGTCTGCTGGGCACTCATTATTCCCTATGGAGACCAACCCGCGTAGAGAATAATGGAGAATTGATACGCGGGTATCTGGGGCTCTGCGAGGGGGGGGGCTGTTTTTTGAGGTAGAGGGCACCAAATCTCCAGCATAGCTTCCAATGCCTCTCCTCAAAACACCCTCCAGGTTTCAAAAAAGATTGGACCCAGGGGTCCAATTCTATGAACCCCCAATAAAGTGCCCCAATCCTTCATTATTTCCAGTGGAGGGAAGGCATGGAGAAAAGGTGTGTGGTCTCTTTAAATGTGATGGCCGGAACATCCTTTGAAGTTCAATTACGCTTGTCACAATCTTTCTCCTGGCTCTATCCCCAGGCCGCCTGGCTCCACCCCCAAAGTCCCCAGATATTTCTTGAATTGAACTTGGCAACCCCAAGGGAGGGGCTGGTGGCTCTGTGGAAGAGCCCATGGTTATCCTGTCACATGCTCTAGAACAGTGGTCCTCAACTTTTCTGGCTCCAGGGACTGGTTTTGTGGAAGACAATTTTGTCCACAGACTGGGGGGGAGGGGGGCAATGGTTTTGGGATGATACAGTTGTGCACTTTATTTCTAAAGTGTTTGGTGTGTGGTGCTTAAGTCCGTGGACCCTTATCTGGGAGAACTGGGTTTGATTCCCCACTCCTCCACTTGCACCTGCTGGAATGGCCTTGGATCAGTCAGAGCTCTCTTATCTGGGAGAACCGGGTTTGATTCCCCACTCCTCCACTTGCACCTGCTGGAATGGCCTGGGGTCAGCCAGAGCTCTCTTATCTGGGAGAACCGGGTTTGATTCCCCACTCCTCCCCTTGCAGCTGCTGGAATGGCCTGGGGTCAGCCAGAGCTCTCTTATCTGGGAGAACCGGGTTGGATTCCCCACTCCTCCACTTGCACCTGCTGGAATGGCCTGGGGTCAGCCATAGCTCCCTTATCTGGGATAACCGGGTTTGATTCCCCACTCCTCCCCTTGCAGCTGCTGGAATGGCCTGGGGTCAGCCAGAGCTCTCTTATCTGGGAGAACCGGGTTTGATTCCCCACTCCTTCCCTTGCAGCTGCTGGAATGGCCTGGGGTCAGCCAGAGCTCTCTTATCTGGGAGAACCGGGTTTGATTCCCCCTCCTCCACTTGCAGCTGCTGGAATGGCCTTGGGTCAGCCAGAACTCTCTTATCTGGGAGAACCGGGTTTGATTCCCCCCTCCTCCACTTGCACCTGCTGGAATGGCCTTGGGTCAGCCCAGAGCTCTCTTATCTGAGAGAAACGGGTTTGATTCCCCATTCCTCCACTTGCAGCTGCTGGAATGGCCTTGGGTCAGCCATGGCTCTCTTATCTGGGAGAACCGGGGTTTGATTCCCCCCTCCTCCACTTGCACCTGCTGGAATGGCCTTGGGTCAGCCAGAGTTCTCTTATCTGGGAGAACCGGGTTTGATTCCCCCCTCCTCCACCTGCAGCTGCTGGAATGGCCTTGGGTCAGCCAGAGCTCTCTTATCTGGGAAAATTGGGTTTGATTCCCCCTCCTCCACTTGCAGCTGCTGGAATGGCCTTGGGTCACCCATAGCTCTCATATCTGGGTTTGAATCCCTACTCCTCCACTCTGCAGCTGCTGGAATGGCCTTGGGTCAGCCATGGCTCTCTTATCTGGGAGAACCAGGTTTGATTCCCCACCCCTCCACTTGCACCTGCTGGAATGGCCTTGGCCTTGGGTCAGCCAGAGCTCTCTTATCTGAGAGAAACGGGTTTGATTCCCCATTCCTCCACTTGCAGCTGCTGGAATGGCCTTGGGTCAGCCATGGCTCTCTTATCTGGGAGAACCGGGTTTGATTCCCCCCTCCTCCACTTGCACCTGCTGGAATGGCCTTGGGTCAGCCAGAGCTCTCTTATCTGAGAGAACCGGGTTTGATTCCCCACTCCTCCACTTGCAGCTGCTGGAATGGCCTTGGGTCAGCCATGGCTCTCTTATCTGGGAGAACCGGGTTTTGATTCCCCCCTCCTCCACTTGCACCTGCTGGAATGGCCTTGGGTCAGCCAGAGCTCTCTTATCTGAGAGAACCGGGTTTGATTCCCCACTCCTCCACTTGCAGCTGCTGGAATGGCCTTGGGTCATCCAGAGCTCTCTTATCTGGGAGAACCGGGTTTTGATTCCCCCCTCCTCCACCTGCAGCTGCTGGAATGGCCTTGGGTCAGCCAGAGCTCTCTTATCTGGGAAAATTGGGTTTGATTCCCCCCTCCTCCAACTTGCAGCTGCTGGAATGGCCTTGGGTCACCCATAGCTCTCATATCTGGGTTTGAATCCCTACTCCTCCACTTGCAGCTGCTGGAATGGCCTTGGGTCAGCCATGGCTCTCTTATCTGGGAGAACCAGGTTTGATTCCCCACTCCTCCACTTGCACCTGCTGGAATGGCCTTGGCCTTGGGTCAGCCAGAGCTCTCTTATCTGAGAGAAACGGGTTTTGATTCCCCATTCCTCCACTTGCAGCTGCTGGAATGGCCTTGGGGTCAGCCAGAGCTCTCTTATCTCGGAGAACCAGGTTTGATTCCCCACTCCTCCACTTGCACCTGCTGGAATGGCCTTGGGTCAGCCAGAGCTCTCTTATCTGAGAGAACCGGGTTTGATTCCCCACTCCTCCACTTGCAGCTGCTGGAATGGCCTTGGGTCAGCCATGGCTCTCTTATCTGGGAGAACCGGGTTTGATTCCCCCTCCTCCACTTGCACCTGCTGGAATGGCCTTGGGTCAGCCAGAGCTCTCTTATCTGGGAGAACCGGGTTGGATTCCCCCCTCCTCCACTTGCAGCTGCTGGAATGGCCTTGGGTCAGCCTTAGCTCTCTCAGAGTTCTCCTTGAATGGTCAGCTTCTGGGGAGAGCTCTCTCAGCCCCACCCACCTCATAGGGTATCTGTTGTGGGGGAGGAAGGTAAAGCAGAGTGTGAGCTGCTCTGAGACTCTGAAATTCAGAGTGGTCAGGATATAAATTCAATGTCTTGTTATTATTACTACTGCATTGTAATATGTAATGAAATAATTATACAACTCACGGACCGGTTGCTGACAGGCCATGGAGCAGTACAGAGTCCATGAGCCAGGGTTGGGGACCCCTGCTCTAGTATAGTCACTTGGGAAACCAACCCAGACTGTTCCCTGGAAGGTCAGATGCTGAAGCTGAAGCTCAAATCCTTTGGCCACCAAATGAGAAGGGAGCACTCCCTGGAGAAGAAGGCAACAGAAGAAGGGAACGGCAAAAGAGAAGATGGCTGGACAGCATTACTGATGTAACAAACACAAATTTGAGCAGACTTCGGAGGATGGTGGAAGACAGGAGGGCCTGGCGTGATTTTGTCCATGGGGTCGCAAAGAGTCGGAGTCGACTGTGTGACTGAACAACTATATATATATATATAGTCCCCTGTGCAAGCACCAGTCATTTCTGACTCTGAGGTGACGCTGCTTTCACAATGTTTTCATGGCAGACTTTTTACAGGGTGGTTTGCCATTGCCTTCCCCAGTCATCTACACTTTCCCCCCAGCAAGCTGGGGACTCATTTTACCAAACTTGGAAGGATGGAAGTGTGAGTTGGCCTAGAGCCGACTACCTGAACCCAGCTTCCGCTGGGATTGAACTCAGGTCATGAGCAGAGTTTAGAACTGCAGTACTGCAGCTTTATCACTCTGTGCCACGGGGCCCCTTCCATACACACACACACACACACACACACGTATATATATTTGCCATCAATGATTTAAGAAAAATTAGCAATAGAGTTCCCTGAAAACAAACTAGGCGAATACAAGCTTTTCCTGCTTTGTTCATGCCAATTCACACATCTCGAGTTGTCCTTTCTCTCTTCCTCAGACCCGTGGCTGGCGCTGGACCAATGGAGCCTACTTTGGTTACACCAACTGGCTCCCTGGAGAACCCAACAATCTTGGTGGGAGTGAGCTCTGCGTTCACATCATCACTGAATCAGGTGAGGGAGGACAGCTCCTCCCCTTCTGGGCAGGGGGGGTGGAGACTGAGTTTGGAAGGTTCCTAGGGGGTGAGATCCAGGGAGGGCCTGGATTCCTTCTTTGGGGGGCCGGTTAGAGGAGGTGGAGCAAACCTCTTTAACATAAGAGCCACAAAGAATAAACACCAGATGTTTGAGAGCCACAAGACAAAGAAGGAAGGAAGGAAGGAAGAAAGGAAGGAAGGAAGGAAGGAAGGAAGGAAGGAAGGAAGGAAGGAAGGAAGGAAGGAAGGAAGGAAGGAAGGAAGGAAGGAAGGAAGGAAGGAAGGAAGGAAGGACAGGGAGGGAGGAAGGAAGGACAGGGAGGGAGGAAGGAAGGAAGATAGGAAGGACAGGGAGGGAGGGAGGAAGGAAGGAAGGGAAGAGGGAAGGAAGGAAGGAAAGAAGAAGGAAGGGAGGAAGGAAGGAAGGACAGGGAGGAAGGGAGGAAGGAAGGAAGGAAGGAAGGGAGGGAGGGAGGGAGGGAGGGAGGAAGGGGAGGGAGGGAGGGAGGGAGGAAGGGAGAGTGGGAGGACTGGAGGGAGGGAGGGAGGAAGGATGGAAGGAAGGAAGGTATACAGATGGGGAGGGAGGGACAGTAAGGTGGAAAGAAAACAACTTTAATTTTAAATGCCTTCTCCAAGTCAGCCAACTGGGTGGTGGGAGCTTTGAGAGCCACACAATATATGTGAAAGAGCCGCATGTGGCTCCAGAGCCACTGTTTGGCCACCCCTGCCTTAACTCCTGGTTCTGCAAAGGGGACCAACCCCCTGGAGGGATCCATCTGAGGAAGGTGGCGCTGCCCACCGGTCACAGTCACTCCTGCGTTCGCAGTCAGTCTCCTGCAGTGAAGCCCACCAGTTCTGGCCGCTGCTTCCCCTAAACTGCCCTGTATTCTCTCGAGAGGAGCAGGACCCCGTTCTCAGCTGCAGTTCCCCTCCCCCTTTCTTGGCTTTTAGGGTACAAGGGCTGGAACGACACCCCTTGCAGCTATGAGAGACCTTTCCTCTGCAAGTGGAGAGGCCCCGTAGTCTGAGTGCTCTAGATGTGCCAGGGAAGCCCGGGGTCTACTCGGAAGCAAGCCAAGCCTTCAGGAAGCCAGAATTTATCTCCTGCAGCGCCGTCAATCAAGCCCTTTCCACAAAGCCTCTCCAACAGGAACCACCTCCGTCTCCATTTCAGAAGCACAACCCCCTTCAGCTCTGTCTAAAAGCTCCCCGGTCTTTCTTCTCTTCCTGCCCTGGCGTTGTCCTTTTCCTGCCGTTCTTTGCTTGCGAATAAACTTTGCTGGAAGCCTCCAGTCCTCCTTCATCTTTCCTTCCACCCCAGGAGAGGCAAGTCCTTCTCCTTCCACGAGCCCCACAGGTTGTGTTAGCCAAATTGCCTTAAAATTAGGTCCGGGGAATTAGTTTGGTGGGCAACTAGGTTCTAGCGAGATCCAGGATCTATGTATTCAGAAGATGTCTCCTTTGGAAGTCACCCAATGATGAGGAGATGTTGTCTACTAATCAGTGGTATTTATTATAAAATAAAGGCGAGCATACAAGGGTTCAACACACATCATTCAACACACACACAGGCCTAAGAAAACAGCATGAAAAAAACACAGGATGGACAGACAGGGCAATGCAATCACCTTTCGTAGTCTTCCAGGAAGGCTTCAATGGCGATGAAAAAGGAGACGGGGGAAGGACCCTCAACTGATCAGGTCTCAGGGGTGTATCTAAGCAGCAGGGTACTGTCAGAAGCACACCTGGGGAATGTTGGTCAGAGGGTTATAAGAGATCTATCGCATTGAAGCCCTTAGAAGGTTTGGAACACTTTCCCTATGAAGAAAGGTTAAAATGCTTGGGGCTCTTCAGCTTGGAGAAATGTCAACTGAAGGGTGACATGATAGCGGTTTACAAGATGATGCATGGGATGGAGAAAGTAGAGAAAGAAGTCCTTTTCTCCCTTTCTCACAATACAAGAACTCGTGGGCATTCGATGAAATTGCTCAGCAGTCAGGTTAGAACGGATAAAAGGAAGTCCTTCTTCACCCAAAGGGTGATTAACATGTGGAATTCACTGCCACAGGAGGTGGTGGCGGCTACAAGCATAACCAGCTTTAAGAGGAGATTGGATAAAAATATGGAGCTGGAGGTCCATCAGTGGCTATTAGCCACAGTCTGTGTGTGTGTGTGTGTGACCACTGTGTGACACGGAGTGTTGGACTGGATGGGCCATTGGCCTGATCCAACATGGCTTCTCTTATGTTCTTAGCAGGTCCAAGGACCTGTGACACGGGGTCAGGTGGGACATGACGCTGTATCACATGATACATTACCTCAGAAAAGGGGAGGCTCCAAAGTGACCGTTTGGGCAAGGCATGGGTTGAGAGGATTACATCAAGCTACACAAACTTATCGAAAATGACAATAGAGGGCCAAATTGGTATCTAAGGTGACCCCCAATTTACACAATAGCTCTGGCTCTGGGTTAAGGCTTCTCTTCCTCTTCTTCCTCCTCTGGCTGGCTCCGCCTTTGTTGGACGTTGCATTTGACAGAAGCTTGGGCAGTCTGGCGGGATACACGCCTGAGATAAGCACGATGTCCGAAGCAACAGCTGGATCCGTGAGGCTCCCATTTCTCCCTCATGGAGTCTGCGTGTGCAGGAAGGTGGTCGCTGGTGGTGTTAGTCTTGGAGATGGCTCCCATCGAGAAGGGCTGAAAACCGCTTGACTGGACAGCTCATTTATTATTTATTTATTTATTACTTTCAATTTATATCCCGCCCTCTCCGCAAGCGGACTCAGGGCAGCTTACAACATCATAAAATACAGTCAATCCAATAAAACATATAAAACCATAATTTACTTATATCAATTTTAAAACCATTCATGGCGGTGTGACGACGGCCGGCCAAGATTGTGCACGCATGGAGAGGCTGGGAGATTGTTTTACTTCTGGCCAGCACCCATTCAGAGATAGAGAGTGCTGCTGAAAAGATGAGGCCTTTAGGATTCACATTAGTCTGTTAGGAAACGGCAGGCCAAAACCCAAGTCTTAGCACAGATGCGTGCGAGTTGAAACTCCAGGCACCCTGGCAACCAACCCAGTGATCACAATGTCCGTATATGAGTAAAAATAGGGGTTTCTCACTCACAATTGGGCTGAGGTTTGCGGAAAGGTACAACTTGTCAGCCAGCCCAAGAGCCACACTCATTGCCATCTCTGGGCCATCTACAGTGGGGGATTTGACTGAAGCACATAAGAGCATAAGAACATGAGAGAAGCCATGTTGGATCAGGCCAATGGCCCATCCAGTCCAACACTGTGTACATATACATATATATACACACTGTGGCTAATAGCCACTGATGAAGCTCTGCTCCATATTTTTATCTAACCCCCTCTTGAAGCTGGCTATGCTTGTAGCCGCCACCACCTCCTGTGGCAGTGAATTCCACATGTTAATCACCCTTTGGGTGAAGGACTTCCTTTTATCCATTTTAACCTGACTGCTCAGCAATTTCACCAAATGCCCACAAGTTCTTGTATTGTGAGAAAGGGAGATAAGCCGGTGTTCTATGAAAAAAGCTCCCAATCCATTCTTCTTCCCCTATTTTTGGAATACTGTGTACAATTCTGGTCACCGCACCTCAAAAAGGATATTCTAGCATTGGAAAAAGTGTAGAAAAGGGCAACTAGAATGAATAAAGGTTTGGAACACTTTCCCTATGAAGAAAGCTTAAAACACTTGGGGCTCTTTAGCTTGGAGAAATGTCGACTGCGGGGTGACATGATAGAGGTTTACTTGATTATGCATGGGATGGAGAAAGTAGAGAAAGAATGACTTTTCTCCCTTTGTCACAAACCGAGAACTTGTGGGCATTCAATGAAATTGCTGGGCAGTCGGGTTAAAACAGATAGAAGGAAGTCCTTCTTCACCCAAAGGGTGATTAACGTGGAATTCACTGCCACAGGAGGTGGTGGCAGCCACAAGCATGGCCACCTTCAAGAGGGGCTTAGATAAAAATATGGAGCAGAGGTCCATCAGTGGCTATTAGCTACAGTATATATGTATGTATATATATGTGTGTGTATTGATTTGGGGAATTTGGTTGTTAACATCCCTCACATCAAGAGGCTCAAAAAGTGGTAGAAATTGGGCTATTGATTCAGAGGTGTTGATATTTTGCAGATAAAGTTCTGTCGCTCCATTGCGACTGGCCTGCCAATCTTGATATAGTGAGTGAACTGGAGGCCCGTTGGCCGTCTTTGGGTTCAATCTGCTCCCCTCTTCTGATGTTGACATCACTTGCCTACTTGACCCATGTCCCTCGTGGCTGGTTAAGGCTGGTGGTGAGAGGATCCAGGGCGCTATGAAGGAATTCATCAACCTGTCCTTGGAGACGGGGGGTTTCTAGAGGGCCTCAATGAAGTAGTGGTCTTACTGCTTCCAGAAAAAGGCCATTGATGGACCATATAAATCAGTTTCCACTTGGGACCACAGTTTCCCCCCACGTTGCACTAGGTTGTGGTAGCTCATGATTGCAGAGTTGCTTCAGTGCTCAGTTCTCAGGAAGGGTTGCATCAGTGCTCAGTTCTTGCGGTCCTTTCTTACACGTCCTTAGAAATGCTGATTGCCGCTTGGAGGTCGCGCGGCAGTTTTTCTCCAGACCAGTTTGGCCAAGGATCCTGGAGGTTTTTTTTTTTTTTTTTGCCATCTTCAGGGCATAGGATAGGGGGAAGGAGTCACTGGGTTGGGGGCACTTGCGAATTTCCTGCATCATGTAGGGGGTTGAACTAGATGAGCCCGGAGGCCTCTTCCAACCCTTATGATGCGATAAAAACACACAAAAAGTCGCAATCTGAGAACTCCAGTCAGAACTCCAAGTAAATAAAAACCAGAGCAGTCTAAAGCATCCATGACCATCAAGCCAGCACAGTTGAATCAAAGTGCCAGCTATAAAAGCAAATAGACACATTGGCAACCAGGCTAGAACATAAGAACATAAGAGAAGCCATGTTGGATCAGGCCAATGGCCCATCCAGTCCAACACTCTGTGTCACATAAGAACATAAGAGAAGCCCTGTTGGATCAGGCCAGTGGCCCATCCAGTCCAGCACTCTGTGTCACACAGTGGCCAAAAATTTTATACATACACACACACTGTGGCTAATAGCCACTGATGGACCTCTGCTCCATATTTTTATCTAACCCCCTCTTGAAGGTGGCTATGCTTGTGGCCGCCACCACCTCCTGTGGCAGTGAATTCCACATGTTAATCACCCTTTGGGTGAAGAAGGACTTCCTTTTATCCGTTTTAACCTGTCTGCTCAGCAATTTCATCGAATGCCCACGAGTTCTTGTATTGTGAGAAAGGGGGAAAAGGACTTCTTTCTCTACTTTCTCCATCCCATGCATTATCTTGTAAACCTCTATCATGTCACCCCGCAGTCGACGTTTCTCCAAGCTAAAGAGCCCCAAGCGTTTCAACCTTGCTAAAGACAAACAGCACCATGTGGTGACTGATTTGACAGGGCCATCCGGGAAAGCCCAGGTGGTCACTGAGGAACCCCCAGACCTTGAATTCAGCAGGAGCTCACAGGAGCACAGCTCCTGAATCTTTCTGAGGGTTCCCCCTCCTCCTCCTCACCTTTCTTGTCCCTTGAATAGCAGGTGCAGCTGCATAAGAATCCCTGGATTAGTAGAGCGGGCAGCCAGCCATCAGGAGCTTTGCCACACGCCCAGCAGCCCCCTCGAAAAGCCCACACCACCCTTTCTCCACTTCTTATGTGATTTTGGACAGCGGATGGCTTGCTGGCCTTTTGACTGGGGTGTGTGTGTGCCAAGGAGAGCCCCAGATGGGTGACGCCTGCTTGCGCTGGCTGGAGCTCTCCTTCCTTGCATTGGGTTGCCAAGCAGCTTCAGAGCTTTCTGGAGGACACATCAGCGCTAGACCCATTCCAGTCTGGATACTGCCCTGGCCATGGGAATGAAACTGTCCTGGTCTCTCTTATGGACACCCTCTGTATGCAGCTCGATAGAGGCAGGTCGGCGCTGCTATTATGGATAGATCTTACAGCAGCGTTCCACATAGTTGACTATGCATTGTTGACTCACTGCCTTGCCTAAGTGGGTTTTTTGTCCACTGTGTGACACAGAATGTTGGACCGGATGGGCAAATGGCCTGATCCAAGATGGCTTCTCTTATGTTCTTATGTGACACAGAGTGTTGGACTGGATGGGCTACTGGCCTGATCCAAGATGGCTTCTCTTATGTTCTTATGTGACACAGAGTGTTGGACTGGAGGGGCCACTGGCCTGATCCAACATGGTTTCTCTTATGTTTTTATGTGACACAGAGTGCTGGACTGGAGGGGCCACTGGCCTGATCCAACAGGGCTTCTCTTATGTTCTTCTGTGACACAGAGTGCTGAACTGGATGGGCCATTGGCCTGATCCAACATGGCTTCTCTTATGTCCTTATGTGACACAGAGTGTTGGACTGGATGGGCGATTGGCCTGATTCAACATGGCTTCTCTTGTGTTCTTCTGTGACACAGAGTGTTGGACTGGATGGGCGATTGGCCTGATCCAACATGGCTTCTCTTATCTTCTTCTGTCTGGGGCAGTGATGCTCTGTATTCTTGGTGCTTGGGGGGGGGGCACAGTGGGAGGGCTTCTAGTGTCCTGGCCCCACTGGTGGACCTCTGATGGCACCTGTTTTTTTGGCCACTGTGTGACACAGAGTGTTGGACTGGATGGGCCATTGGTCTGATCCAACATGACTTCTCTTATGTTCTTATGTTTGGGGCAGGGTTGCTCTGTATTCTTGGTGCTTGAGGGGGCACAGTGGGAGGGCTTTTAGTGTCCTGGCCCCACTGGTGGACCTCTGATGGCACCTGTTTTTTTTGGCCACTGTGTGACCCAGAGTGTTGGACTGGATGGGCCACTTGCCTGATTCAACATGGCTTCTCTTATGTTCTTATGTCTGGGGCAGTGATTTTTTGTCTTCTTGGTGTTTTTTTGGGGGGGGGGCACAGTGGGAGGGCTTCTAGTGCCTTGGCCCTTCTGGTGGACTTCCTGATGGCACCTGGGTTTTTTTAGCCACTGTGTGACACAGAGCGTTGGACTGGATGGGCCACTGGCCGGATCCAACATGGCTTCTCTTACATTCTTATGACAGGATTTTCTGCCCGGTGTAGAGACAGCCTAAGTGTTTGTGCAAGACTAACAGAGGACATGCAAAATAATTCCAGTGAAATGGGCCAAACCACAAGTGGTTTTTTTGCAGTTAATTTCATCAAGACCCTGTACAGGCACACCCACACAGTCAGAGTATAAAAGCCCCCAGGAAACTTTGGGAGACGGAATCCTCATCTCATCAGGTTAACCAGCTGGACAGAGAGAAAGGTGAGTACCTCCCCTGCCCACCTGGGTCAGTCTGAGGCTGGGATGCTGCACCGCAAGGGAGTCTGTCAATAGAGTTGAGCATCCAAGACTGCTGGTTTGACTTTGCTGTGTCCTTTAGATTAGTGGATACCCTGATGAGCCATGTCCAAGAAAGAGGAAGCAGGACCCAGTGGGGGAAAAGAACTCTCAGCATGCCCGAGAAACTTTTCCTTCTGGTAATTGTAATCCCCTGGTGCTGGAGGGGTCTGGAACTGAAAGCAGTGTTACAGTGGTGCCATTCACATGTCCCATGTATGTTCAGGGTAACACTTGGCTCAGGAGTTGAGCCGTAGTGACGCCTTGAAATGCCCTATGGTGGCTGGTTGGCTGGTCCTTCGGTTTCCACTTGCGACCACAAGTCCCCCCCCCCCCCAAGTTCCGGGGTGGGGTCAGGTGGGGATACTGTGCCCCGGTTGCTCCGGAGCTGGAAGGCACCCCATCCATCTGGTTGGCCCCCTTCCCAGGGCATTTTGTGGAGCGGGGGGGGGGGGATGCATGCCCAATAGGAAGTCCAGTCAGCTGGTTACAGGGAAGGATTCAGGGGTCATAAAGGAATTCTGGCCTTGGCCACCAGTGGGCTGCCCATGCTATAGTGGAGCACGATCTGGAAACATTGAGGTTTGATTACTGTAATGCACTCTATATGGGGCTGCCATTGAAGACTGTCTAGCAGCCACAGTTGGTACAGAATGCTGCAGCCAGTCTTATTCCATCTGCGCTGCCTTCCAGCTTGCTTCCAGGCTCCATTTATGGCGCTGGTCTTGATCTTTAAAGCCCCAAACAGCCTGGGACCAGCAGACCGTAGCAACCCCCTCCTCCCATAGAACCCCCCCCCCCAAAAAAAAACAAACATCCCAGACATCTTGGGAGGCCCTGCTTTTGTTGCTCCTGCCATCCTCAGCAGGTCGTGGTGCCCAAACTTTGGAACTCCCAGAGACATTAGTCTGTCTCCCTCTCTTGGTGTCTTTTGCCAGCAGGTGGAGACCACTTTGTTTTGCCCGCTTCACCTGTTTTGTGAGCCGCCCTGAGCCTGCTTCGGCGGGGAGGGCGGGATATAAATCCAATAAATCAAATCAGACAAATCAATCACCTGGCACACCTCCGATTACAGGTCCTCGTCCTCCTTGTGTGTTTCAAATTAGAATCGTTCTATAATTTTAACTGCATTCCAATTGCTCACGTTTGTTTGTTTTTGAAGTTAACTGTCTTGCAAACTCCGAAAAGGGGGCATTAAAATGTTTTCAATAAAGAAATGGCACGTCATCTACTCTCCAAGAGAGCAAAAATAAACAGCCTTGCACTGATTTGTGTCTTAATTCCAACACGATTGACTATTTCAGTCGAAAGCTGGGTTCAAACATCAATATGCAAACACCACAATAATAACTTCATAGAGCACTTCAAATGCCACAATAAATTCAGTTTCAGCACTTGTCGCACTCTGCAAAGTCGTGCGACAAAGCTCTTGGCAAGGATGTAGCCGAAGCACAAAGTGAGTGGCTTCATACAATCAAAGTTCACAGATTTAGCAGGGCTCTTGCTCCCGAGAGCCATTCCACAATCCTGTAGAATTTCTTTTCCACCCACTGGTGTGATGACAGGTCAGTAGTAGAAGAAGAAGATATTGGATTTATATCCCGCCCTCCACTCCGAAGAGTCTCAGAGCGGCTCACAATCTCCTTTCCCTTCCTCCCCCACAACAGACACCCTGTGAGGTAGATGAAGATATTGGATTTATATCCCGCCCTCCACTCCGAAGAGTCTCCGAGCGGCTCACAATCTCCTTTCCCTTCATCCCCCACAACAGACACCCTGTGAGGTGGGTGGGGCTGGAGAGGGCTCTCACAGAAGCTGCCCTTTCAAGGACAACTCTGCCAGAGCTATGGCTGACCCAAGGCCATTCCAGCAGGTGCAAGTGGAGGAGTGGGGAATCAAACCCGGTTCTCCCAGATAAGAGTCCGCACACTTAACCACTACACCAAACTGGCTCTCCAGTAGAGCCCAGGGGTGGCCAAACTCTGGCTCAGGAGCCACATGTGGCTCTTTCACACATATTGTGTGGCTCTTGAAGCCCCCACCATCAGTCAGCTTGGAGAAGGCATTTGTCTCTTTGAATCTCTTCTCCAAGCCAAGCCAGCTGACAGCTTGGGGAATGCATTTAAATTTAAAGTTGCTTTCTTTCCACCTCTCCCTCCTCCATCTATTTGCCTGTCTTCCGTCCTTGCAGCTCCAAACATCTGACGTTAATTTCTTGCGGCTCTCAAACATATTACATTTATTTTATGTGGCTCTTACGTGAAGCACGTTTGGCCACCCCGGGTGGAGCCAGTGTGTGGGACATCCGCTGGGCTTTTTTTGTAGCAGGAACCTCTTTGCATATCAGGCCACACCCCCGGGATGTAGCCAATCCTCCTGGAGCTTACAGTAGGCCCTGTAAGAAGAGCCCTGTAAGCTCTTGGAGGATTGGCTACATCAGGGGGGGAGTGGCCTAATATGCAAAGGAGTCCCTGCTACCCCAAAAAAGCTTGGAGGCTTGCTGCATCTGTGACCTTTGATTATATGAAGCCAGTGACTTTGTGCGTGGACTGAATCCTTGCCAAGAACTCTCGACCTTGCTCGACTTTGCAGAGGGTCATCCGTATTGAAATTGTTGTTGGAATTAAGACACAGAGACCTTGATTGGATCTTTATTTTACTTTATAGCAGCATAAAATGGTTTATTTGTGACTGGTACTCTCTTTTGGTCCAGATAATGATTATTACTCCAAAAGAGCAAGGTAGAGAATTGCCTTTGTGTTGGTTCTCCTCAGTCTGAAACCTGGACAAGCTCCAGGGTGGGCAACACTCCCTCCCGATGCCCAGGGGCAAAATGCCACGTAGATGGGACACGACAGCAGCCCACAGGAATCCTCCTCGTCTTGCATTCAAACAGCTCCAGGAGTGAAGAGGCTACAAATACCTGAACGGGCCCAAATGCAAGGCAAAAGACAGTGGTGCAGTGTGCATAAAGGCATGGGAGGGCACCAAGGGGGCTGGGGGCAGAGGTGCGTGCCCTCTTCAGTGCTGGAAAGCAGTCCAGGCTGCTGGGGCAGGGGGGCCCCCCCAAGACTCTCATATTCTTTACCCTCCTTCCCTTTCGTGTCTCTTTAGGCTACAGCCGAGATGACCCTCTTTGCCGGCCTTTTCTTTTGCCTTCTCGGCAGTCTCCTTTCCAGCTCCTGGGCAGAAGGTAAGGAACGTTGGCATCCCCTTTGGCATCGGATGGCAGATCCTCTAAATGTGACCTTGAAGAATGCATCTATTTGCATGGGGGATGGTGGGGCCTGAGGTTCACCTTTTAAACACACGGGGGTGCTATGAACACAAGAATTAGAATAATCATAGAATCGTAGAGTTGGAAGGGAACTCCAGGATCATCTAGTCCAATCCCCTGCACAATGCAGGAAACTCACAAACACCTCCCCCTAAATTGACAGGATCTTCATTGGTGTCAGATGGCCATCTAGCCTCTGTTTAAAAACCTCCAAGGAAGGAGAGCCCACCACCTCCCAAGGAGGAAGCCTGTTCCACTGAGGAACTGCTCTAACGGTCAGCAAGTTCTTCCTAATGTTGAGCTGGAAACTCTTTTGATTCAATTTCAACCTGTTGGTTTTGGTCCTACCTTCTGGGCTCTCCAGGGTCTCCAGCTGAGGTTTTTCATGCCTCTTTGCCTGGAGCCTTTTGAGTTGGAGATGCTGGAGATTGAACCTGGGACCTTCTGCTTACCAAGCAGGGGCTCTACCACTGAGCCACTGTCCCTCCCCAACATATATGAATATATGAAGCTGCCTCATACTGAATCAGACCCTCGGTCCATCAAAGTCAGTATTGTCTATGAATCACTTGTGAACCTCCTGATGGCACTTGGATTTTGTTTTTGTTTTTTGGTCACTATGTGACACAGAGTGTTGGACTGGATGGGCCATTGGCCTGATCCAACATGGCTTCTCTTATGTTCTTATGTGACGCAGAGTGTTGGACTGGAAGGGCCATTGGCCTGATCCAACATGGTTTCTCTTATGTTCTTATGTGACACAGAGTGTTGGACTGGAAGGGCCATTGGCCTGATCCAACATGGCTTCTTTTATGTTTTTATGTGACACAGAGTGTTGAATTGGATGGACCATTGGCCTGATCCAACATGGCTTCTCTTATGTTCCTATGTGACACAGAGTGTTGGACTGGAAGGGCCATTGGCCTGATCCAACATGGCTTCTCTTATGTTCCTATGTGACACAGAGTGTTGGACTGGAAGGGCCATTGGCCTGATCCAACATGGCTTCTCTTATGTTTTTATGTGACACAGAGTGTTGGATTGGATGGATCATTGGCCTGATCCAACATGGCTTCTCTTAGGTTCTTATGTCTGTTCAGACTGGCAGCGGCTCTCCAGGGTCTCCAGCTGAGGTTTTTTGCAGCTACTTGCCCGGCCCCTTTTGAGTTGGAGACGCTGGGAATTGAAACTGGGACCTTCTGCTTACCAAGCAGATGCTTTACCACTGAGCCACCGTCCCTCCCCCAGGATGGAGAGCAAGAACACCAGGCCAGCATGAAGGCAATCTTCTCCTACCCTGGGTGGCAGAGGGGCTATAGTAGTTCAGTGACAGAGCCTCTGCTGGGTACACAGAAGATCCCAGGTTCAATCCCAGGCAGCATCTCCAGATAAAGGGATGAGGCAGGAGGTGATGAGAAAGACCTCAGCCAGAGACCCTGGAGAAAGAGCGGCTGGACCCAGGGTCCCATTCAGTATCAGGAGCCCCTGAAGCCCCGCAAAGCTTCCCTTCTGCATCATTTCTCTCTCTCTCCTTTCCAGCAGCTCCGCAGCCTGAGTTGCAGGCCGGGACTCACTGCCCTTTCAACACTCACTCCATCAAAGAAGGCAACGCGTGGTATTGCTACGAGTTATACGAACGTCCGCGGTCCTTTCCAAAAGCTGAGGTGAGTGAGGGCAGGGGTCAGAGGCCAAGCAGATCCCAGTTGGGAGAGCAGAGGGTGGGGAGGGGGGGCAAACATCCCCCCCAGCAGGATCTAGAAGATTTGCCTTTGTACAGGACCAGATCTACATGTTTTTTGAGGGGAGGGGCAAAATTAAAAAATGATGCCCCCTTTTGGACCATTTTGTCTTATGGTCCCATAGAACAGGGGTGGCCAACGGTAGCATGGCTGATGGAAGTTGTAGGTAAAAAACATCTGGAGAGCTACCGTTGTCCACCTTGCCATAGACTACAATGGACTCCGTGTCCAATTTGGCAAAGTGTTGGACTGGAGGGGCCACTGGCCTGATCCAACATGGCTTCTCTTATGTTCTTCTGTAACACAGAGTGTTGGACTGGAGGGGCCACTGGCCTGATCCCACAGGGCTTCTCTGATGTTCTTCTGTGACACAGAGTGTTGGACTGGAGGGGCCACTGGCCTGATCCAACAGGGCTTCTCTTATGTTCTTCTGTGACACAGAGTGTTGGACTGGAGGGGCCACTGGCCTGATCCCACAGGGCTTCTCTTATGTTCTTCTGTGACACAGAGTGTTGGACTGGAGGGGCCACTGGCCTGATCCAACAGGGCTTCTCTTATGTTCTTCTGTAACACAAAGTGTTGGACTGGAGGGGTCACTGGCCTGATCCCACAGGGCTTCTCTGATGTTCTTATGTGACACAGAGTGTTGGACTGGAGGGGCCACTGGCCTGATCCAACAGGGCTTCTCTTATGTTCTTCTGTGACACAGAGTGTTGGACTGGATGGGCCACTGGCCTGATCCCACAGGGCTTCTCTTATGTTCTTCTGTGACACATAGTGTTGGACTGGAGGGGCCACTGGCCTGATCCAACAGGGCTTCTCTTATGTTCTTCTGTAACACAAAGTGTTGGACTGGAGGGGTCACTGGCCTGATCCCACAGGGCTTCTCTGATGTTCTTATGTGACACAGAGTGTTGGACTGGAGGGGCCACTGGCCTGATCCAACAGGGCTTCTCTTATGTTCTTCTGTGACACAGAGTGTTGGACTGGATGGGCCACTGGCCTGATCCAACAGGGCTTCTCTTATGTTCTTCTGTGACACAGAGTGTTGGACTGGATGGGCCACTGGCCTGATCCAACATGGCTTCTCTTATGTTCTTATGTGACACAGAGTGTTGGACTGGAGGGGCCACTGGCCTGATCCCACAGGGCTTCTCTGATGTTCTTATGTGACACAGAGTGTTGGACTGGAGGGGCCACTGGCCTGATCCAACAGGGCTTCTCTTATGTTCTTCTGTGACACAGAGTGTTGGACTGGATGGGCCACTGGCCTGATCCAACAGGGCTTCTTTTATGTTCTTCTGTGACACAGAGTGTTGGACTGGATGGGCCACTGGCCTGATGCAACAGGGCTTCTCTTATGTTCTTCTGTGACACAGAGTGTTGGACTGGATGGGCCACTGGCCTGATGCAACAGGGCTTCTCTTATGTTCTTATGTGACACAGAGTGTTGGACTGGAGGGGCCACTGGCCTGATCCAACATGGCTTCTCTTATGTTCTTATGTGACACAGAGTGTTGGACTGGAGGGGCCATTGGCCTGATCCAACATGGCTTCTCTTCTGTTCTTATGTGACACAGAGTGTTGGACTGGAGGGGCCACTGGCCTGATCCAACATGGCTTCTCTTCTGTTCTTATGTGACACAGAGTGTTGGACTGGATGGGCCACTGGCCTGATCCAACATGGCTTCTCTTATGTTCTTATGTGACACAGAGTGTTGGACTGGAGGGGCCACTGGCCTGATCCAAAATGGCTTCTCTTCTGTTCTTATGTGACACAGAGTGTTGGACTGGATGGGCCACTGGCCTGATCCAACATGGCTTCTCTTATGTTCTTATGTGACACAGAGTGTTGGACTGGAGGGGCCACTGGCCTGATCCAACATGGCTTCTCTTATGTTCTTATGTGACACAGAGTGTTGGACTGGAGGGGCCACTGGCCTGATCCAACATGGCTTCTCTTATGTTCTTATGTGACACAGAGTGTTGGACTGGATGGGCAACTGGCCTGATCCAACATGGCTTCTCTTATGTTCTTATGTGACACAGAGTGTTGGACTGGAGGGGCCACTGGCCTGATCCCACAGGGCTTCTCTGATGTTCTTATGTGTTGGACTGGTGCCCGTCAGTGCCTGGGGCAAGCACCCCCCGCTGCCGCCCCCCCCCCCCAGATCCAGCCCTGCCTTTGCAGGAGCCTCCAGAGAATCTGTCACACCAGGGGACAGCCTCTGCGCTTCCTTCTCTTCCAGGGATCAGCTGAGCCTGGGATTCCCCTCCCTCCCCTCCCACGCCTCACCCATGGAAGAAGAAGAAGAAGAAGAAGAAGAAGAAGAAGAAGAAGAAGAAGAAGAAGAAGAAGAACAAGAAGAAGAAGAAGAAGAAGAAGAAGATATTGTATTTATATCCCACCCTATACCTTGAATCTCAGAGTCCCAGAGCGGCTCACAATCTCCTTTATTTCCTTCCCCCACAACAGACACCCTGTGAGGTGGGCGGGGCTGAGAGAGCTCTCCCAGAAGCTGCCCTTTCAAGGAGAACTCTCTTAGAGCTACAGCTGACCGAAGGCCATTCCAGTGGCTGCAAGTGGAGGAACGGAGAATCAAACCCGGTTCTCCTGGATAAGAGTCTGCACACTTCACCGCTACACCAAGCTGGCTGGAGCTCTTGCTGACTGCCGGGGTGTTATTCTCAGGTCCCTTCTTAGGGAAGGGGGAGGTGTCCAACTGCTTAGGGAAGGGGGAGGCGCTCAACAGTCACACCCTGTCCCCAACCGGTGGGAACGCAGGTCTCTTGCTCGGAGGGAGAGGTGGTGGTAGGGTTGCCAATTCCCAGGTGGGGCCTGGAGATCTGCCGAATCACAGCTGAACTCCAGAGAAGACAGATCCGCTCCTCTGGAGGAAGGGAGACCTTGGGAGGACAGAGTTCATGGGGTTATACCCCATTGCCTTCCCAGCTCCCCCAAGGCCTTTACCTTCTCTGGCTCCACTCCCACATTTTCATCAATTTCCTAACCTGAAGTTGGCAACCCTCATTTAGTATGGAGTTGTGGGTCAGTTCCTGCCGACGGAAGCTTCCGCTGGGCAGGATGGCACCCCCCCCCCCCTTCTCGCACTGTGTGGGGCAACATGAGCTCCCTTGCCCTGGTTAAGCTCTAAGGCAGGGGTATCGACCTCGTCTGTTATGAGGCCCGGACCTGACATAAATGAGATCTTGTTGGACCGGGTCATTCCGGGTTGGGCTAAGCCATGTTGGACCGGGTCATGCATGTACCTATTTAAGATGATAATAATAATAATAATAATAATAATAATAATAATAATAATAATAATAATAATAATAATAATAATAATAATAATAATAATAATAATGAATTTATTTTTGTATCCCGCTCTCCCCTGCCAAAGGCAGGCTCAGGGCGGCTAACACGACACGGTATATACCATGATAGTAAAATACAATATTACAACAAACAATTAAGCAATTAAAACAGATAAAATTACATTCATAAGTTAAGTTAAAATTAAATGGACAGTTAAACCATTGTAAATTATACATTTCAGTGCTACAGTTCAAGATGAGGTAGCAGAGATATAAATTTTATAAAGAATACAGTCAGACACAAATATATGTTTCTAACAACTTAAAACATGCTTAAAACGTTAGCACTCGTTGGTCTTAAAGATGCTTTCTTTGTATTTTTCCCATGGGATCCAGGGAACTGGCAAAGGAAGCTCTGGCTCTTTCCTTTCTTCCCCAAGGGACCAGGAGGGGAAGGAGCCTCAGTCAATGGAGAAAACAGAGGTTTTGCTCTGTGGCTCCTGTGCGATTGAGCCAGCCTTGCAAAGCAAGCTGTGATGCAGAAGGAAGCAAGAGAGAGGGAGAAGGAAGCAGATGGCAGCCAGTTGCTTGGGGGCCTGACAGGAGCCCTCTGGGGGGGCCTGATTCAGCCCCTGATCTGCATGTTTGACACCCCTGCTCTAAGGTGAGAAGGTGAGTGAAGACCTGTCTGAGCCAGGTGTGTGTCCCCCCTACAGGTCGTTTGTCAGCAGAACAGGAACGGGGGTCATCTGGCCTCCATTACCAGTAAGAAGCAGACAGAGAGTATCGGGGGTTACATCTCTGAAATCAGCAAGGAGAAGGCTCGTGTGTGGATCGGGCTGTACCGGGAGCAGAATTCAGACCTGGTAAGAAGGGGCTGCAGGAGGGGGGGGGCTGGTGGCTCCATGGAAAAGCCTGTGGTTATCCTGTCACATGCTCTAGAATAGTCATAACCTAAGGGTCTTTTACACTGGCAGTTTGTGAGTCTCTATCACCGCACTGGAAATTCACCTTTTACATTACGTTCTCACAACTGTTTTGCATCGTTGCTGCCTGAAGTAGATGAAGATGAAGATACTGGATTTATATCCCGCTCTCCACTCCGAAGAGTCTCAGAGAGGCTCACAATCTCCTTTCTCTTCCTCCCCCACAACAGACACCCTGTGAGGTAGATGAAGATATTGAATTTATATCCCGCCCTCCACTCCGAAGAGTCTCAGAGCAGCTCACAATCTCCTTTCCCTTCCTCCCCCACAACAGACACCCTGTGAGGTAGATGAAGATATTGGATTTATATCCCGCCCTCCACTCCAAAGAGTCTCAGAGCGGCTCACAATCTCCTTTCCCTTGCTCCCCCCACCCACAACAGACACCCTGTGAGGTAGATGAAGATATTGGATTTATATCCCGCCCTCCACTCCAAAGAGTCTCAGAGCGGCTCACAATCTCCTTTACCTTCCTCCCCCCCACAACAGGCATCCTGTGAGGTAGATGAAGATATTGGATTTATATCCCGCCCTCCACTCCGAAGAGTCTCAGAGCGGCTCACAATCTCCTTTCCCTTCCTCCCCCACAACAGACACCCTGTGAGGTGGGTGCGGCTGGAGAGGGCTCTCACAGCAGATGCCCTTTCAAGGACAGCCTCTGCCAGAGCTATGGCTGACCCAAGGCCATGCTAGCAGGTGCAAGTGGAGGAGTAGGGAATCAAACCCGGTTCTCCCAGATAAGAGTCCGCACACTTAACCACTACACCAAACTTGCTCTCCAGTATCTACATTTGTTTCGGTGAGATGGGTTCCGGTGATGCTGCGGCAACGTTTTTCTCAAAACTAGTTTGGATCCGGTCCTTTCTCTACAGGCGTTTCAAACCTGTATTGTAGAAGTTTTCATGCGTTTTAAAAGACTCCTCCAAAAGCCACCACAAGGTGCAGTAATTTGCATGAGAACTGACAGCACTTGAAATTTTTACATATCATTGCTTGCCTCATCTTGTAATTTAAATGTGTATTGTTTTTGCAGTGTTGACACCATTTCCAAGCAATCGTATAATTTAACTAAGCACTGGTATTCCGGCTGCCCTCTGATCAGAATTACACACACACACACACCCTCCGAAATTGAAAAGCTTTCAGCAGGAAATATAGAACTTTGGCTACGCGAAATGAGCACAGCAAATCCACCAATGTAAAAGAAAAATAATTAAAGCGGAAGGGTGGCAGGCGATTTGAAAACTCTAAAACTTTGGATCAAACTGAATGCAAAAATACCCTAAGACACACCACTTGGAACACTAGGGAAACAGTTGTGTGTGGGGGGGAGGTGGAGGGGGTGGAGAGGCAATAGTATTCTCTGCAAAGTTCTCACTAGGCGAACATGAGCTTTTTTCCTGCTGTAAATACTGACTCGAGCATGCCCTTTCTCTCCTCTACAGGTCCGTGGCTGGCGCTGGACTGATGGTTCCTTCTTCGACTACAAGAACTGGGTGAAGGGAGAACCCAACAATGCTGGTGGGGATGAGTTCTGTGTTGAACTCACGGCTGAATCAGGTGAGGGAGGGCAACTCCTCCTCTTCTGCGCAGGGGGGTGGAGACTGAGTTTGGGTGAGGTCCAGGGAAGGCCTGGCTTCCTTCTTTGAGGGGCCAGTCAGAGGAAGTGAAGCAAAGGCTTTCACTCAGGGGTGGCCAAACTTGCTTAATGCAAGAGGCACAAAGAATAAACAGCAGATGTTTGAGAGCCACATGAGATGAACGCCAGATGTTTGAGGGAGGGAGGGAGGGAAGGAAGGAAGGAAGGAAGGAAGGAAGGAAGGAAGGAAGGAAGGAAGGAAGGAAGGAAGGAAGGAAGGAAGGAAAGCAAATAGATGAGGGAGGGAGGAAAGGTGGAAAGAAAGCAACTTTAATTTTAAATGCCTTCTCCAAGGCAGCTGACTGGGTTGAGCCACATCACATATGTGAAAGAGCCTCAGTTTGGCCACCCCTGCCTTAACTCCTGGTTGTGCAAAGGGGCCCAGCCCCTGGATGGATCCATCTGAGGAGGGTGGTGCTGCCCACTGGTCACAGTCCCTCCTGAGTTTTCAGAGTTCCGGCTGCTGCTTCCCCTAAACTGCCCTGTATCCTGTCGAGAGGAACAAGACTTCATTCTCAGCTAATGTTTCTGTCTCCTTTTCTTGGCTTTTTTAGGATTTGAAAGATGGAATGATGTCTCTTGCAGCTCTGAGAAATCTTTCCTCTGCAGATGGAGAGTCCTTTAGTCCAAGCACTCTAGATGTGCCAGGGAAGCCCAGGGCCTCCTTGGGAGTAAGCCATGCCTGCCGGATGCCAAACTTCTCTCCATCTCAGGGACACCATTTCCTTCAGCTCCAACTGAAAGTTCCCCGGGCTTTCCTCTCTTCCTGCTCTGGAGTTGTCCTTTTCCTGCCCTTCTTTGCCTGCTAATAAACTTTTCTGGAAGCCTGCAGTCCTTCTTGATCTTTCCTCCTACCCCAAAACAGGCAAGTCCTGCTCCTTCCACGGTCTGGGCTGAGGTCTGTGGAATCCCAAACCAGGATTTCCAGAAAGATACAACTTCTCAGCTGGCCCGAGGGTGTCAAGACATGGAACTTCAAGTAGAGACGGATCATAGTATTTTAACAATTAATCCATTTATTGAAAACACACACTCAGCAGAGAAGCAGATTGAGTTTGATACCGGCCCAAGGCTGGGGCCAGCCTTTTCTACATTTCTCAAAGCAGGAACAATACACCCTTCCCCCCCCCCCCCCCCAGACAGCTGGGTCTTCCCAGGCTTATCTCTTTCTCATGGGAAGAGTCCTTGAAGGTGCTGACTTCAAAGCCGCAGATGGCTTTTCGGCCATGTGTGAGATTTCACTCTTTGTGATTACAGTATGCTTGGGGAAAGGACACTTGCTACATTTCCCAGGGTTAGTAAAGCAAAGTTCATCTTAAAGCACATCATGGCGTTAGTCATGTAAGGCATTTCAAATCTACAATTCAGTTCCAGTAAGTTACACGTCTGACAGAGGGCTGCATTCACTGTGGAGTTGCCAGGTCTGACTCCATATCTGGGCACTGTAGGGGTGGAGCCAGGAGGCATTGGGGGTGGAGTCAGGGGCAAGGGTGTGAGAAGCAAGACTGAACTCCAAAGGGAAGATGGGGAGGGGTCTGGAGACCAAGTCCTATGAGGAAAGGTTGAAGGAGCTGGACATGTTTAGCCTGGAGAGGAGGCGGTTGAGAGGTGATAGGATCACCATCTTCAAGTACTTGAAGGGCTGTCATATAGAGGATGGTGTGAAATTGTTTTCTGTGGCCCCGGAAGGTAGGAGCAGAACCAATGGGTTGAAATTAAATCATATGTGTTTCCAGCTCAACATTAGGAAGAACTTCCTGACCGTTAGAGCGGTTCCTCAGTGGAACAGGCTTCCTCGGGAGGTGGTGGGCTCTCCTTCCTTGGAGGTTTTTAAGCAGAGGCTACATGGCCATCTGACAGCGATGAAGATCCTGTGAATTTGGGGTAGGTATTTGTGGGTTTCCTGTATTGTGCAGTGAGTTGGGCTAGATGACCCTGGAGGTCCCTTCTGACTCTATGATTCTAGGATCCCTCGGGAGGTGGTGGGCTCTCCTTCCTTGGAGGTTTTTAAGCAGAGGCTAGATGGCCATCTGACAGCGATGAAGATCCTGTGAATTTGGGGTAGGTATTTGTGGGTTTCCTGCATTGTGTAGCGGGTTGGGCTAGATGACCCTGGAGGTCCCTTCTGACTCTGTGATTCTAGGATTCCTCGGGAGGTGGTGGGCTCTCCTTCCTTGGAGGTTTTTCAACAGAGGCTAGATGGCCATCTGACAGCAATGGCAATCCTGTGAATTTAGAGGGAGGGGTTTGTGAGTTTAGAGTGGTTCCTCAGTTGAACAGGCTTCCTCCTGGGGAGGTGGTGGGCTCTCCTTCCTTGGAGGTTTTTAAGCAGAGGCTACATGGCCATCTGACAGCGATGAAGATCCTGTGAATTTGGGGTAGGTATTTGTGGTTTTCCTGCATTGTGCAGTGAGTTGGGCTAGATGACCCTGGAGGTCCCTTCTGACTCTATGATTCTAGGATTCCTCGGGAGGTGGTGGGCTCTCCTTCCTTGGAGGTTTTTCAACAGAGGCTAGATGGCCATCTGACAGCAATGGCGATCCTGTGAATTTAGGGGGAGGGGTTTGTGAGTTTAGAGTGGTTCCTCAGTGGAACAGGCTTCCTCCTGGGGAGGTGGTGGGCTCTCCTTCCTTGGAGGTTTTTAAGCAGAGGCTAAATGGCCATCTGACAGCAATGAAGATCCTGTGAATTTAGGGGGAGGTGTTTGTAAGTTTCCTGCATTGTGCAGGGAGTTGGGCTAGATGACCCTGGAGGTCCCTTCCAACTCTAGTATTCTATGTTTCTATGGAGTTATGGCCAAGAGACAGCGGCAAATTCCACACTAGACCTTTAATCCTGGTTCAGCCCTCTCCCCAAACTGACATTCTATATCTGAATCATGGAATCACAGAAACCAACCCTATGAGTTTATGATTCTATGATTCTAGTGTAGAATATCAGTTTAGGGACAGAATTAAAGGTCACCACAAGTCGGCTGCAACGTGACAACACAATATATACACACACACATGGTGCACCAACCCTCCATTCTGTCTTTTCCCAAAATGAAGGCTACATTATTTATTTATTGACAGCGCCTTCATTTCCCTGGCTTCTCTCCACACAATGTGGATTCAAAGTGGATTAAAGTGTTAAGGAATGGAAACATTAAATTCCACAAGGGCTTAAACATCACACAACCCTCTGTGAACAGTAGACCGTGAACAGCAAAACCAACTTCCACCAATAAATGGAGGCACATCGGGGAAAAGATGGGTTCAGCACTGCGGCGTTTATGTTTTGTCTTTTTAAAAGGTAGTCCCTCTGTACCACATAGTTTCCCCAACCGCCTTAGACCCCGCTACTGCAAGAGAGGAGTCCAAGGAAGGGGGAAAGGCATGCAGGTGGCAAGGGTGCCAATCCTCCAGGGGTCTCCCAAAGAAGGACTTTGATGTCTGTCATAACCAGGTGCTGGGTTGGTAGAGGACCTTGAGGCCAGGCCTCAGAACTGCAGGAAGGGGGGTCGGGAGTTCTGTTCCTCTCGGTCAGGAACCCCTAAATTGAGTAGGTGGTGGCAGCGTGCCCTAGTGGGCGGGAAGAAGATAAGCTTCTATGTTTCACTGGACATGATAGAGGTTTACAAGATAATGCATGGAATGGAGAAAGTAGAGAAAGAAGTACTTTTCTCCCTTTCTCACAATACAAGAACTCGTGGGCATTCGATGAAATTGCTGAGCAGACAGGTTAAGACGGATAAAAGGAAGTACTTCTTCACCCAAAGGGTGATTAACATGTGGAATTCACTGCCACAGGAGGTGGTGGCGGCCACAAGTATAGCCACCTTCAAGAGGGGTTTAGATAAAAATATGGAGCACAGGTCCATCAGTGGCTATTAGCCACAGTGTATGGAGCACAGGTCCATCAGTGGCTATTAGCCACAGTGTATGGAGCACAGGTCCATCAGTGGCTATTAGCCACAGTGTATGTGTGTATATAACATTTTTTGCCACTGTGTGACACAGAGTGTTGGACTTGATGGGCCGTTGGCCTGATCCAACATGGCTTCTCTTATGTTCTTATGTTCTAAGCTCCCTCCAGGAGTTGGCAACTCAAAAGGGAGTTGACGGGACCGGGTCTGAAGGCAGAATCGGGCCAGTTCCGTCACAAGCACCAATTAAATGGACTTCTGTTGCACGCAAAGGGTGATTTCTCGATGTGTGTTTGCACACACACACACACAATCAGGATCAGCAAAAAACAAAGTAACTTTTTATTGCACTAAAAGGAGAGCAGGCCCCTCCAGGTAAAATCACCTGCTCCTAAGATGGCAGAGCAAAGAACAAATTTTACACAAAACCTAACAAATTGCAGCGGGTGTCATGGCACCCATAGATGCTATGCTGGGGACAGCCCCACTGGCCTATAGGGTTGTCAAGTCCATTCAAGAAATATCTGGGGACTTTGGGGGTGGAGCCAGGAGACTTTGGGGCTGGAGCCAGGAGACATTGGGGGCGGAGCCAGGAACAAGGGTGTGACAAGCACAGTGGAACTCCAATGGAGTTCTGGCCATCCCATTTAAAGGGGCAGCACACCTTTTTAAATCCCTTCCTTCCATAGGAAATAATGAAGGATAGGAGCACCTTCTTTTGGGGCTCATAGAAGTGGACCCCCTGACCCAATCGTTTTGAAACCTGAGGGGTACTTTGGGGAGAGGCAATAGATACTATACTGAAAATTTGGTGCCTCTACCTCAAAAAAACAGCTCCCCCAGAGCCCCTGAAATCTCCAGATCAATTTCCCATTATACCCTATGAGAATCTATCTCCACATAGGGAATAATGAAGTGCACAGCAGATGCTTCCCTCCCCTCCCCCCTTCTGGTGACTCTGAAGCTAGGGATTGGCCTCTCTACTCACGAGTTGCTGCCACCTTCTTCACAGCAACACAGACACCCCATCCCAAGAGGAGGCCTTTCAATCGGAGACTGAAGCCTCTGGAGGTGGAAAGGCACAGGGTCCTCTGGGGGCGGGGCTTCCCCCCTCCGGCCAGCTGACTGGGGGCGGGAAGGAGCCTAGGAAAGCAGAAGAACCCCTGCTGGGACCTGGGGATTGGCAAGCCTACTGGCCTAGAGGGAAGGATAATACATTGATGTGGGTCAGAATGGTGTCAGAGCCTTAGAGGAGGAGGAAGAGGAGAAAAAGATATTGGGTTTATATCCTGCCCTCCACTCAGAGTCGCAGAGCGGCTTACAATCTCCTATCTTTTCCCCTCCACACAACAGGCACCCTGTGAGGCAGGTGGGGCTGAGAGAGCTCTGACAGAAACTGCTCTTGAGAGAACAGCTCTGAGAGAACTTGTGACTAACCCAAGGGCACTCCAGCGGGTGCATATGAAAGAGGAGTGGGGAATCCAACCCGGTTCTCCCAGATAAGAGTCCATGTTCTTAACCAGGACACCCAACTGGCTCTCTTAAGGGGCCATAGTGGAAAAGGCTGTCCTCCAAGAAGGGGGATGGGCTAGAAATGAGTGGGAGAGAGCCCTGGCTGGGCATGTAGAAGGCTCCAGGTTCAATCCCTGGCAGAATCTCCAGTCAAAAGGATCTTGGAGGAAGATCCTTTTCCAGTCTGCCCGTCTAAGCAGACAAGACTCACCTGGATGTTCCCAAGAAGAACGATTGGGCCAGGGGGTCCCATTCTATGAGCCCCGAAGAAGGCTGCTTCATGTGGGTCCATGGGAGTTTGGACATCTCAGGCTGGCATAGTGGCAGCCAATGGAGCAACAAAGGAGAAAGAGGTGAACATTCGCTTCTGCTGCGTTTTGAACCAGGTGCGGCTTCTCCGTTGCCTTGGGCAGCCCTACATAGAGTGTTCTGCAGCAGTCTAGTCTTGAGGGTCCCGTGACATGGATTGGTGTGGCCACGTCAGCCGAGTTCAGGGGAGGCCCCTCCCTTCCATGCTATATTAATAGACGGAGTTGAACTTCTTACAACAGCACTCCCTGGTTCTTCCAGTAGGAGACTGGAAGATGGGTTCAGAGGAGTCCAGAGGAGGGCGACGAAGATGGTGAGGGGTCTGGAGACAAAGTCCTATGAAGAAAGGTTGAAGGAGCTGGGGATGTTTAGCCTTGAGAGGAGGCGGCTGAGAGGTGATAGGATCACCAGCTTCAAGGACTTGAAGGGCTGTCATCTAGAGAACATAAGAACATAAGAGGAGTCATGTTGGATCAGGCCAATGGCCCATCCAGTCCAACACTCTGTGTCACTCAGTGGCCCCCCACTGTATGTGTATATATATATATACACACACACACACAAACACACACTGTCGCTAATAGCCACTGATGGACCTCTACTCCATATTTTTATCTAACCCCCTCTTGAAGCTGGCTATGCTTTTAGCCGCCACCACCTCCTGTGGCTGTGAATTCCACATGTTAATCACCCTTTGGGTGAAGAAGTACTTCCTTTTATCCGTTTTAACCCGACTGCTCAGCAATTTCATCAAATGCCCACAAGTTCTTGTATTGTGAGAAAGGGAGAAAAGGACTTCTTTCTCTACTTTCTCATTCCATGCATAATCTTGTAAACCTCTATCATGTCACCCCACAGTCGATGTTTCTCCAACTAAAGAGCCCCAAGCGTTTTAACCTTTCTTCATAGGGAAAGTGTTCCAATCCTTTAATCATTCTAGTTGCCCTTTTCTGCACTTTCTCCAATGCTATAATATCCTTTTTGAGGTGCGGTGACCAGAATTGTACACAGTACTCCAAATGAGACCGCACCATCGATTTATACAGGGGCATTATGATACTGATGGTGATAGAGGATGGTGTGGAATTGTTTTCTGTGGCCCTGGAAGGCAGAACCAAAACCAAGAGGTTGAAATTAAATCAGATGAGTTTCCGGCTCAACATTAGGAAGAATGTCCTAACCGTTAGAGCAATTCCTCAGTGGAACAGGCTTCCTTGGGAGGTGGTGGGCTCTCCTTCTTTGGAGGTTTTTCAACAGAGGCTAGGTGGCCATCTGACAGCAATGAAGATCCTGTGAATTTAGGGGGAGGCGTTTGTGACTTTAGAGCGGTTCCTCAGTGGAACAGCCTTCCTCCTCGGGAGGTGGTGGGCTCTCCTTCCTTGGAGGTTTTTCAACAGAGGCTAGATGGCCATTTGACAGCAATGGAGATCCTGTGAATTTAGGGGGAGGGGCTTGTGAGTTTAGAGGGGTTCCTCAGTGGAACAGGTTTCCTCCCTGGGAGGTGGTGGGCTCTCCTTCCTTGGAGGTTTTTCAACAGAGGCTAGATGGCCATCTGAGAGCAATGAGGATCCTTTGAATGTAGGGGGTGGTATTTGTGAGTTTAGAGTGGTTCCTCAGTGGAACAGGCTTCCTCCTCGGGAGGTGGTGGGCTCTCCTTCCTTGGAGATTTTTCAATAGAGGCTGGATGTCCATCTGACAGCAATGAAGATCCTGTGAATTTAGGGGGTGGTATTTGTGAGTTTCCTGCATTGTGCAGGGGGTTGGACTAGATGACCTTGGAGGTCCCTTCCAAATCTATGATTCTGTGATTCTATGAGACCGGAGTCCAATGGAATAAGTAAGTCAATCATCAGCACACAATCATCAGTAAGTCAATCATCAGCATCTTGGTGACAGGATGGTGGACTAAATGTAGACACATCGCTTGCCTCAGTGACCGAACTGAATGTACAGCAGAAGAGACTATGAGCCTCCAATCGTGTCCCTTTCTCGTTCTAAGCTGCCATTGGAAGCCCTGATTTGCTTCACTCCTAGGGAAGTTGGCAATTCAGGAGGCAGTGTGGACAGTCCAACCTTGACCTTGATGGCCCAGCTGAGCCCAATTTCGTCAGATCTCAGAAGCTGCCTGGGTTTGTCCTTGGAAGGGAGCTGACCAGGGAAGTCCAAGGTCTCTATGAAGAAGAAGAAAAGAAGAGATTGGATTTATATGCCCCACACCACTACCCAAAGCAGTTTCAGAGTGGCTCACTATTCCCTTTATCCCCTTTTCTTCTCCGGACTGGCTGCTAAAATGCTTTGGCCACTTTGACAACCTCTCCCCTTTCTGGTGGCCCATTGACCTGCCTGGTTTTCCTCTGCCTAGGGAAGGGGTAGGGAATAGTGGCTCTCCAGATGTTTTTTTGCCTACAACTCCCATCAGCCCCAGCCAGCATGGCCAATGGCTGGGGCTGATGGGAGTTGTAGGCAAAAAAACATCTGGAGAGCCACTGTTCCCTACCCCTGGCCTAAAGGATCCTGTGGCATTCCTCTGGCTAAATGTTTAAATTCAATCCCACCGCTACAAAGGCAGTATCCATTCTTAAGTTCCCCTTTAGCTTTCTGGAAGCGTTCAATCAATTTCCATCCAGGCCAGAGGCTGGTTTCCATTGATGTGCATGAATTAGGCCATATCCTTTCTGCAAAGGTACAAACCGGGCCTAGAGAGGCCTCGCTCTGCATAGAACTGCGCTGTGAGATCAGGCACAATCCTTTCAAAAAAGGCTTCCAAAGAAAAGAAGCAGAAAACGAAGATATTTGATTTATATCCCACCCTCCACTCTGAATCTCAGAGCCTCAGAGCGGCTCACAATCCCCTTGATCTTCCTCCCTGACACCCTGTAAGGTGGGTGGGGCTGAGAGAGCTCTCCCAGAAGCTGCCCTTTCAAGGACAACCCTGCCAGAGATAAGGCCGACCCAAGGCCATCCCAGCAGCTGCAAGTGGAGGAGGGGGGAATCAACCCCGGTTCTCCCAGATAAGAGAGCTCTGGTTGACCCAAGGCCATCCCAGCAGCTGCAAGTGGAGGAGGGGGGAATCAAACCCGGTTCTCCCAGATAAGAGAGCTATGGTTGACCCAAGGCCATTCCAGCAGCTGCAAGCGGAGGAGTGGGGAATCAAACCCGATTCTCCCAGATAAGAGAGCCATGGCTGACCCAAGGCCATTCCAGCAACGGCAAGTGGAGGAGGGGGGAATCAAACCCGATTCTCCCAGATAAAAGAGCTCTGGCTGACCCAAGGCCATTCCAGCAGCTGCAAGTGGAGGAGGGGGGTATCAAACCCGGTTCTCCCAGATAAGAGAGCTATGGCTGACCCAAGGCCATTCCAGCAGCTGCAAGTGGAGGAGTGGGGAATCAAACCCGGTTCTCCCAGATAAGAGAGCTCTGGCTGACCCAAGGCCATTCCAGCAGCTGCAAGTGGAGGAGTGGGGAATCAAATCCGGTCCTCCCAGATAAGAGAGCTCTGGCTGACCCAAGGCCATTCCAGCAGCTGCAAGCGGAGGAGTGGGGAATCAAACCCGGTTCTCCCAGATAAGAGAGCTCTGGCTGACCCAAGGCCATTCCAGCAGCTGCAAGCGGAGGAGTGGGGAATCAAACCTGTTCTCTCAGATAAGAGAGCTCTGGCTGACCCAAGGCCATTCCAGCAGGTGGAAGTGGAGGAGTGGGGAATCAAACACGGTTCTCCCAGATAAGAGAGCTCTGGCTGACCCAAGGCCATTTCAGCAGCTGCAAGTGGAGGAGTGCGGAATCAAACCCGGTTCTCCCAGATAAGAGAGCCATGGCTGGCCCAAGGCCATTCCAGCAGCTATAAGTGGCGAAGTGAGGAATCAAAGCCGGTTCTCCCAGATAAGAGAGCTCTGGCTGACCCAAGGCCATTCCAGCAGCTGCAAGTGGAGGAGTGGGGAATCAAACCCGGTTCTCCCAGATAAGAGAGCTCTGGCTAACCCAAGGCCATTCCAGCAGCTGCAAGGGGAGGAGTGGGGAATCCAACTCGGTTCTCCCAGATAAGAGAGCTCTGGCTGACCCAAGGCCATTCCAGCAGCTGCAAGGGGAGGAGTGGGGAATCCAACCCGGTTCTCCCAGATAAGAGAGCTCTGGCCGACCAAGGCCATCCCAGCAGCTGCAAGTGGAGGGGGGAATCAAAGCCAGTTCTACCAGATAAGAGAGCTCTGGCTGACCCAAGGCCATTCCAGCAGGTGGAAGTGGAGGAGTGGGGAATCAAACCCTGTTCTCTCAGATAAGAGAGCTCTGGCTGACCCAAAGCCATTCCAGCAGCTGCAAGTGGAGGAGTGGGGAATCAAACCCTGTTCTCCCAGATAAGAGAGCTCTGGCTGACCCAAGGCCATTCCAGCAGCTGCAAGTGGATGAGTGGGGAATCAAACCCGGTTCTCCCAGATAAGAGAGCTCTGGCTGACCCAAGGCCATTCCAGCAGCTGCAAGTGGAGGAGTGGGGAATCAAACCCTGTTCTCTCAGATAAGAGAGCTCTGGCTGACCCAAGGACATTCCAGCAGGTGGAAGTGGAGGAGTGGGGAATCAAACCCGATTCTCCCAGATAAGAGAGCCATGGCTGACCCAAGGCCATTCCAGCAGCTGCAAGCGGAGGAGTGGGGAATCAAACCCGATTCTCCCAGATAAGAGAGCCATGGTTGACCCAAGGCCATTCCAGCAGCTGCAAGCGGAGGAGTGGGGAATCAAACCCGATTCTCCCAGATAAAAGAGCTATGGTTGACCCAAGGCCATTCCAGCAGCTGCAAGCGGAGGAGTGGGGAATCAATCCCGATTCTCCCAGATAAAAGAGCTCTGGCTGACCCAAGGCCATTCCAGCAGGTGCAAGTGGAGGAGGGGGGGTATCAAACCCGGTTCTCCCAGATAAGAGAGCTCTGGCTGACCCAAGGCTATTCCAGCAGCTGCAAGTGGAGGAGTGGGGAATCAAACCCGGTTCTCCCAGATAAGATAGCTCTGGCTGACCCAAGGCCATTCCAGCAGCTGCAAGTGGAAGAGTGGGGAATCAAACCCTGTTCTCTCAGATAAGAGAGCTCTGGCTGACCCAAGGCCATTCCAGCAGCTGCAAGTGGAGGAGTGGGGAATCAAACCCGGTTCTCCCAGATAAGAGAGCTCTGGCTGACCCAAGGCCATTCCAGCAGCTGCAAGTGGAGGAGTGGGGAATCAAACCCTGTTCTCTCAGATAAGAGAGCTCTGGCTGACCCAAGGCCATTCCAGCAGCTGCAAGCGGAGGAGTGGGGAATCAAACCCGCTTCTCCCAGATAAGAGAGCCATGGCTGACCCAAGGCCATTCCAGCAGCTGCAAGCGGAGGAGTGGGGAATCAAACCCGATTCTCCCAGATAAAAGAGCTATGGTTGACCCAAGGCCATTCCAGCAGCTGCAAGCGGAGGAGTGGGGAATCAATCCCGATTCTCTCAGATAAAAGAGCTCTGGCTGACCCAAGGCCATCCCAGCAGCTGCAAGTGGAGGAGGGGGGAATCAACCCCGGTTCTCCCAGATAAGAGAGCTCTGGTTGACCCAAGGCCATCCCAGCAGCTGCAAGTGGAGGAGGGGGGAATCAAACCCGGTTCTCCCAGATAAGAGAGCTATGGTTGACCCAAGGCCATTCCAGCAGCTGCAAGCGGAGGAGTGGGGAATCAAACCCGATTCTCCCAGATAAGAGAGCCATGGCTGACCCAAGGCCATTCCAGCAACGGCAAGTGGAGGAGGGGGGAATCAAACCCGATTCTCCCAGATAAAAGAGCTCTGGCTGACCCAAGGCCATTCCAGCAGCTGCAAGTGGAGGAGGGGGGTATCAAACCCGGTTCTCCCAGATAAGAGAGCTATGGCTGACCCAAGGCCATTCCAGCAGCTGCAAGTGGAGGAGTGGGGAATCAAACCCGGTTCTCCCAGATAAGAGAGCTCTGGCTGACCCAAGGCCATTCCAGCAGCTGCAAGTGGAGGAGTGGGGAATCAAATCCGGTCCTCCCAGATAAGAGAGCTCTGGCTGACCCAAGGCCATTCCAGCAGCTGCAAGCGGAGGAGTGGGGAATCAAACCCGGTTCTCCCAGATAAGAGAGCTCTGGCTGACCCAAGGCCATTCCAGCAGCTGCAAGCGGAGGAGTGGGGAATCAAACCTGTTCTCTCAGATAAGAGAGCTCTGGCTGACCCAAGGCCATTCCAGCAGGTGGAAGTGGAGGAGTGGGGAATCAAACACGGTTCTCCCAGATAAGAGAGCTCTGGCTGACCCAAGGCCATTTCAGCAGCTGCAAGTGGAGGAGTGCGGAATCAAACCCGGTTCTCCCAGATAAGAGAGCCATGGCTGGCCCAAGGCCATTCCAGCAGCTATAAGTGGCGAAGTGAGGAATCAAAGCCGGTTCTCCCAGATAAGAGAGCTCTGGCTGACCCAAGGCCATTCCAGCAGCTGCAAGTGGAGGAGTGGGGAATCAAACCCGGTTCTCCCAGATAAGAGAGCTCTGGCTAACCCAAGGCCATTCCAGCAGCTGCAAGGGGAGGAGTGGGGAATCCAACTCGGTTCTCCCAGATAAGAGAGCTCTGGCTGACCCAAGGCCATTCCAGCAGCTGCAAGGGGAGGAGTGGGGAATCCAACCCGGTTCTCCCAGATAAGAGAGCTCTGGCCGACCAAGGCCATCCCAGCAGCTGCAAGTGGAGGGGGGAATCAAAGCCAGTTCTACCAGATAAGAGAGCTCTGGCTGACCCAAGGCCATTCCAGCAGGTGGAAGTGGAGGAGTGGGGAATCAAACCCTGTTCTCTCAGATAAGAGAGCTCTGGCTGACCCAAAGCCATTCCAGCAGCTGCAAGTGGAGGAGTGGGGAATCAAACCCTGTTCTCCCAGATAAGAGAGCTCTGGCTGACCCAAGGCCATTCCAGCAGCTGCAAGTGGAGGAGGGGGGTATCAAACCCGGTTCTCCCAGATAAGAGAGCTATGGCTGACCCAAGGCCATTCCAGCAGCTGCAAGTGGAGGAGTGGGGAATCAAACCCGGTTCTCCCAGATAAGAGAGCTCTGGCTGACCCAAGGCCATTCCAGCAGCTGCAAGTGGAGGAGTGGGGAATCAAATCCGGTCCTCCCAGATAAGAGAGCTCTGGCTGACCCAAGGCCATTCCAGCAGCTGCAAGCGGAGGAGTGGGGAATCAAACCCGGTTCTCCCAGATAAGAGAGCTCTGGCTGACCCAAGGCCATTCCAGCAGCTGCAAGCGGAGGAGTGGGGAATCAAACCTGTTCTCTCAGATAAGAGAGCTCTGGCTGACCCAAGGCCATTCCAGCAGGTGGAAGTGGAGGAGTGGGGAATCAAACACGGTTCTCCCAGATAAGAGAGCTCTGGCTGACCCAAGGCCATTTCAGCAGCTGCAAGTGGAGGAGTGCGGAATCAAACCCGGTTCTCCCAGATAAGAGAGCCATGGCTGGCCCAAGGCCATTCCAGCAGCTATAAGTGGCGAAGTGAGGAATCAAAGCCGGTTCTCCCAGATAAGAGAGCTCTGGCTGACCCAAGGCCATTCCAGCAGCTGCAAGTGGAGGAGTGGGGAATCAAACCCGGTTCTCCCAGATAAGAGAGCTCTGGCTAACCCAAGGCCATTCCAGCAGCTGCAAGGGGAGGAGTGGGGAATCCAACTCGGTTCTCCCAGATAAGAGAGCTCTGGCTGACCCAAGGCCATTCCAGCAGCTGCAAGGGGAGGAGTGGGGAATCCAACCCGGTTCTCCCAGATAAGAGAGCTCTGGCCGACCAAGGCCATCCCAGCAGCTGCAAGTGGAGGGGGGAATCAAAGCCAGTTCTACCAGATAAGAGAGCTCTGGCTGACCCAAGGCCATTCCAGCAGGTGGAAGTGGAGGAGTGGGGAATCAAACCCTGTTCTCTCAGATAAGAGAGCTCTGGCTGACCCAAAGCCATTCCAGCAGCTGCAAGTGGAGGAGTGGGGAATCAAACCCTGTTCTCTCAGATAAGAGAGCTCTGGCTGACCCAAGGACATTCCAGCAAGTGGAAGTGGAGGAGTGGGGAATCAAACCCGATTCTCCCAGATAAGAGAGCCATGGCTGACCCAAGGCCATTCCAGCAGCTGCAAGCGGAGGAGTGGGGAATCAAACCCGATTCTCCCAGATAAGAGAGCCATGGTTGACCCAAGGCCATTCCAGCAGCTGCAAGCGGAGGAGTGGGGAATCAAACCCGATTCTCCCAGATAAAAGAGCTATGGTTGACCCAAGGCCATTCCAGCAGCTGCAAGCGGAGGAGTGGGGAATCAATCCCGATTCTCCCAGATAAAAGAGCTCTGGCTGACCCAAGGCCATTCCAGCAGGTGCAAGTGGAGGAGGGGGGGTATCAAACCCGGTTCTCCCAGATAAGAGAGCTCTGGCTGACCCAAGGCTATTCCAGCAGCTGCAAGTGGAGGAGTGGGGAATCAAACCCGGTTCTCCCAGATAAGATAGCTCTGGCTGACCCAAGGCCATTCCAGCAGCTGCAAGTGGAAGAGTGGGGAATCAAACCCTGTTCTCTCAGATAAGAGAGCTCTGGCTGACCCAAGGCCATTCCAGCAGCTGCAAGTGGAGGAGTGGGGAATCAAACCCGGTTCTCCCAGATAAGAGAGCTCTGGCTGACCCAAGGCCATTCCAGCAGCTGCAAGTGGAGGAGTGGGGAATCAAACCCTGTTCTCTCAGATAAGAGAGCTCTGGCTGACCCAAGGCCATTCCAGCAGCTGCAAGCGGAGGAGTGGGGAATCAAACCCGCTTCTCCCAGATAAGAGAGCCATGGCTGACCCAAGGCCATTCCAGCAGCTGCAAGCGGAGGAGTGGGGAATCAAACCCGATTCTCCCAGATAAAAGAGCTATGGTTGACCCAAGGCCATTCCAGCAGCTGCAAGCGGAGGAGTGGGGAATCAATCCCGATTCTCTCAGATAAAAGAGCTCTGGCTGACCCAAGGCCATTCCAGCAGCTGCAAGCGGAGGAGTGGGGAATCAAACCCAGTTCTCCCAGATAAGATAGCTCTGGCTGACCCAAGGCCATTCCAGCAGCTGCAAGTGGAAGAGTGGGGAATCAAACCCTGTTCTCTCAGATAAGAGAGCTCTGGCTGACCCAAGACCATTCCAGCAGCTGCAAGTGGAGGAGTGGGGAATCAAACCCGGTTCTCCCAGATAAGAGAGCTCTGGCTGACCCAAGGCCATTCCAGCAGCTGCAAGTGGAGGAGTGGGGAATCAAACCCTGTTCTCTCAAATAAGAGAGCTCTGGCTGACCCAAGGCCATTCCAACAGGTGGAAGTGGAGCAGGGGGGAATCAAATCCGGTTCTCCCAGATAAGAGAGCCATGGCTGACCCAAGGCCATTCCAGCAGGTGCAAGTGGAGGAGTGGGGAATCAAACCCGGTTCTCCCAGATAAGAGAGCTCTGGCTGACCCAAGGCCATTCCAGCAGCTGCAAGTGGAGGAGTGGGGAATCAAACCCGGTTCTCCCAGATAAGAGAGCTCTGGCTGACCGAAGGCCATTCCAGCAGCTGCAAGCGGAGGAGTGGGGAATCAAAGCCTGTTCTCTCAGATAAGAGAGCTCTGGCTGACCCAAGGCCATTCCAGCAGCTGCAAGCGGAGGAGTGGGGAATCAAACCCGCTTCTCCCAGATCAGAGAGCCATGGCTAACCCAAGGCCATTCCAGCAGCTGCAAGTGGAGGAGTGGGGAATCAAACCCGATTCTCCCAGATAAAAGAGCTATGGTTGACCCAAGGCCATTCCAGCAGCTGCAAGCGGAGGAGTGGGGAATCAATCCCGATTCTCTCAGATAAAAGAGCTCTGGCTGACTCACGGCCATTCCAGCAGCTATAAGTGGCGGAGTGAGGAATCAAAGCCAGTTCTCTCAGATAAGAGTCCACACACTTCACCACTGCCCCAAAACTATGCAGAGGCAGGCAACGGCAAACCTTCTCTGTTGATCTCTTGCCTCGACTTGGATGGCCCAGGGCTAGCCCAATATTGTCAGATCTCACAAACGAATTAGGGTCAGGCCTGGTTAATCCTGGATGGGAGACCACCAAGGAAGTCCAGGTTTGCAGGGTAGAGGGAGGCAATGGCAAAGCGCCTCTGTGCACCTCTTGCCTTCAAAACCCCATGTCGGCTCTGACTTGGGGGCCCTTTCCACCGTAAGCAGAAACCGGGGACTGACCCTGGGACCTCCAGCATGCTGAGCAGATGCTGTGCTCTTGAGCCTTGGGTAGCCCCTTGGGTAAGAGCCTGGGTCTTCTCCGGGACAGCTCACCCCCTCATGCCTCTTCCCAGGCTGCCCTTGTGGCGTAGAGCATAGAAACCGAGGTCCAGAGAAGGAGACACCTGATATCCGGGCAGAGGGTACCTCTCCTCCATTCCTCTTGGCCTGGTGTGCTCCGAGCTTAAATGTGTAAATGGAGGCGGTTTCTGGGGTTTCCAGTGAGCGTGTCCAAAGGGCACCGTCTTTCTGCATCCAGCTCTTCTGCATGGCTTCTGGCCGCGGCTGTTCAAAAGGCGTTGGCTTTGGGAGCCGGGCTGCTAAAGACAAACAGTGCCTATCATATGGCACTTGACGGGATCAGCAGCATCCGGGACAGCCAGGTGGTCACTCGGAAAGCCCTTATCAGTTTCCCTGCTCCTGGAATGCCTCCCCCCCCCCCGTGAAGCTTCCACCTGCTCGCCTTCCTCCTGTCTCCCTTCTGCCAGTCCTCTCTTATCTTGCTTGCTCTGTTCCTGTTCCTGTGCGGGGGGGTGGGGGTGGGGTGGGGGCGGACATTAAGTCCCTTCCCACTTCTACACGTATAAAGCCCCCCATGAACCCCCTGCCCAGAAGACACCCCCTTCTCTGGAGCAGGCAGCCATCCCTAGGTGAGTGAGAACGTTTCTCGCGTTTCCCTCTTGCCTTCCACTGGGTTTGGGCTCCAGAGGGCAACCGTGTTGGTCCGTATTAGAACAGCTGGGTTCTAAGAACAAAAGTGGAAAACCCCAAAGCCGTGGAATAGTTTTTAAATTTTAATTGTATTAATGTTTTATAGATTTTATTGACTTATTGTTTTTAATTGTGTAAACGACTGTTGTAAGCCGCCCTGAGCCCGCTTGCGGAGAGGGCGGGATAAAAGTCTAATGTAAATTTAAAATAAAATGAAATTTAAAAAAGCTGATACTGGCTTGTCTTTAAGGAGTGACTGGGCTCAAATAAATTGGTTTGTGGACTCCCAAGATGGACATTTTGGCTTTAAAAGGGGGCTACTCACAATGGAGGCTTTCTCAACCATCACGAGAGCCATGTGCATGAAGGGTATAGCATTACTCATGCACATGACACTGTGTGGCTGCAACAAAAAGTAGAATATCTGCCTTGAGGAGCTTACAGTCCTTATCTGATTACTAAATCCTGCATCCAGTGGGGAGGGACGGTGGCTCAGTGGTAGAGCATCTGCTTGGTAAGCAGAAGGTCCCAGGTTCAATCCCTGGCATCTCCAAAAAATAGGTGTGAAAAACCTCAGCTTGAGACCCTGGAGAGCCGCTGCCAGTCTGAGAAGACAATACTGACTTTGATGGACCAAAGGTCTGATTCAGTAGAAGGCAGCTTCATATGTTCATCCAATAACTTACTGGACGCAGGTCTTTTTATCATAAGTAGCGGACTTGCAAGATAATGAAAAGCTATTGGAAGATGGCGCAAGAACTATTACAGAATATACTGAAAACACAGATCCAATTTAAACCAGAGTTATTTTTATTGAATACATACTCCAATGAATATACAAAAGAGACAAGACATTTAATGGCACATTTTAATACAGCTGCCAGAATTCTGTTTGCGCAGAAATGGAAATTACAACTAGTGCTTAGAAAACAAGAATTGATTGGGAAAATATCGGAAACAGCTGAGATGGACTATTTGACTTCATTATTGAGTGGCAAATCTAAAGAAGCAGCAAGAAAGAATTGGCAACCGTTATATGTTTGGTTTTACACTCTTAGCTAACTTTCTGATTAAGACTGTCTGATGTGAAACATAATTAATTTTTTTTACCTACTATTATTATGCAGAATTGTATGTATACTGAAATTATGATCCAAATTAAGAAAATTTAAGCAAGAATTAATGAAACTTATACAACATTGAACATTGAGGCTGATAATATGGGAATATGTTATACTTTACTTTATTTGATTTGTATCCCGCCCTCCCCGCCGAGGCAGACTCAGGGCGGCTCACAGCATAAAACCACAACCAACAATTAAAATCCATACAATATTATAAAGTTTCACATTCAATGATTAGAACTGTCAAAAATGATTTGGTGCAAGCCTCTTTGATGTTATATAGCTTCAAGGGCAGCAGTATTCCTTCCATTTCCCTACAGTACAAGGCTCAGTCAGCGTCAGTTAAAAGCCAACCAGAAGAGTGGTCTTGCAGGCCTTGCAGAACTGGGCGAGGGCCCTCACTCCCTCTGGCAGTTGGTTCCACCAGTAGGGGGCTGCGATCGAGAAGGCCCTGTCTCTAGTGATTTTGTATGATGGATTTTGTATGATGGTCTTTTGTGTAACGAATGACATGGGGTCGTGCAGAATGGACAACTTTTCTGACTGCTTATGTATCGTTTCTTTTCTATATCCTTCTTTCCTTGAAGAATATAGGACGTATCTTTCCTATATCATCCTTTTGCCTTGAAGACATGGCAGGTTTTTTTTAATTTCCTGATATCCCAGCTGAAGTAATTAATGCAAGGAGGAGAGTGAGAAGGACGATGAAGCTTCTTCCTGACAAAGGAATTCTGTATAGATGGTTGCCGCTAGGCCATCTAGTGGTCAATATGGAAAATCAAACTTTTACTGGTTATAATGAGGCATCAGGCAAGGAACTAATAGACAGTGTAATTAAACTAAAGTCTGGAAGAGTTTGAATGGGGAAAGTATATTTTGAATTGGGAAATTATGTTTTCTTGAGGAGTATTAATAGGAGAATGTGTATATAGTTAGAAGGTAGGATAGGAAGGAAAGGTCCCCTGTGCAAGCACCAATCGTTTCTGACTCTGGGGTGACATTGCTTTCACAATGTTTTCACAGCAGACTTTTTACGGGGTGGTTTGCCATTGCCTTCCCCAGTCATTACACTTCCCCCCCAGAAAGCTGGGGACTCCTTTGACTGACCTCGGAAGGATGGAAGGCTGAGTCAACCTCGAGCTGGCTAGAAGATGAAGAAGAAGATAGAAGAAGATATTGGATTTATATCCCGCCCTCCACTCCAAAGAGTCTCAGAGTGGCTCACAATCTCCTTTCCTTCCTCCCCCACCACAGACACCCTGTGAGGTGGGTGGGGCTGGAGAGGGCTCTCACAGCAGCTGCCCTTTCAAGGACAACCTCTGCCAGAGCTATGGCTGACCCAAGGCCATTCCAGCAGGTGCAAGTGGAGGAGGGGGGAATCAAACCCGGTTCTCCCAGATAAGAGTCCACACACTTAACTACTACACCAAACGGGCTCTCCAAACTGGCTACCTGAAGCAGCTTCCACTGGGATCGAACTCAGGTCGTGAGCAGAGGGCTCTGACTGCAGTACTGCAGCTTTACCACTCTGCGCCATGGGCTCTTGAAGATAGGATAAATGGGATTGGAAAATGAAAAAGGAAATGTTAAAGCTAATGGAGTAGCAAGGAGGTGGTGGATGTGCCCCCCTAGACCTCCAACAGTAGAGATTTCTCTGCAGCACCCAGTTCTGGAGGTCACCCTGTCCAGCTTTCTTTTGCAGGCGTGGGAGAAGATAGAGTTTTAAAATTAAGTATGAAAAGATGGAAGTCCGTGAAGAAGTAAAGAAGCTTTGGAAACAGAAGGAAGAATATACTTATGATTAGAATAAGAATTAGGAAAAGTGGTACGGGGATCAGGTAAAGGAAGGAAATAAGATAAAGAGGAAGGGGTTTATTTATTCGTCGTTAGTATTCAGTTTGAATTTGTAGAACGTAATAAGCAAAAAACGAAATGTATGTATTTGAGATATATAAATAAGTTGAGATATGCACACTTTATAAAAAAATATTAATACTGAGAAGGCCCTCTCTCTAGTGATTTTGTAGGATGGATTTTGTAGGATGGTCTTTTGCATGACGAATGACACAGAGTTGTGCAGAATGGGCAACTTTTCTGACTGCTCATGTATTGTTGCTTTTCTGTCTCCTTCTTTCCCCTTTTGCCTCCTATTTCGGTTTGTATGGAAACTTTAATAAAACTTTAAAATTCAATAACTTACTGGACGCTTGAGGTGTGCTTGTAAATCCACTGTCTTTCTGGCCTCTTCCTTGCTCCTGCTCTGTCAAATCCAGTCCTGCACATCATGGATGGTGTGTGCGTGTGTGTGTGTGGGGGGGGGGGGTGGGGTTGGTTGTCCTTCCTTTCCACACATCTAGATGAGAGCTGGGGGCAGAGGTGGGTGCCCTCTTCAGCACTGTAAAGCAGTCCAGGCAGGTGGGGCTGGGCCCCCCAAAAAAACTCTCCTATTCTTCACCCTCCTTCCCCTTCGTGTCTCCTTAGGCCACAGCCGAGATGACCTTCTTTGCCGGCCTTCTCTTCTGCCTTCTCAGCAGTCTCCTTTCCAGCTCCTGGGCAGAAGGTAAGGCACGCTGGCATCCCCTTTGGCATCGGGCGTCTGATTGTGGAGAATGCATCTATTTGCATGGGAGACGTCAGGGCTTGAAGTTCACATTTTGGACACACGGGGGTGCTATGAACACAAGAATTAACTAAGGAAAAATTGCAGAGGTCTTTTGCTTTAGATTAGAATATAGCATAGAATTTAGTATAGTGGTGAATATCTCTGCCTGTTTCGCAGGAGACCAGTTTGATTCCCTGATGGGGAGTCGTGTAAAAGCCCCGTGGCACAGAGTGGTAAAGCTGCAGTATTGCGGTCCAAGCTCTGCTCATGACCTGAGTTCGATCCCGGTGGAAGCTGGAATCAGGTAGCCGACTCAAGGTTGACTCAGCCTTCCATCCTTCCGAGGTCGGTCAAAGGAGTCCCCAGCTTGCTGGGGGGGGGGGCGGGGTGGAAGTGTAGATGACTGGGGAAGGCAATGGCAAACCACCCTGTAAAAAGTCTGTCAAGAAAATGATGTAAAGTCACCCCAAAGGTCAGTAATGGCTTGGTATTTGCACAGGGATCTACCTTTACCTTTCTATCTTCTTCTTCATCTTCTAGCCGGCTCGAGGTTGACTCAGCCTTCCAGCCTTCCAAGGTTGGTCAAAGGAGTACCCAGCTTGCTGGGGGTAAAGTGTAGGAGAAGAAGATATTGGATTTATATTCTGCCCTCTACTCCGAAGAGTCTCAGAGTGGCTCACAATCTCCTTTATCTTCCTCCCCCACAACAGACACCCTGTGAGGTGGGTGGGGCTGAGAGGGCTCTCACAGCAGCTGCTTTTTCAAGGACAACCTCTGCCAGAGCTATGGCTGACCCAAGGCCATTCCAGCAGCTGCAAGTGGAGGAGTGGGGAATCAAACCCAGTTCCCCCAGATAAGAGAGCTCTGGCTGACCCAAGGCCATACCAGCAGCTGCAACTGGAGGAGTGGGGAATCCAACCCGGTTCTCCCAGATAAGAGAGCTCTGGCTAACCCAAGGCCATTCCAGCAGCTGCAAGTGGAGGAGTGGGAATCCAACCCGGTTCTCCCAGATAAGAGAGCTCTGGCTGACCCAAGGCCATTCCAGCAGCTGCAAGTGGAGGAGTGGGGAATCAAACCTGGTTCTCCCAGATAAGCATCCACACACTTAACCACTACACCAAACTGGCTCTCTGTAGTGTGGATGACTGGGGAAAAGAAAGGAAAGGTCCCCTGTGCAAGCACCAGTCATTTCCGACTCTGGGTTGATGCTGCTTTCACAACGTTTTCACAGCAGACCTTTTTACGGGGTGGTTTGCCCTTGCCTTCCCCAGTCATTTACACTCCCCCCCTCCAGCAAGCTGGGGACTCCTTTGACCGACCTCGGAAGGATGGAAGGCGGAGTCAACCTCGAGCCGGCTACCTGATTCCAGCTTCCACCGGGATCGAACTCAGGTCATGAGCAGAGGGCTCCGACTGCAGGACTGCAGCTTTACCACTCTGCGCCACTGGGGAAAGCAATGGCAAACCACCCCGTTAAAAAGTCTGCCGTGAAAACGTCATGATGCAACGTCACCCCAGAGTCGGAAATGACTGGTGCTTGCACAGGGGACTACCTTGACCATTTAAGAGATGGGTGCCACTTTTGTAGCAGTGGGACTGAATGTATATGTTAAGCCAGAGGAATGCAGGATCCTCTAGGCCAGGGGTGGCCAACGGTAGCTCTCCAGATGTTTTTTTGCCTACAACTCCCATCAGCCCCAGCCATTGGCCATGCTGGCTGGGGCTGATGGGAGTTGTAGGCAAAAAAAATCCAGAGAGCTACCGTTGGCCACCCCTGCTCTAGGCAGAGGAAAACCAGGCAGGTCAATGGGCCACCAGCAAGTGAAGAGGCTCTCAAAGTGGCCACAACGTTTTAGCAGCCAGTCCGGACAGGAAAGGGCAGAGCTGAGTAGAAAGTGGGAATCAATATCTGCCAATACTCTAAGTTGGTGGGGCAATCCTCTCACACCCTTAGCGGCAGAGGGCTGTTCCCTTAGGGGAGAGACTGGCTCAGTGGTAGAACATCTGCTTGGCACGTAGAAGGTCCCAGGTTCCATCCCCGGCATCTCCAGTTAAAAGGACCAGGCAGGCAGTGATGGGAAAGACCTCAGCCTGAGACCTTGGAGAGCCATGAAGTGGGGCTGTGGCTCAGTGGCAGAGCCTCTGCTTGGCATGCGGAAGGTCCCAGGTTCAATCCCTGACATCTCCAGTTTAAAAGGACCAGGCAGTGGGTGATGGGAAAGACCTCTGCCTGAGACTTTGGAGAGCCATGAAGTGGGGCTGTGGCTCAGTGGCAGAGCCTCTGCTTGGCGTGCGGAAGGTCCCAGGTTCAATCCCTGACATCTCCAGTTTAAAAGGACCAGGTAGGAGGCGATGGGAAAGACCTCCACCTGAGACCCTGGAGAGCCATGAAGTGGGGCTGTGGCTCAGTGGCAGAGCCTCTGCTTGGCGTGCGGAAGGTCCCAGGTTCAATCCCTGGCATCTCCAGTTAAAAGGACCAGGTAGGAGGCGATGGGAAAGACCTCCACCTGAGACCCTGGAGAGCCATGAAGTGGGGCTGTGGCTCAGTGGCAGAGCCTCTGCTTGGCATGCGGAAGGTCCCAGGTTCAATCCCTGACATCTCCAGTTTAAAAGGACCAGGCAGTGGGTGATGGGAAAGACCTCTGCCTGAGACCTTGGAGAGCCATGAAGTGGGGCTGTGGCTCAGTGGCAGAGCCTCTGCTTGGCGTGCGGAAGGTCCCAGGTTCAATCCCTGGCAGCTCCAGTTTAAAAGGACCAGGCAGTGGGTGATGGGAAAGACCTCTGCCTGAGACCTTGGAGAGCCATGAAGTGGGGCTGTGGCTCAGTGGCAGAGCCTCTGCTTGGCGTGCGGAAGGTCCCAGGTTCAATCCCTGACATCTCCAGTTTAAAAGGACCAGGCAGTGGGTGATGGGAAAGACCTCTGCCTGAGACCTTGGAGAGCCATGAAGTGGGGCTGTGGCTCAGTGGCAGAGTCTCTGTTTGGCATGCAGAAGGTCCCTGGTTCAATCCCCAGGATCTCCAGTTAAAAGAGACCAGGCGGGAGGGGATGGGAAAGACCTTGGCCTGAGACCGTGGAGAGCCATGAAGTCTCAGGAGAACTACTGCCAGTCTGAGTAGACAATACCGACCTTCACAGACCCAGGGTTCCATTGGGTATCAGGCAGTTCCCCGTGTTCAAGAGGAGGCCTGCAGAGCTTCCCTTCCTCATCGTTTCTCTCTCCTTCCCTGCAGCCCCGCAGGCCAAGGTGCAGGCCAAGTCTCGCTGCCCTTCCGGCGCTTTCTCCTACAAGGAAGGCGTGGCCTGGTTCTGCTACGAGTTCTATGGATACCAACTGCCCTTTGAGGATGCTGAGGTGAGTGAGGGCGGGGGCCAGAGGCTGGGGCCATCTAGGGCTGCTAAGCCCCCGGGCTGGGGTAGGGTTGCCAAGCCCAATTCAAGAAATATCTGGGGACTTTGGGGGTGGAGCCAGGAGGCATTAGGGGTGGAGCCAAGATCAAGGCTGTGACAAGCATCATTGAACTCCAAAGGGAGTTCTGGCCATCACATTTAAAGGGACGGCACACCTTTTCAATGCCTAACTTCAGTAGGAAATAATGAAGGATAGGGGCACCTTCTTTTGGGGCTCATAGAATTGGACCCCCTGGTCCAATCTTTTTGAAACTTGGGGGGTATTTTGGGGAGAGGCACTAGATGATATACTGAAAATTCGGTGCCTCTACCCCAAAAAACAGCCCCCCCCAGAGCCCCAGATACCCGCGGATCAATTCTCCATGATTTTCTATGGGGATAAATCTCCATAGGGAATAACAGAGTTCCCAGCAGACATTTCCCTCCCCTCCCCCCGCTTTCTGACGACCCTAAAGCGAAGGGAGGGCCTCCAAACCAGGGGATCCCCTGCCCCCATCTGGGGATTGGCAACCGTAGGCTGGGTGGGGATTCTCCCACCCTGAAGGTTCCCCTGGAACCTCCTCCTATCGTTGCTGACAAGATGGCGTCACCCGGAAGTGACATCATCACGCCAGCAACACCACGTGCCAGTCGCTCTAGCCGTTTCTGGGAAAACTCTATGGTTTTCCAGGCGCTTTAGCAATTTGAGAGGGAAAACACTATGGTACAATAGGTACCATAGAGTTTTTACCTTCTAAATGGCTACAGCATCCGGGGGAACCATAGAGTTTTCCCAGAAATGCCTAGAGCAGCCCGCGTGCAGCTCTAGTGTGATGATGTCACTTCCGGGTGATGTCTTTGTGCCCCGTGCGCAATGCGTGCAAATAAAGTCCCCCACCGGAGGCCGCGAGGGACTTGGCAGCCCTAGGGCCATCCCTGGTGGGAAAGCGGAGGGTGGGAAGGGGCCAGTCACCCCCCTCTAGCTGCATCTGGAAGGTCTGGATGAGCAGCCTCTGAGACAGCCTCTGAGCTTCCTGCTCTGCCTGGGTTGAGCAACTGCCATGGATCTGAGTGTGGGATTTGCCTCCCTCCTGGCCTGTTTTTCGTAGCAGGAACTCCTTTGCATATTAGGCCACGCCCCCCTGATGTAGCCAATCCTCCTGGAGCTCACAGTAGGCCCTGTAAGAAGAGCCCTGGAAGCTCTTGGAGGACTGACTACATAAGAGGGGTGTGGCCTAATATGCAAATGAGTTCCTACTACAAAGAAAGCCCTTCCTCCCTCTCTTCCCCTCACATGGACTGCCGGGCCTATTCTTCAGGCCCTTCTTAGGGAAGGGGGAAGTGTCAACCTGCTTCTGGTCTCAACTGTCATGCCCTTTCCCCAAGTGGTGGGAACGCAGGTCTCTTCCTCAGAGGGAGAGCTGGTGGTCGGGTTGCCAACTGCCAGGTGGGGCCTGGAGATGTGCCGGAATCACAGCTGAACTCTAGACAAGAGAGATCAGCTCCCCTCGAGGGCGGGCAGGCTTCGTGTTGCCTTCCCAGCTCCCCTGAATGCTTTTACCTTCTCAGGCTCCACTCCCAAGTTTCCAGCAATTCCCTAACCTGAAGTTGGCAACCCACTATTGCTGGGGAGTTGTGGGTTCCTCCTGCCAATGGGCAGGAGGCCAGCCACTAGGGTTGCCAATCCCCAGGTGGGGGCAGGGGATCCCCCGGTTTGGAGACCCTCCCCCCACTTCAGGGTCGTCAGAAAGCGGGGGGAGGGGAGGGAAATGTCTGCTGGGAACCCTGTTATTCCCTATGGAGATTTATTCCCATAGACAATCATGGAGAATTGATCTGCGGGTATCTGGGGCTCTGGGGGGGGGCTGTTTTTTGGAGCAAAGGCACCAAATTTTCAGTATAGCATCTAGTGCCTCTCCCCAAAATGCCCCCCAAGTTTCAAAAAGATTGGACCAGGGGGTCCAATTCTATGAGCCCCAAAAGAAGGTGCCCCTATCCTTCATTATTTCCTATGGAAGGAGGGAATTGAAAAGGTGTGCGGTCCCTTTAAATGTGATGGCCAGAACTCCCTTTGGAGTTCAATTATGCTTGTCACAGCCTTGATCTTGGCTCCACCCCTAATGTCTCCTGGATTCGCCCCCAAAGTCTCCTGACTCCACCCCGAAAGTCCCCAGATATTTCTTGAATTGGACTTGGCAACCCTACCAGCCTCCCACTTTTTGCTCAACATGGGACAACCTAAGCTGCCTTGCCCGGGCTAAGCGCTAAGGTCAGGAGGTGAATGAAGACCCATCTAATCCCGGTCTCTGTCCCCCACAGGCCATATGTCAGCAGAGCAGGAGTGGGGGTCACCTGGCGTCCATCCCCAGTGCGACCCAGATGCGGCTGATGGGCGGTTACGTCTCTCAAGTCAACCAGGGGAAGGGTGAGGTGTGGATCGGGCTACATCGGCACCAGAACTCAGACATGGTAAGAAGGTGCTGGGGGCTTGTTGCAAAACAGAACAAAAAGCCAACGCTCATGGCCCCAAAAAAACTGTGCAAAATACTCTCCATGCTGATAAAAAAAAGATGGACCTCCTGATGGCACTTGTGTTTTTTGGCCACTGTGTGACACAGGGTGTTGGACTGGATGGGCCATTGGCCTGATCAGACATGGCTTCTCTTATGTTCTTAGGGGGAGGCATTTGTGAGTTTCCTGCATTGGGCAGGAGGTTGGACTAGATGACCCTGGAGGTCCTTTCCAAGATTATGATTCTATGTATAGACTCATTGCAGACTAGGGAAAAAAATGATTTACATATCGAAATTCAGAGTCCCAGACTGAGCTTGTTGTTATAACATGGAGTTCTACTCCTTTCTGTGGCAGTCTGAAGTACGCAACGGATAGCTAGTGTGTACCAAGTAGTTTCCCAAAGGCTTCATCAGGCACATGTGTTCCAGGGACACAGAAACACATTCATACAAATCCTCAGTTACTTTGAGTCATGCAGAAAGGCTGGTGTCAAGCAAATAGTCAATAGAATTCTATGGAAACCAGGTTTCACTAGGAGAATATGAGCTTTTCCTGCTGTAAATACTGACTCGCGCATCCCGACATGCCCTTTCTCAGGCCCGTGGCTGGCGGTGGACCGATGGTTCCTTCTTCAGTTACACCAACTGGCTTGGCGGAACACCCAACAATATTGGCGGGAGACAGCTCTGCGTCGTCCTCACCCCTGGGTCAGGTAAGGGAGGACAACTCCTCCTCTTCTGGGCATGGGAACAGGCACCGAGTTTGGGACGTTATTAGTGGGCAAGATCAAGGGAGGGCTGACTTCCTTCTTTGGGGGGCCGGACAGAGGAGGTGGAGCAAAGGCCTTCGCTCAGGGGTGGCCAAACCTGCTTAACATAAGAGCCACATAGAATAAGCAGCAGACGTTTGAGAGCTGCATTACAGGAAGAGAGGGAGAGAGGGAGGGAGGGAGGGAGGGAAGGAAGGAAGGAAGGAAGGAAGGAAGGAAGGAAGGAAGGAAGGAAGGAAGGAAGGAAGGAAGGAAGGAAGGAAGGAAGGAAGGAAGGAAGGAAGGGAGAGAGAGGGAGGGAGGGAGGAATGGTGAGAGGGAGGATGGGAGGGAGGGAGGAAGGAAGGAAGGAAGGAAGGAAGGAAGGAAGGAAGGAAGGAAGGAAGGAAGGAAGGGAGGGAGGGAGGGAGGAAGGAAGGAAGGAAGGAAGGAAGGAAGGAAGGAAGGAAGGAAGGAAGGAAGGAAGGAAGGAAGGAAGGAAGGAAGGAAGGAAGGAAGGAAGGAAGGAAGGAAGGAAGGAAGGGAGGGAGGGAGAGAGAGAGGGAGAGAGGGAGGAATGGTGAGAGGGAGGAATGGTGAGAGGGAGGATGGGAGGGAGGAAGGAAGGAAGGAAGGAAGGAAGGAAGGAAGGAAGGAAGGAAAGGGAGGAAGGAAGGAAGGAAAAGGAGGGAGGGAGGGAGGAAGGAAGGAAGGAAGGAAAAGGAGGGAGGGAGGGAGGAAGGAAGGGAGGGAGGGAGGGAGAGAGGGAGGAATGGTGAGAGGGAGGATGGGAGGGAGGGATAGAGGGAGGAAGGAAGGAAGGAAGGGAGGGAGGGAGGGAGGGAGGGAGGGAGGGAGGGAGGGAGGGAGGGAGGGAGGAAGAGAGGGAGGGAGGGAAGGAGGGAGGAAAACAGATGGGGAAGGAATAGAGAAGTGGAAAGAAAGCAGCTTTAAATGCCTTCTCCAAGTCAGCCAACTGGGTGGTGGGAGCTTTGAGAGCCACACAATACATGTGAAAGAGCCGCATGTAACTCCAGAGCCACTGTTTGGCCACCCCTGCCTTAACTCCGCAGGGCCTGCAAGACCGCCCTCTTCAAACAGGCGTTCACCAATAACTGAATTAATGTTTACCGCCAGATTAGTAACGTTTACCGCCAATGTTGACTTAGGAATGTTTTAATTAATTATTGATTATTGACTGATTTTAATGTGAATTTTAATGTGAATTTAATGTTTTTATTACTATTGTTTACCTGAAATGCTGTTAGCCGCCCTGAGCCTGCTTCGGCGGGGAGGGCGGGATATAAATAAAATTTTACATTACATTACATTACATTACATTACATTACAACTCCTGGTTCTGCAAAGGGGCCCAACCCCTGGAGGGATCCATCTGAGGAGGGTGGAACTGCCCACTGCTCATGGGTAGCTGCTAAGTTTGCAATTGGTGTCCTGTGGGTTTCCCCCGTTAAACGACATTGTATTCTGCAGATGGCTGGGTAGCCATGGTTGTTCTGTCCGTAGCAATAGAAAAGAGTGAGAGGTCAAGAGCACCTTAAAGAGACTACAAAATTTGTGGGTTACTATGGAGAGTATATAAGTGTGTGTATATAAAATTTTTGGCCACTGTGTGACACAGAGTGTTGGACTGGATGGGCCGTTGGCCTGATCCAACATGGCTTCTCTTATGTTCTTATGAGAGGAACTCAGCCACATTCTCAGCTCTCCCTTTCTCGATTTTTTTTTTTAGGATTTAGGAGCTGGGACGATGCCACCTGCAGCTATGGGAGGTCTTTCCTCTGCAAGTGGAGAGCACCTTAGTGCAGGTGTGCAGGGGAAGGCGAGGGCCTACTTGGAAGCAAGGCACACCTGCTGGATGCCAGACATCTCCTGCACCCTCAACCACGACCTTTCCACAAAGCCTCTTCACCTGGGACCACCTTAGTCTCCATCTCCGGGACACCATTTCCTTCAGCTCTGTCTAAAAGCTCCCCGGGCTTTCTTCTCTTCTTGCTTGGGAGTTGTCCTTTTCCTGCCCTTTGCTTGCTAATAAACTTTGCTGGAAGCCTCCAGTCCTCCTTCATCTTTCCTTCCCTGCCCCCCCCCCCAGAAGAGGCAGTCCTGCTCCTTCCACGAGGCCCACAGTCTGGGCTGAAGTTTGTGGCATCTCAAATCTGGGTTTGCAGAAAGGTACAACTGGCCAGCTGGCCCTGGGGACATATTCACTGTCACTGCCATCTCTGGGCCTTCTACGGTGGGGGATTTAACAGAAGCACACCCCACATTGGCCACTGGGTGCATTTCTTCGAATTTCATGTGTGAAGCTACCTAAACTAGGACTAGGCTTGCCAACCTCCAGGTAAGACTTGGAGATAATAGAATCATAGAGTTGGAAGGGACCTCCGGGGTTATCTAGTCCAACCCCCTGCACAATGCAGGAAACTCACAAACGCCTCCCCCTAAATCCACAGGATCCTCATCGCTGTCAGATGTACATCTAGCCTCTGTTGATAATCAGTCTCCTCCCAGCTCTCCCCCTCCCATCTCAAGAATGCAAGCGTGCCTTCGACAAACACTGACAGAAAACAGATGCGCCACACGCCAATGCTTCAGATCTCTTAGCCCTGATTACTGGGGGAACTATGGCCACCCAGGAAGCAGGCTGATTGATGTGCCCATATAACTCATGCCTGGGACTTGGCAACCTCGTGGAAGCAACGAGTCGATTCCCTGGCTTGCATCCACGCTCCTTCCTGATTCCAGTTCCTGACCAGTTTGAATTCCTTGGCACCCTGACCCTTTGGCTTTGGACACTGACTTCTCCTTCTGGTTTGCGATTTTGCTGTGGTGACTCGGCTCCTGACTGACTCCTTGAACTTTGACTTCGGACCGGCTCTGGACTCCCTCCTGCCTGCGCCCTGAGACGTGACAGGTAAAGGAGATTGTGAGCCATTCTGAGACTCTGAGATTCAGAACGGAGGGCAGGATATAAATCCAATGTAATCATCATCATCATCTTATGTCTCTCGTCATGACCTCAATGGCCCAGGCTAGTCTGATCTCATCAAATCTCAGAAGCTAAGCAGGGTTGGCCTGGTGAGGACTTGGAAGGATGGGAGACCACCAAGGAAATCCAGAGTTGCTATGCAGAGGCAGACAATGGCAAACCACCTCTGAATGCGTCTTGCCATGAAAACTCCATGAGGGATCACCCTAAGTTGGTTGCGGCTTGACAGCACAACACACACACAGTCACATGCAGCAAGCCTCCACTTTGTTTGTCCCCCCGCCAAAAAAAACGAAGGCCACAGAATGTATTTATTTATTTACAGCATCTTCCTTTCCCTGGCTCCTCTCCACACAACTTGGATTCAAAGTGGCTTAAAGAGTTACGGAATAAAAACATGACATTCCACAAGGACTTAAAAATCACATGACCCTCAGGAAGGCCTGTCCACCGGGGAGGGGCAACTGCTGCCTCGGCCTTTGAGGTTCTGAGACCGGGTGGTGGGCACAATCACAAAATGGCTGCTGCAGTGGTGGGTGGAGCCACATATAATAATAATAATACATTTTATTTATATCCCGCCCTCCCCGCCGAGGCAGGCTCAGGGCGGCTAACAGCATCATAAAAACATAAGAGAAGCCATGTTAGATCAGGCCAATGGCCCATCCAGTCCAACATTCTGTGTCACACAGCGGCCAAATATATATATATATATATACACACACACACACACTGTGGCTAATAGCCACTGATGGACCTCTGCTCCATATTTTTATCTAACCCCTTCTTGAAGGTGGCTATGCTTGTGGCCGCCACCACCTCCTGTGGCAGTGAATTCCACATGTTAATCACCCTTTGGGTGAAGAAGTACTTCCTTTTATCCGTTTTAACCATCAATTAATATAACAGATTATACAATAATTTAAACAATAGGTAACAATTGATTAAAATTGATTAAAATTCTAAAAACAGTAAAACAATAAAATTAACATCTTGGTGCTATTCCGACAGATGACAAATCATTTAAGCAGTCTCTCAGTTTTTAGTCGGTGAAGGCTTCACCAAAGAGGATGGTCTTGCAGGCCCTGCGGAATCGGTCAAAGTCCCACAGGGCCCACACTTCCTCTGGGAGCTGGTTCCATACACAGAATGCTGCAAGGGTGAAGAAGAATCATAGAGTTGGAAGGGACCGCCAAGGTCATCTAGTCCAACCTCCTGAACAAGGCAGGAAACTCACAAACACCTCCCCCTAAATTCATAGGATCTTCATTGCTGTCAGATGACCATCTAGCCTCTGTTGAGAAACCTCCAAGGAAGGAGAGCCCACCACCTCCCCAGGAGGAAGCCTGTTCCACTGAGGAACTCCTCTAGCGGCCAGGAAGTTCTTCCTCATGTTGAACCGGAAACTCTTTTGATTTAATTTCAACCCGTTGGTTCTGGTCCTACCTTCTGGAGCCACAGAAAACAATTCCACACCATCCTCTAGATGACAGCCCTTCAAGTACTTGAAGATGGTGGTCCTATCACCTCTCAGCCACCTCCTCTCCAGGCTAAACATCCCCAGCTCCTTTAACCTTTCTTCATAGGACTTGGTCTCCAGATCCCTCACCACCTTTGTCGCCCTTCTCTGGACCCGTTCCAGCTTGTCTATCTCCTTCTTTACCAGAGCAGAGTAAAGTGATACCACCAAGGAAGTCCAGGGTTGCTACGCAGAGGAAGGCAATGGCAAAGCCACCTCTGTTCATCTCTTGCCTTTTGTATGGCCCAGGTGTCATGACTCAGGGGGGTATGACCAATTGCTGCCACCACTCTGGGTTAAGGATTCCCCTTGAGAAGGCCCAGAGTTCCCTCCCAAGCCCTTCCAGGCCTCTTGTAGCTTAGGCCAAACGATAGCCGCGAGGACCAGAAAGAGTGAACAACAACAAAAAGGTTTATTTTTAGTGCAATATAAACTAACAAAGTGCATTCAACAGTAAAAGTAAACAAGGTGCATTCAACAGTAAAAATAAACAAATGCCCTAACACATCTGGACTTACTGTCCCTACTCTACTACCAACACTTGCCCCCTTGGGTAAGGGAACTTTCCCCTGCTGTAAGCTCTCCAGGCTGCAGCCTACATCCAGCTCAGCCTTCCAGGAAAGAACACCCCCTGCCTGGGCTTGGCTCTTTTATCTTCTCCTCCCAGGCCCCACCCCTCTCTGGGCCAGTTTCCCTCCAAAACTTTGCCACCCAATTAGAGGGGCAGGAGGGATCCTGGGAAATGTAGGCTTTTCTTGGTAACTCCTAAGCAGGCTTCCCTGGGGCCTGCAGGCCTCACTGGGCCCAGGATCAAGACACCCAGCTAGCCTGATCTCATCAGATCTCAGAAGATAAGTCAGGTCGGCCCTGATTAGTCCTTGAATGGGAGACCACCAAGGAAGTCCGACTATGTTACGTCTTTTGCACTGAATTCAGTGGCCCAGGCTAGCCTGACCTCAATAGATCTGGAAAGCCAAGCAGGGTCAGTCAGCCCTGCCTTGTATTTAGACAGGAAGCCACTGAGGAAGTCCAGGGTTGCTACACAGAGGCAGGAAATGGCAAACCACCTCTGAACATCCAGGGCTGGCGCGTGGGAGTAAGCAAACTAGGCAATTGCCTTGGGCACCAGCTCCTAACAGGGGCGCAGAGCGGGCACCCCCTCCCTGCTCGCACCATCCCTGTGTCGGTGTATAAGTTAGCAGATTTGTGACTGCCGGTGTCTGCCTCTGTCTGTCCACTCCGGTTAGCAATAGTTTACCACACTGTGCTCAAACTATATACAAGGTTTTATTATACATATATACAGACACTCCATCATAATGCTCTGCCAATCAATCATATAATAGTGAGAGGACAGTATGTACAGCATAGTTCCAGTAATATACAGTTGCTGCTGATTGCTGCACCAATGAGGAGACAGTGCTCAGTCACTCTGCACTCCTCACCTGATTGCATCATCCATCTGGACAGAACCAGCTCTCATCTGCCAGATCATCCTCAGTCATCTACATGACAGTAGCTGTCAGATCAGTAAGCAAAGCCTCATGCCTTATCGGCATTTTATCCTATCCTATGGGGAGGGACGGTGGCTCAGTGGTAGAGCATCTGCTTGGGAAGCAGAAGGTCCCAGGTTCAATCCCCGGCATCTCCAAAAAAGGGTCCAGGCAAATAGGTGTGAAAAACCTCAGCTTGAGACCCTGGAGAGCCGCTGCCAGTCTGAGAAGACAAGACTGACTTTGATGGACCAAAGGTCTGATTCAGTATAAGGCAGCTTCATATGTTCATATGCCAACACCCTGAGCCACCAACTGAACTCCCCCGGCCCCTCAGCGGCCAGAAACAATGGCGCTTTCAGGCTTCAACGTTCTTCTCAGAGAATGCCAAAGCTTGAAAGTGCCGCTTGTTGTTTCTGGGCACTGAAGGGTCAGAAGAATCCCTCGGCCCCTCAGCGCCCAGAAACAATGGTGCTTCAGCGACTGATGTGATGACATCACCTCTGGGTGATGTCATCATGGTGTGCGTATGAGAAAATTTTCCCCCGTGGGAGGGGGGTGGGCACACATCAGGGTTCTGCATCGGGCAGCAGAAGCCACGCACCAGCCCTGTGAACATCTCTTGTCTTGATCTGATGGCCCAGGCTAGCCCACTCATATGAACATATGAAGCTGCCTTATTCTGAATCAGACCCTTGGACCATCAAAGTCAGTATTGTCTACTCAGACTGGCAGCGGCTCTCCAGCTGACGTTTTTCAAGCCTATTTTTAGTTGGAGATGCCGGGGATTGAACCTGGGATCTTCTGCTTACCAAGCAGATGCTCTACAACTGAGCCACAGACACCCTGTGAGGTGGGTGGAGCTGAGAGAGCTCTCCCAGAAGCTGCCCTTTCAAGGACAACTCTGTGAGAGCTACAGCTGACCCAAGGCCATTCCAGCAGCTGCAAGTGGAGGAGTGGGGAATCAAACCCGGTTCTCCCAGATAAGAGAGCTATGGCTGACCCAAGGCCATTCCAGCAGCTGCAAGTGGAGGAGTGGGGAATCAAACCCGGTTCTCCCAGACAAGAGAGCTCTGGCTGACCCAAGGCCATTCCAGCAGCTGCAAGTGGAGGAGTGGGAAATCAAACCCAGTTCTCCCAGATAAGAGAGCTATGGCTGACCCAAGGCCATTCCAGCAGCTGCAAGTGGAGGATGGGGGAATCAAACCCGGTTCTCCCAGACAAGAGAGCTCTGGCTGACCCAAGGCCATTCCAGCAGGTGCAAGTGGAGGAGTGGAGAATCAGACCCGGTTCTCCCAGATAAGAGAGCTCTGGCTGATGCAAGGCCATTCCAGCAGCTGCAAGTGGAAGAGTGGAGAATCAAACCCGGTTCTCCCAGAAAAGGGAGCTCTGGCTCTGACTTCTTAATGGCCATTTCTCGACTTCTTTTATTTTATACTTTAACAAAACAAGATGATGAAATCCACTCTATTTGTTATCAAAAGTAGTTTCAGGCCACTGAACACAAACATGCCTGTGGCATCGGGCAAACTTTTAATGACTCCCTTTGCCTCTCATTTGGGCATTGCAAAAATAAGAATAACATTCTGGCTAACAAAGTCCCCAGGGACATTCGGAGTTCCCCGTTAACAGCTTCTCTCTCCTTTCAGTCGGTCTCCAGAGGGGCAATTTCTGGCTTTTGGGTACAGATCCCAAGAGGAGCTACAGAGGAGGAAAACTTTCCTCCAGAATATCAACCATTAAGAGTTATTTAGAGCAAGCAGTTAATTAAGCATCAATTTAATTGATCAAGTTAAATTGCTACTTCCTTTGGCAGCGAATCCCACATTTTAATTGCTTGCTGTGTAAATAAAGTAGGATTTTCTTTGTCCCTCCTGAATCCACTGCCCATTAGCTTCAAGGGATGCCCTCAAATTCTAGTCTTTTGGGAGAGGGAGGGAAAGTTCTCTCCGTCCACTCGCTGTAATCCGTGCATAATTTTATACTAGCCAGTTTGGTGTAGCGGTTAAGTGTGTGGACTCTTATCTGAGAGAACCAGGTTTGATTCCCCACTCCTCCTCCTCTTGCACCTGCTGGAATGGCCTTGGGTCAGCCATAGCTCTTGCAAAGCTTGTCCTTGAAAGGGCAGCTGCTGTGAGAGCCCTCTCAGTCTCACCCACCTCACAGGGTGTCTGTTGTGGGGGAGAAGATATAGGAGATTGTAAGCTGCTCTGAGTCTCTGATTCAGAGAGAAAGGGGTATAAATCTGCCGTTTTCTTCTTCTTCTTCTATTTCGAATCCTACACAGTTCTATTCAGCAGGGTTTATTCCCAGCAAATTCTTTTTTGGATTGCTTCCGGAATACTCCTAGCCTTAAACTACAGCTAGTTTCACCTCAAGCTTGGCTCTGAGGTGAAGTTCCAGCTGCACTGCTCTGTAGCTAGTTAGTTATTTACTTCATTTATAGCTGACTTTTCTCACTGAAAGAGCCCCGTGGCACAGAGTGTTAAAGCTGCAGTACTGCAGTCCTAAACTCTGCTCGCGACCTGAGTTTGATCCCCGGTGGAAGCTGGGTTTTCAGGTAGCTGGCTCGAGGTTGACTCAGGCTTCCATCCTTCTGAGGTTGGCAAAATGAGTACACAGCTTGCTGGGGGGAAAGTGTAGATGACTGGGGAAGGCAATGGCAAACCACCCTGTAAAAAGTCTGCTGTGAAAGCATTGTGAAAGCAACGTCACCCCAGAGTCGGAAGCGACTGGTGCTTGCACAGGGGACTACCTTTACCTAGGAGCCCCGTGGTGTAGAGTGTTAAAGCTGCAGTACTGCAGTCCTAAGCTCTGTTCACGACCTGAGTTTGATCCCCAGTGGAAGCTGGGTTTTCAGGTAGCCGGCTGAGGTTGACTCAGCTTTTCATCCTTCTGAGGTCGGTAAAATGAGTCCCCAGCTTGCTGGGTGGAAAGTGTAGATGACTGCGGAAGGCAATGGCAAGAAAAGGAAAGGTCCCCTGTGCAAACACCAGTTCGACTGCACAAGGGACCTTTCTGTTCCTTTCCTTTCTCACTGAGGGCAGATTTCAAAATATAGAAAACAATTCAAGTGGACCACAAAGGCACTCAGTAACAATGCAACTGTACAGAAATGACAGAACCATGCAAAGAGAGAACTAGCTAAGGCAGGACAGCCCAGAAAAAATGCCAACAGGGATGGCAAAGACCCAAGATGGAATAGGAAAAGGATGCTGTAAAGATTGCAGTAGACTACAGACCTAGAATCCTAGAGTTGGAAGGGACCTCCAGGGTCATCTAGTCCAACCCCCTGCACAAGGTAGGAAACTCACAAATGCCTCCCCCTAAATTCACAGGAACCTGTTTCCCTAAAGAAGCTATTTCCTGCACTGTCCCATTATACTGCAATTCTGGTTACTTTATTCCCTGAATAATTTTGCTTTGCTCATTCCATGGAATGATAGACATTTGTGGGCTTTCCTGGCCTCCTCATAGAATCAGAGAGTTGGAAGGGAACTCTAGGGTCATCTAGTCTAACCCTCTGCATAATGCAGGAAACTCACAAATATCTTCCCCTAAATTCACAGGATCTTCATTGCTGTCAGATGGCCATCTAGCCTCTGTTTAAAAACCTTTAAGGAAGGAGAGCCCACCACCTCCTGAGAAAGCCTGTTCCACTGAGGAATCGCTCTAACGGTCAGGACGTTCTTCCTCATGTTGAGCCAGAAACTCTTTTGATTTAACTTCAACCCATTGGTTCTGGTTCTACTTTCTGAGGCCACAGAAAACAATTCCACTCCATCCTCTAGATGACAGCCCTTCAGGTACTTGAAGATGGTGATCCTATCACCTCTCAGCCGCCACCTCTCCAGGCTAAATGTACCCAGCTCCTTCAACCTTTTCTCATAGGACTTGGTCTCTAGACCCCTCACCATCTTCGTCGCCCTCCTCTGGACCCCTTCCAGCTTGTCTGTATCCTTCTTAAAATGTGGTGCCCAAAACTGAACACAAGACTGCAGCTGAAGTCTTACCAGAGCAGAGTAAAGCGATACCATCACATCACATGATCTGGGCACTAGACTTCTGTTGATACAGCCCCAAATTGCATTGGCCTTTTTAGCCACCGCGTCACACTGTTGACTCATGTTCAGCATATGATCCACTAGGATCCCGAGATCCTTTTCGCACAGACTACTGCTAAGGCAAGTCTCCCCCATCCTACAACCATGATGAATGATGAAAAACTACAGTTGTGATGCCAATTTAGAGTTCAGTTGTTCTTCTGGTTCTGGATCTTAGAACCAAGTGAGGAGCTGTTAACAAATGGACTGTGATCAAGCTCATGAATGACCCAATTCTTTTTTAAAATATCTTTTCTTTTTACAATTAAGCAAAAGTAAAGAGAACATCAGCAATCTTAGCAAATGATTTCAAGGAGCCTGGTTTATAGGCACAGCAATAAAACATTGAGATAAGTAAAACTCCAGTTTGGTATAGTGGTGAAGTGTGCAGACTCTTATCTGGGTGAACTGGATTCCCTACTCCTCCACTTGCAGTTGCTGGAATGGCCTTGGGTAAGCCAGAGCTCTAGCAGGAGTTGTCCTTGAAAGGGCAGCTTCTGTCAGAGCTCTCTCAGTCCCACCCACCTCACAAGGTGATATTTGAGAGCCAGTTTGGTTTAGTGGTTAAATGTGCAGACTCTTATCTGGAAAAACCGGGTTTGATTCCCCACTCTTCCACTTGAAGCTGCTAGAATAGCATTGGGTCAGCCAGAGCTCTCACAGGAGCTGCAAGCGCATCTTCTGGGAGAGCTCTCTCAGCCCCACCCACCTCACAGGGTGTCTGTTGTGTGTATGGGGGGGGGAGGTAAAGGAGATTGTGAGTCACTCTCAGACTCTGAGATTCAGAGGGGAGGGTAGGGGATAAATCCGATATCATCATCATCAATCATCATCATCTTCTTCTGCCATCTCTATTCTGCCATAGTAATATGTTACAATCAGGGAAATGATCATTGAATGACCCAATTCTGAGTCCTCTGGTGTTGGCACTAACAGATTGTTCCCTAAGGGGAGAGCAAAAGGGCTACACATGGGCAAGTTTGGGAATGCGGTGTAGTTTTTGTGATGTATTCGGCTTGGGTGGCCCAGGAAAGTTTGATCTCATCAGATCTCAGAAGGTTTGGCCTCTGAACGTCTCTTGCCTTAGAAACCCAGCAGGGCTGACAGAAGTAGTTGCAACTTGATGGTTCCTTCCCCTTCCCCAAAAGTTAGGGTTGCCGCCTCTGGATTCGGCAATTTCTGGAGAGGGTTCAGGGAAAGGATGGACTAGGGCAGGACAGAATGACACAGAGTCCATCCTCCAAAGCAGCCATTTTCCCCACGGGAACAGATCTTGGCCACTTGGAGATCAACCACTTGCACCTGCTGGAATGGCCTTGGGTTAGCCATAGCTCTCGTAGGAGTTGTCCTTGAAAGGGCATAAGAACATAAGAGAAGCCATGTTAGATCAGGCCAATGGCCCATCCAGTCCAACACTCTGTGTCACATAAGAACATAAGAGAAGCCCTGTTGGATCAGGTCAATGGCCCATCCAGTCCAACACTCTGTGTCACATAAGAACATAAGAGAAGCCATGTTGGATCAGGCCAATGGCCCATCCAGTCCAACAATCTGTGTCACATAAGAACATAAGAGAAGCCATGTTGGATCAGGCCAGTGGCCCATCCAGTCCAACACTCTGTGTCACACAGTGGCAAAAAAAAAAATTATATATATATATACACACACACACACACACACACACACATACTGTGGCTAATAGCCACTGATGGACCTCTGCTCCATATTTTTATCTAAACCCCTCTTGAAGGTGGCCATGCTCGTGGCCGCCACCACCTCCTGCGGCAGTGAATTCCACATGTTAATCACCCTTTGGGTGAAGAAGGACTTCCTTTTATCCGTTTTAACCTGTCTGCTCAGCAATTTCATCGAATGCCCACAAGTTCTTGTATTGTGAGAAAGGGAGAAAAGTACTTCTTTCTCAACTTTCTCCATCCCATGCATTATCTTGTAAAGCTCTATCATGTCACCCCGCAGTCAACGTTTCTCCAAGCTGAAGAGTCCCAAGCGTTTCAACCTTTCTTCATAGGGAAAGTGTTCCAGCCCTTTAATCATTCTAGTTGCCCTTTTCTGGACTTTCTCCAATGCTATAATATCCTTTTTGAGGTGCGGCGACCAGAACTGCACACAATACTCCAAATGAGACCGATTTATACAGGGGCATTATGATACTGGCTGATTTGTTTTCAATTCCCTTCCTAATAATTCCCAGCATGGCGTTGGCCTTTTTTATTGCAAACGCACACTGTCTTGACATTTTCAGTGAGTTATCTACCACGACCCCAAGATCTCTCTCTTGGTCAGTCTCTGCCAGTTCACACCCCATCAACTTGTATTTGTAGCTGGGATTCTTGGCCCCAATGTGCATTACTTTGCACATGGCCACATTGAACCGCATCTGCCACGTTGACACCCACTCACCCAGCCTCAACAGATCCCTTTGGAGTTCCTCACAATCCTCTCTGGTTCTCACCACCCTGAACAATTTAGTGTCATCCGCAAACTTGGCCACTTCACCGCTCACTCCCAACTCTAAATCATTTATGAACAAGTTAAAGAGCATGGGACCCAGTACCGAGCCCTGCGGCACCCCACTGCTTACCGTCCTCCACTGCGAAGACTGCCCATTTATACTCACTCTCTGCTTCCTATTAATCAGCCAGTTTTTGATCCACAAGAGGACCTGTCCTTTTACTCCATGACTCTCAAGCTTTCTAAGGAGCCTTTGATGAGGAACTTTATCAAAAGCTTTCTGGAAGTCAAGGTAAACAACATCTATCGGGTCTCCTTTGTCCACGTTTGTTCACCCCCTCAAAGAAATGTAACAGGTTAGTGAGACAAGATTTTCCCTTACAGAACCCATATTGAGTTCCTCAATAACTCGTGTTCATCAATTGGCCTACTCATTCTGTCCTTGATAATGCTTTCTACCAACTTTCCCGGTATTGAAGTCAGACTGACTGGCCTGTAATTTCCTGGATCTCCTCTGGAACCCTTTTTAAAGATGGGGGTGACATTTGCTACCTTCCAGTCCTCAGGAACGGAGGCAGATTTCAATGAAAGATTACAGATTTTTGTTAGAAGATCCACAAGTTTCAGAACTCTCGAATGTATGCAGCTTCTGGGAAAACTCTCTCAGCCCCACCCGCTTCACAGGGTGTCTGTTGTGGGGGGAGCAGATATAGGAGATTGTAAGCCACTCTGAGATTCAGAGAGAAGGGCGAAGTATAAATCTGCAGTCTTTTTCTTAGGTAAAAAGACTCTTATTTGGGACAACTGGGTTTGATTCCCCACTCCTCCACTTGCAGCTGCTGGAATGGCCTTGGTTCAGCCAGAGCTCTTGTAGGAGTTGTCCTTGAAAGGGCAGCTTCTGTCAGAGCTCTCTCAGCCCCACTTGCCTCACAGGGTGTCTGTTATAGGGGGAGAAGATATAGGAGATTGTAAGCCACTCTAAGACTCTGAGATTCAGAGAGAAGTGTGGAGTATAAATCTGCAGTCTTCTTCTTTGGTAAAAAGACTCTTATCTGGGAGAACCGCTTGGAGACTCTGATTCAGAGAGAAGGGTGGGGTATAAATCTGCGGTCTTCTTCATCTTCTTCTGTAATAGCCGAAGATCTTTAGGGGCCACCTGGAGGTCAGCAGCCCTACCACATATTTAGGAACATCCTTCCCAGAAAAAGTCTCTCCTGAGTCATCATATTGATGGCAGACTTTTCCATGCAGGATTTCTTGTTCCAGGAAAGCTTTCAAGCTCTCCACTAATTCCAACAGTGATTGGAGAGAACAATGAATGTTGTGAAAGCAATTGAACAATAGATCCGGCTAGTACTATTCTTCGGCAGACAATGGGGTCTCTTTCTCCAGACACAATTCCCAGTATTTCACAAGGCTACCTCAGAATTTAGGTAAAATGTCTATGATGTGCTCTGTTTTCATAATTGATAAAGGAGGCGTTAAGACAGACGTGCTTTCTGCTCTTTGTCTTAATGACGGATGCAGGCATTTCTCTGAAGAGCTCTTGAAGAATAAGACCCACATTAAGCTGGCTCGGTTCAGTGTCTAATTGTGCAGGAGCAGTGGGGAATGAAAACAAAGCCTCTCTGATTGTGTACCTGGGCCAAACACACCCACAAGCTAATCCATTGACTTGTCTATAAATGATGCACAAGGACATGGTCCTTTTGACAGGTGTAGGGGACTGTGGGCCGTCTTCACATCCAATCAGCCCCCCAGCCGGATAGACAAAAGGTGAGTACTTGCGCAAACCAATCTCCTTCTACATCTGCACTGGGACTTTTTAGCTGTTGCCTCTTTGTAATTTGAGTTTTCTGCTGGGTCACTGTTACCAGGTTCCCAATTCTCCTTCTTATAATGACGGCTCTCCATGGGTTTGGATAAGTATTTATTGTAAGACAGGATGCATTGACCCTCACTCGCGGCCAGTGTCAAACGGGCACTTAGCATAACAGGTCTTGGTTATATACTCTTGCAGGGGTTGTTATAAGCGCGCCTAAATTTAAGGGACGAAGACAGTTCAAACTTAGTGGCTACAAATAAGAACATCAGAGAAGCCATGTTGGATCAGGCCAACGGCCCATCCAGTCCAACACTCTGTGTCACATAAGAACATAAGAGAAGCCATGTTGGATCAGGCCAGTGGCCCATCCAGTCCAACACTCTGTGTCACATAAGAACATAAGAGAAGCCATGTTGGATCAGGCCAACGGCCCATCCAGTCCAACACTCTGTGTCACATAAGAACATAAGAGAAGCCATGTTGGATCAGGCCAATGGCCCCTCCAGTCCAACACTCTGTGTCACATAAGAACACAAGAGAAGCCATGTTGGATCAGGCCAGTGGCCCCTCCAGTGCAACACATATATACACACACATATAAATATACACACACTGTGGCTAATAGCCACTGATGGACCTCTGCTCTATATTTTTATCTAACCCCTTCTTGAAGCTGGCCATGCTTGTAGCCGCCACCACCTCCTGTGGCAGTGAATTCCACATGTTAATCACCGTTTGGGTGAAGAAGTATTTCCTTTTATCCGTTCTAATCCGACTGCTCAGCAATTTCATTGAATGCCCACGAATTCTTGTATTGTGAGAAAGGGAGAAAAGTACTTCTTTCTCTACTTTCTCCATCCCATGCATTATCTTGTAAACCTCTATCATGTCACCCCGCAGTCGATGTTTCTCCAAGCTAAAGAGCCCCAAGCGTTTTAATCTTTCTTCATAGGGAAAGTGTTCCAGCCCTTTAACCATTCTAGTTGCCCTTTTCTGCACTTTTGCCGATGCTATAATATCCTTTTTAAGTTGCGGTGACCAGAATTGCACACAGTATTCCAAATGAGACCACACCATCAATTTATACAGGGGCATTATGATACTGGCACACACACACACACACTACCAAGCATTCTGCAAAAGATCCCAGGAGGGTAGCAGTGATCTTGGTACCAAGTAGTTTCCCATCTCCCAGGAGGCAAGCAATTAACTTTCATTTCTCCAGCAGTCTAAGCAATCTGAGCAGACGTTCCTTAGGTTACATCAAACAGACACAGATAATAGCAAGGAACTTGACCACTGTGCTAGGTAAATTGCCCTGCCAAGGAGGTATCCTTTTGGTCTGGTCTCTGGTGGATATCGTGTTGATCTCAGATATACCCAAAGCCTGTGGACCCTGAGGCAAAGATGAAAACAGAAACAGAAGAGAAGCCCTGTTGGATCAGGCCAATGGCCACTCCAGTCTGACACTCTTTGTCACACAGTGGCCAAAACTAGGGTTGCCAATCCCCAGGTTGGGGCAGGGGATCCCCCGGTTTGGAGGTCCTCCCCCTGCTTCAGGGCCGTCAGAAAGCGGGGGGAGGGGAGGGAAATGTCTGCTGGGAACTCTATTATTCCCTAGAGAGATTTATTCCCATAGAAAATCATGGAGAATTGATCCGCGGGTATCTGGTGCTCTGGGGAAGCTGTTTTTTGAGGTAGAGGCACCAAATTTTCAGTACAGCATCTAGTGCCTCTCCCGAAAATATCCCCCAAGTTTCAAAACGATTGGACCAGGGAGTCCAATTCTATCAGCCCCAAAAGAAGGTTCCCCCATCCTTCATTATTTCCTATGGAAGGAAGGCATTGAAAAGGTGTGCCGTCCCTTTAAATGTGAGGGCCAGAACTCCCTTTGGAGTTCAATGATGCTTGTCACAGCCTTGATCTTGGCTCCACCCCCAAAGTCTCCTGGCTCCACCCAAAGTCCCCAGATATTTCTTAAATTGGACTTGGCAACCCTAGCCAAAACCCAGGTGCCATCAGGAGGTCCATCAGTGGGGCAAGAAGCCCTCTCACTGTGCCCCCCCCAAGTACCAAGAATGCAGAGCATCACTACCCCAGACATAAGAATATAAGAGAAGCCATGTTGGATCAGGCCAATGGCCCATCCAGTCCAACACTCTGTGTCACACAGTGGCCAAAAAGCCCAGGTGCCATCAGGAGGTCCATCAGTGGGGCCAGGACACTAGAAGCCTCCCACTGTTTCCCCTCCCCCCCAAGCAACAAGCAGACAGAGCATCACTGCCCCAGATATAAGAACATAAGAGAAGCCATGTTGGATCAGGCCCAACACTCTGTGACACACAGTGGCCAAAAAACCCAAGTGCCATCAGGAGGTCCACCAGTGGGGCCAGGACACTAGAAGCCCTCCCACTGTAGCCCCCCAAGCACTAAGAATACTGAACATCAGTGCCCCAGACAGAGCGTCCCATCCATAGTAACAGATATTGGCATGAGGGGCAGGTGGGATAGAGACCGAAACAAAAAAGAGGACACAACTTTTTCCCTGCAACGAGAGATGATAAATATTTTTCCTGGTCTCTTAATGGTGCACTATTTTAAATGACCGTTTAAGCATTTCTCCCTTGCATCTCACCAGCCAGCGGTATAATATAGCTAGAAGATTGTCTTTGGTGATGTATTACATATCACCAGGGGTGGAATTCTCGCATATTAGGCCACACACCCCTGATGTAGCCAATTATCCAAGAGCTTACAAAAAAAGCCTTGTAAGTTCTTGGAGGATTGGCTACAGCACAGGGTGTGGCCCAATATGCAAAGGAGCTCCTGCTAGAATCCCAACCCTTCATATCAGCTATATTTGTAATGGGCAGAGTGACTAGACACTGAGGCGGCCAATTTGAGGCTGGGAAATCCCTGGATATTTGTGGGAGGAGTAAGTTTCCAACTCTGGCAAGAAACCAGATTTGGAGGCAAAGCCTGGGGAAGCCAGAATTTAGGGGAGGGAGTGGGAGGTATGATTTCATACAGTCCTCCTTCCAAAGCAGTTTGGTGTAGTGGTTAAGTGTGCAGACTCTTATCTGGGAGAACCTGGTTTGATTCCCCACTCCTCCACTTGCAGCTGCTGGAATGGCCTTGGGTCAGCCAGAGCTCTCTTATATGGGAGAACCGGGTTTGATTCCCCACTCCTCCACTTGCAGCTACTGGAATGGCCTTGAGTCAGCCAGAACTCTCTTACCTGGGAGAACTGGGTTAGATTCCCCCCTCCTCCACTCACAGCTGCTGGAATGGCATTGGGTCAGCCAGAGCTCTCTTATCTGGGAGAACCGGGTTTGATTCCCCACTCCTCCACTTGCAGCTGCTGGAATGGCCTTGGGTCAGCCAGAGCTCTCTTATCTGGGAGAACCGGGTTTGATTCCCCCCTCCTCCACTTGCAGCTGCTGGAATGGCCTTGGGTCAGCCAGAGCTCTCTTATCTGGGAGAACTGGGTTTGATTCCCCCCTCCTCACTTGCAGCTGCTGGAATGGCCTTGGGTCAGCCAGAGCTCTCTCATCTGGGAGAACCGGGTTTGATTCCCCACTCCTCCACTTGCAGCTGCTGGAATGGCCTTGGGTCAGCCAGAGCTCTCTTATATGGGAGAACCGGGTTTGATTCCCCACTCCTCCAGTTGCAGCTGCTGGAATGGCCTTGGGTCAGCCAGAGCTCTCTTATCTGGTAGAACCGGGTTGGATTCCCCACTCCTCCACTTGCAGCTGCTGGAATGGCCTTGGGTCAGCCATAGCTCTGGCAGAGGTTGTCCTTGAAAGGGCAGTTGCTGTGAGAGCCCTCTCAGCCCCATCCACCTCACAAGGTGTCTGTTGTGGGGGAGGAAGGAAAGGGAGATTGTGAGCTGCTCTGAGACTTTTTGGAGTGGAGGGCAGGATATAAATCTAATATCTTCTTCTTCTTTCCTCCAGGGGAACTGATCTCTGTTGACTGGAGATCAGTTGTAATTTTGGGAGCTCTTCAGCCCCACCCAGAGATTGACAACTCTATGATATTTTAACATAAGCTATTGGCGTTTTGTGTGTGCGTGTGTGTAAAGGGCCAGCAAATCACTTCAGACTTATGGCGATCATATAAATCAGGGGTGTCAAACATGTGGCGCAGGGGCTGAATCAGACCCCCAGCGGGCTCCTATCAGGCCCTTGAGCAACTCTGCTCTCTTCTCCCTCTCACTTGCTTCCTTCTGCATCACAGCTTGCTTTGCCAAGCTTGCTCAATTGCACAGAAGTGACAGAGCAAAGCCTCTATTTTCTCCATTGGCTGAAGCTCCTCCCTTGGGGAGGAAGGGGGGAGGGAGAGCTTGCTTTGCCAGGCTCTCTCAATTTCACAGCAGAGCTACTAAGCTAAGCCTTCCTTCCTTCTATTGGCTGAGACTCCTCCCACTCCTTGTCCCCTGGGGAGGAAGGGAGAGAACCAAAGCTTCCTTTGTCCGGTTCCCTTGATCCCGTGAGAGAGATACAAAGAAAGCACCATTTTTAGAAAACTGAAAACACCTCTGTGTCTTTGATAAAGTTTTTATCTCTGCCTCCTGGCATGACATTTTATGACGCACGTAGCCCGGCCCAACAAGGTCTCATTTATGTCAGATCCGGCCCTCGTAACAAATGAGTTCGGCAGCCCTGACTGACCTCAAAAAAGTCCTATCATTAACCGTGTATTTGCCAAGTTCCTCCGGAGGTCAGGTGTGAAAGCCTCTGCCCTTCTTAACTCAGCAGCAGAAGAACATTAGCCCCCAGACCAGTCTGAGTCCTGTGTCCCCCCCCCTCCCTCCAGCACATCCCAAACCTTTTGGTCCTGGGAGGAAAGGGTTTAAGTGCGAATCACCCCACAACAATCATTCTGAACCATCTCACAGCAACCAATGCATTACGAATGGGCAGGCGGGAGAGGATACTATTTAATAATAATAATAATAATCTTTAGTTTATATCCCGCCCTCCCCGCCAGGGCAGGCTCAGGGCGGCTCACAGGACATGGTGCATACCATGATTACAATAAAATACAATTAATACAATAAAATACAGTTAAAATACAATTAGATAAATAAATTAAAACCAATATAAATTGAAGGTGCTACGGTACAATACATATTTATTACAATACATATTTAGAAGCATAGAGTTGGAAGGAACCTCCAGGGTCATCTAGCCCAACCCCCTGCACAATGAAGGGATTTCACAAACCCCTCCCCCTAAATTCACAGGATCCTCATTGCTGTCAGATAGCCATCTTGCTTCTGTTGAAAAGCCTCCAAATTTCCATCCAAAAAGACCGCAAGCAGCTTTTTTAGACTTTATGTCGGGGTGGCCAAACTTGCTTAAAATAATAATAATAATAATAATAATAATAATAATAATAATAATAATAATAATAATACCTTTTATTTATATCCCGCCCTCCCCGCCGAGGCAGGCTCAGGGCGGCTCACAACATAAAAACACATTATACATCGACAGTTATACTTATAAAATCATGATTAAAAATAGATTACAGCTTATATTAAAATTAACATTATGGTGCTATAAACATTAAATCTTCAATAGAATTCAGTAGCTAAAAGCAATTTCAGCGGCACTTGTCATTAGTTGAAGGCTATTTTGAAGAGGTGGGTCTTACAGGCCCTGCGGAATTGATCTAAGCATCGCAGGGCCCGTCGTACCTCCTCTGGGAGTTGATTCCACAGCAGTGGAGCTGCAATAGAGAAGGCCCGATCCCGGGTGGCCTTCAATGTTATTTATTTATTTTTTATTTATTTAGGATTTATATCCCGCCCTTCCCACGAATGGCTCAGGGCGGGATATAAATCTGGCCTCCCTTGGCCCAGGGATATTCAGCTGGTTTTTTCCAGCTGACCTCAGCGCTCTCTGGGGCTCATATGGGGAGAGACGGTCCTTCAGGTAGGCAGGTCCTCGGCCATATAGGGCTTTAAAGGTGATAACCAGCACTTTGTAACGAACTCGGTATACCACTGGCAGCCAGTGCAGTCCGCGTAGCCCCGGCTGTATGTGCTCCCACCTTGGGAGCCCCAACAGTAGCCTAGCCGCCGCGTTCTGCACCAGCTGCAGCCGCCGAGTTCGGCACAAGGGCAGCCCCATGTAGAATACATGTCAGATGCTTGAGAGTCACAGGACAGGAAGGAAAGTGGATGGAAGGAGGGTGGGAGAGATGGAAAGAAAGCAACTTTAATGTCAAATGCCACTGGCTTGGAGAAGTGATTTAAAGAAACAAATGCCTTTCCCAAGATGGTCGACAGGGCAGTGGGGGCTTTGAGAGCCACGCAATACGTATGAAAGCCACATGTGTCTACTGAGTCACAGTTTGGCCATAAGTAAAGAAATAGAATGTGATGTCTTTGTCAGATATGAACAGTGGAAGTTCTCCCATCTTTGTGAGAAAAACTGAATGGCTATGCACTCTTGCTGCTCTCATGAACGTGGGGATTGTTGATATGGCCATTCCGATGGGTGAACATCTTTGCTTCTGTCTCTCTGAACTACTCACACTCACTCCCTTGTTCTCCTCAGGACAGAGGGAAAAGATGGGGCTGTTCATCACCTTCAATCTGGCCAGCTTCCTTCTCACAGCGCTTGTTCTGAGAGGTGGGTTTCTGCAGGCCCTGGAAACTGAAGCCCCTCCGTCCCACAAAGGTAATAGATGAAAACCTTCTCATGACTATTTTTCCATTTCTCTGAGAACCTCCCATGTTTCCTTCTTCTCACAGGAAGAAATGCAGCACCGTCTCCTCCCATATATGCCCAGGAGGTCGTTACATTCGACCTCCCAACATCTGTTGACTGTCCCCGGCCCAAGAGATGCCCGCCTTGCCTCAACTAGGGACAGGGCTTTTTCAGTCGTGGCCCCGACTTGGTGGAATCAGCTCCCTACAGAGATCCGGGCCCTACCTGGCTTATTCGCCTTCTGTGGGGCCTGTAAAATGGAGCTGTTCCGCCAGGCTTTTAGCTGAGGCTGCAGGTGTCTCTCCTTGATCTGGCTGGCCTCCCCTGTCGGCGCTGTCCCCTGTGCTATAAAACGGAACAATATCTGCCACTCTTTATGGGATAGCTTGGAGAAACGTCGACTGCAGGGTGACATGATAGAGGTTTACAAGATAATGCATGGGATGGAGAAAGTAGAGAAAGAAGTCCTTTTCCCCCTTTCTCACAATACAAGAACTCGTGGGCATTCGATGAAATTGCTGAGCAGTAGGGTTAGAACGGATAAAAGGAAGTCCTTCTTCACCCAAAGGGTGATTAACATGTGGAATTCACTGCCACAGGAGGTGGTGGCGGCCACAAGCATAGCCACCTTCAAGAGGGGTTTAGATAAAAATATGGAGCACAGGTCCATCAGTGGCTATTAGCCACAGTGTGTGTGTGTGTATATATATATATATATATATATATATATATATATATATATATATATATATATATATAAAAAAAATTTTGGCCACTGTGTGACACAGAGTGTTGGACTGGACTGGATGGGCCATTGGCCTGATCCAACATGGCTTCTCTTATGTTCTTATGGGATAACATCTTGTCATGGCATAGGATGGCCAGGTTGGGCAATATGTGATGATATGGAAATCTTCTGAGTGCTGCTGAGTCGTCTATTCATAAAATGTTTTTATTGTGTTTTATTATATGCTGTGCTCCATCCTGAGCCCTTCGGGGAATATACTAAAAAAAATAAATGTAGGCTGTTTTCATGCTCCAGAATTGTTTTTACGCTTTTTTTTTTTTTTAAAAAAACATTGATAATTCTTACATTGTTCTTGTGGTGATTTCATTTGTATCGTTTGTACTTTGAGAGCTACCTCAGGTCTATGGAGAGGTGGCGTCTATGTGTTCTACATAAATACAGCCCACCTTGTTGACTAACCAAATGGAGAAGTCTCCAACAACTATGAAGGAACTATTTTTTTTTAAAAAAGAGAGACTTCTGGATACGAACAGTGAACCTAGAGACTCTAGGAAAGAAACTGAATTTGCCTCCCTGGCATAGTGATAGCATTTATAATTTTAGGATATTCCCTTCTATTAGTCTAGTGCAGGGGTGGCCAACGGTAGCTCTCCAGATGTTTTCCCCCTACAACTCCCTTCAGCCCCAGCCATCAGCCATGCTGGCTGGGGCTAATGAGAGTTGTAGGCAAAAAACATCTGGAGAGCTACCGTTGGCCACCCCTGGTCTAGTGTGTTAATTTGAAGACCTTCCCAAAGATCACACGTCCGAAAGGGCAGTTTGATGGAGTTGCTCCTGAGATAAAAACCGGCTCTCCTGAAAACAGTATTTTTAACCCTTTTCACAGCATCCATTTCCCGTTCCCTCTTACCTTCCTTCATATCCTGCTCCCTTTCTTTATATTCTCAGCCACGCTGTGTCTTCTCCCTTATTCTTCTTGCACCACAATCATTCCATACCAGTTCCGGACTGGCCTTTCCATCTCTCTCTCCCCCCAGGTGTTGGCGCAACCTCTCATGATCATTGCGACAGAGGCTGGTACTACTTCGACTACCACTGCTACAAGTTCTTCCATATTGAACAGATGTGGTACGATGCAGGAGTAAGTGGTGCTTTGGGGCTTTTCATCCCGCAGCGTGGTGGGGGCTTCCCTGAATCGTATGGTCATCTCAAGATTTGGGAAGAATCTTAGAGCCAATCTTCACGCCACTCATTCTGCCAGAAACTATGACTCCTGTCAAGGATACTAGTAGGGAGAATTCCCAAAGATCCAAAGACCCAGAACCCTAGGGTGTTAATTCTCTTCTCTTTTTCTGAGATCATGAGGGTGTTGGGCACGCTCAGGATCAACTGGAATTGACAGTGACCAGTAAGAGGCAGCAGTGGGACAAGTCCAGATGCCCCATTACAGGGAGTTCGTCAGGACCATGGAGAGTTCCCATAAGCAGCAGGTGTTGTTCCAGTCAAGCCCAAAGCCCATCTGTATGTTTAAACCTGTGGATAGGATCAGGGCTTTTTTTTTGTAGCAGGAACTGCTTTGCATATAAGGCCACACACCCCTGAGGTAGCTAATCCTCCAAGAGCTTATAGAAGGCCCCGTAAGAAGAGCCCTGTAAACTCTTGGAGGATTGGCTACATCAGGGGGTGTGTGGCCTAATATGCAAAGCAGTCCCTGCTATGGAAGAAGCCCTGCATGGGATAGAGAATGTAGAGAAAGTACTTTTCTCCCTTTGTCACAATACGAAAACTTGTGGACGTTCAATGAAATTGCTGAGCAGTCAGGTTAGAACGGATAAAAGCAAGTCCTTCTTCACCCAAAGGGTGATTGACACGTAGAATTCACTGCCACAGGAGGTGGTGGCGGCTGCAAGCACAGACAGCTTCAAGAGGGAATTGGATGAACATCTGGAGCAGAGGTCCATCAGTGGCTATGAGCCACAGGGTAGTGTTGGAACTGCCTGGGGCAGTGATGCTCTGTATTCTTGGTGCTTGGGGGGGGGGGCAGTGAGAGGGCTTCTAGTGCCCTGGCCCCACTGGTGGACCTCCTGATGGCACCTGGGTTTTTTTGACCACTGTGTGACACAGAGTGTTGGACTGGATGGGTCATTGGCCTGATCCAACATGGCTTTTCATGTTCTTATGTGGCACAGAGTGTTGGACTGGATGGGCCACTTGCCTGATCCAACAGGGCTTCTCTTATGTTCTTATGTGACACAGAGTGTTGGACTGGATGGGCCATTGGCCTGATCCAACAGGGCTTCTCTTATGTTCTTATGTGACACAGAGTGTTGGACTGGAGGGCCACTGGCCTGATCCAACATGGCTTTTCATGTTCTTATGTGTCTGGGGCAGTGATACCCTGTCTTCTTGTTGCTTGGGTGGGGGGCAACAGTGGGAGGACTTCTAGTGTCCTGGTCCCACTGGTGGATCTCCTGATGGCACCTGCATTTTTTGGCCACTATGTGACACAGCGTGTTGGACTGGATGGGCCATTGGCCTGATCCAACATGGCTTCTCTTATCTTCTTATGGATACAGCCTTGTCACTGGCTGAGGGGTGACTTCTTACCAAAGACATTAGAAGGATATACTCTGACACAATTGTGTATTTCTTACCCAGTCTCACCTGCTGCAATAGATACCCCCAGAAAGCAAGCAGTTTTGATGGAAAGAAATGAAAACGTTCACTCAAGATCCACCCCTGGGTTTGCAGTCTATTAAAGGAGATGTTTTAAGACCATCAGTGGATATTTAATCAATCTAAAAAAACTGACTAAATATTACATTGGTATACAGACAGTCTTACGGTTATAGATTGGTATACAGACGGTTTCAACTGAATCCAAGCCTTTGCTTTCTACTTGGGTCTACCTTGTCTCTTCTGGTGTGGGAAAGATAATTTCCTGTCCCCTTAATTTATTTATTTGATTGCATTTCTGTGCTGCTCTCCCCCTTCTCTCAGATGCACTGCAACAGCCAGAACAGCGTCCTCGTTTCTATTCTTAGTCATTCGGAAGCACACACAGTAGCCAAATACATCCAGAGTGAAAATCCAGCAAACACCAATGTCTGGATTGGGCTGCATTCCCACGGTGAGGTGAGTGCTCGTGCTGCTTGCCTATTTCTTCATTGGGAAATGTTTAGATAACATCCCTCAAATTGTTCTCACAAAACACTCTTGACACACATTTTGATCTTGTATATCTCTGGGAGAGGTATAATTCTTAGTAGATCCCTTAGAAGACGCCTGTGAAAAGCAATATGATGGTGAGATTTTTCTATTGCATCAAAAGAACATCAGAAGAGCCCTGCTAGACCAGACCAGGGAGGGTCCATCTAGTTCAGCCTCCTGCCTCACACAGAGGCCAGCCAGTTCCTCTGCAGGGCCAACAACAGGGCAGGGATGCTGAAACCTTCATAAGAATGTCAGAAGGGAGAGACGGTGGCTCAGTGGTAGAGCATCTGCTTGGGAAGCAGAAGGTCCCAGGTTCAATCCCCGGCATCTCCAAAAAAGGGCCCAGGCAAATAGGTGTGAAAAACCTCAGCTTGAGACCCTGGAGAGCCGCTGCCAGTCTGAGAAGACAATACTGACTTTGATGGACCAAGTGTCTGATTCAGTAGAAGGCAGCTTTATATGTTCATAGAAGAGCCCTGCTGGACCAGACCAGTGAGGGTCCATCTAGTCCAGCCTCCTATCTCATGCAGTGGCCAACCAGTTCCTCTGGAGAGCCAGCAGCAGGGCAGAGAGGCCGAGGCCTTCATAAGAACACCAGAAGAGCCCTGCTGGATCAGACGAGGGAGGGTCCATCTAGTCCATCCTCCTGTCTCACACAGTGGCCAACCAGTTCCTCTGGAGAGCCAACAATGGGGCAGAGAGGCCGAGGTTTTCATAAGAACATCAGAAGAGCCCTGCTGGATCAGGCCAGGGAGGGTCCATATAGTCCAGCCTCCTGTCTCACACAGTGGCCAACCAGTTCCTCTGGCAAGCCAACAATGGGGCAGAGAGGCCAAGGCCTTCATAAGAACATCAGAAGAGCCCTGTTGGATCAGACCAGTGAGGATCCATCTAGTCCAGCCTCCTGTCTCACACAGTGGCCAACCAGTTCCTCTGGCGAGCCAACAATGAGGAAGAGACGCCGAAGCCTTCATAAGAACATCAGAAGAGCCCTGTTGGATCAGACCAGTGAGGATCCATCTAGTCCAGCCTCCTGTCTCACTAGGGTTGCCAAGTCCAATTCAAGAAATATCTGGGGACTTTGGGGGTGGAGCCAGGAGACTTTGGGGGTGGAGCCAGGAGACATTGGGGCGGAGCCAGGAACAAGAGTGTGACAAGCATAATTAAACTCCAAGAGAGTTCTGGCCATCACATTTAAAGGGACAGCACACCTTTTTAAATGTCTTCCTTCCATAGGAAATAATGAAGGATAAGGGCACCTTCTTTTGGGGCTCATAGAATTGGACCCCCTGGTCCAATCGTTTTGAAATTTGGGGGATACTTTGGGGAGAGGCACTAGATACTATATTGAAAATTTGGTGCCTCTACCTCAAAAAACAGCTCCCCTAGAGCCCCCGAAACCTCCAGATCAATTCCCCATTATACCCTATGAGAAGATGTTTCCCTCTCCACCCCCCCTCCCCCTCCCCCCCCCCCCCCCCGTTTCTGGCAAATCTGATGCAGGGGACTCTGTACTCACGAGTTGCTGCCAGCTTCTCACAGCAACACAGGCACACCAGCTGGGCACTTTATAGGAAGCCGGCAGAACTCACTCACCTCCGGAGGTGCAAAGGCACATGGTCCTTTGGGGGCGAGGCTGGGCTCCCCTCCCTTCACCGGCCAGCTGACTGGGGGTGGGAAGCAGCCTGAGAAAACGGAAGAGCTCTGGCTGCTGCGATCGGGGCTGGGTGGGAAGGGCTGCCGTTCTCCCCCTCCCCTCCCCCCGCTTTCCCTTTTATGGCCAGCGGGGGGAGGAGGCTCCAAATCGTGGGTCTCCAGGCCTAGCGGGGGATTTGGGAACCCTCTGTCTCACACAGAGGCCAACCAGTTCCTCTGGCAAGCCAACAATGGGGCAGAGAGGCCGAGGCCTTCATAAGAACATCAGAAGAGCCCTGTTGGATCAGACCAGTGAGGGTCCATCTAGTCCAGCCTCCTGTCTCACACAGTGGCCAGCCAGTTCTTCTGGAGGGCCAACAACAGGGCAAAGAGGCCGAGGCCTTCATAAGAACATCAGAAGAGCCCTGTTGGATCAGACCAGTGAGGGTCCATCTAGTCCAGCTTCCTGTCTCACACAGTGGCCAGCCAGTTCCTCTGGAGGGCCAACAACAGGGCAGAGAGGCTGAGGCCTTCATAAGAACATCAGAAGAGCCCTGTTGGATCAGACCAGTGAGGGTCCATCTAGTCCAGCTTCCTGTCTCACACCGGGGCCAACCTGTTCCTCTGGAGGGCCAACAACAGGGCAGAGAGGCTGAGGCCTTCCTTTGATACTGCCTCCTGGCTCTGTGATTCAGAGGTTTGGTGCCTCTGATTGTGGAGTATCCCCTCAGTCACCATGGCCAGTGGCCCCTGATAGACGTCTCCACCATGCATCTGTCATCAAACACAATGGCACAATTTCACTTACCACCTGAGATCTCTTTAGTGCTTCGTTGTCGCTGCTTTGTATGAGAATCTGGGCTTTTCCTTCCCTGTTTTCTATCACCACAGAGCAAAAGATGGAGTTGGATTGAAACGTCCAGTTTGAGTTTCACAGCATGGGCACCCGGACAACCCAACAACCCATACGTGACCTGTGCAGCACTCACATATTCTTCTGGTGAGTCCAACTGGAGCGGTGGTCTGGGAGGAGAGCAAGAAACAGATGAGGATCTCCAAAGTCTCCACTGCCCAAAAGTATTTGAATGAATTTTCCAAGGTCTCCTCTGCCCAACAGCTGTTTTGACGAACGAAATGAAGTCTTTATCAAGAGACAGGAGTCCTCCTAATAAAATTGATCCTGGAACAGCCAGGCCTATATCTTTTTCTGTGATCCCAAGACAACTATCCAGCCTTTTGGCTGTCCCTGTCTCTATAGGTGTGACCTGGGGTGAAAATCTAGCAGGAGCTCCTTTGCATATTAGGCCACACACCCCTAAGAACATAAGAGAAGCCACGTTGGATCAGGCCAATGGCCCATCCAGTCCAACACTCTGTGTCACACAGTGGCCAATATGTGTGTGTGTGTACACACACACACACACATATGCATACACACACACACACACACACATATATACCGTGGCTAATAGCCACTGATGGACCTCTGCTCCATATTTTTATCCAATTCCCTGTTGAAGCTGGCTATGCTTGTAGCCACCACCACCTCCTGTGGCAGTGAATTCCACATGTTAATCACCCTTTGGGTGAAGAAGTACTTCCTTCTATCTGTTTTAACCTGACTGCTCAGCAATTGCATTGAATGCCCACAAGTTCTCGTATAGCGAGAAAGGGAGAAAAGTACTTCTTTCTCTTCCTTCTCCATCCCATGCATAATCTTGTAAACCTCTATCATGTCACCCCGCAGTCGACGTTTCTCCAAGCGAAAAGCCCCAAGCGTTTTAACCTTTTTTCATAGGGAAAGTGTTCCAACCCTTTAATCATTCTAGTTGCCCTTTTCTGCACTTTTTCCAATGCTATAATATCCTTTTTGAGATGCGGTGACCAGAATTCTACACAGTATTCCAAATGAGACCGCACCATCGATTTATACAGGGGCATTCCACCTCTGGCCATACCCCCCTGATGTAGCCAATCCTCCAAGAGTTTACAAGGCTCTTTCTTGTAAGCTCTAGAAGGAAAGGAGGATTGGCTACATCAGGGGGGTATCGCCAGGGGTGGAATTCTAGCAGGAGCTCCTTTGCATATTAGGCCACACCCCCTGATGTAGCCAATCCTCCAAGAGCTTACAACTTAGAGCCTTGTAAACTCTTGGAGGATTGGCTACATCAGGGGGTGTGGCCTAATATGCAAAGGAGCTCCTGCTAGAATTCCACCCCTGGGTGTGACCTTGCAGCAAGTTGTGATATTTTAAAACATTTGTGCTCTGTGCTTTGAAAAGAGAGATGACTTCTCTCCTGTAGCTTTTCTTTTGTCAGCCTTTTACCAGCATTGCAGCCACTGGAGCCTGTGTAGAGTTAATAAAATATTGAGGTGGGGATGCGGATGGAGGGCGCTTCTCCACAACATCCAACCTGGGGAGATGCCATTTCAAACCTGTATTTAGCCAAAGGCTTCCTGGGACTTTGTAGGCAAGACAGCCACTCTTTCCCCAGCTCTGAAAGGGGAGTCAGAATGAATTAGAAGCATAGAATCATTGCTTTAACTTTGTTTGTTTGCATCATGTAAAGTTTCCAGGGATGGGATTTTAGTAAGTATGAGGTGAAGAAACCCACTTGGGGAACCTCAGACCCAGAGACATTGCAATAACGAGGCCACTGCCAGCCTGAATAGACATAATGACTTTGGTGGACCAGTGGTCTGAGTCAGTATAAGGTAGTGTATGAGCAGGGATTCTTTTCCGCCAGAGCCCACAGGAGTGGAGCTCCGCCTAGTTGGCCAGGGTTCTGGCTGGTCCAATCTGCCACGCAGCAGCCATGTGATCCCAGGTCAGGGGGTGTGGCCTAATATGCCAATGAGCTCCTGCTGGCCTTTTCTTTCTTTCTTTCTTTCTTTCTTTCTTTCTTTCTTTCTTTCTTTCTTTCTTTCTTTCTTTCTTTCTTTCTTTCTTTCTTTCTTTCTTTCTTTCTTTCTTTCTTTCTCCCTCTTTCTCACTCTCCCTCTTTCTTTCTTTCTCTCTCTTTCTCTCTCTCTTTCTCTTTCTTTCTTTTTCTTTCTCTCTCTCTTTCTCTTTTTCTCTCTCTTTCTTTTTCTTTCTTTCTCTCTCTCTCTCTCTCTCTCTCTTTCTTTCTTTCTTTCTTTCTTTCTTTCTTTCTTTCTTTCTTTCTTTCTTTCTTTCTTTCTTTCTTTCTTTCTTTCTTTCTTTCTTTCAAAAAAGCCCTGTGTCAAATGTTCAAGTGCCCAGGGAACAAGCAGCCTGATGATGGTTTGGGAGTCCCTTTTGGTGTGGGGCATCTAACCCAGGGGTGACGAAGAGATCTGTTATGAGGGCCGGATCTGACAGGCAAAGGCCATGGGTGTCATAAAATGTCATGCCAGGTGGTAGAGATATAAGCTTTATAAAGGCCACAAACAATTAAATATTTTTTTTAAACTTGAAACATGCTGAAACATAAGCACTCCTGCAATATTTTGTTTATTTAACAGTTTCTGATAATTGACACCTTTTGCTCTGAATTATTGCATCAAAAATCTGGAGACAGTGTCTGTGCTGTAGCAATCCTGAGTATGCTGTTCAGGTGTGTGTCTGTCAGTTGCAAACCTACTTTTGATTTATTGACATTCATTACAGAAATCTCATGGTCCATGCTTTGAGCCTAAGACCCAGAGGGAAACATGAAATGGCTGGGCATTGTGAGCTTTTTGAATGGCCTTGGGTCAGCCATAGCTTTCACAGGAGTTGTCTTTGAAAGGGCAGCTGCTGAGAAAGCTCTCTCAGTCCCACCTACCTCACAGGGTGTCTGTTGTGAGGGAGGAAGGTAAAGGATTGTGACCGCTCTGAGATTCAGAGTATAGGGCGGGATATAAATCCAATATCTTCTTCTTCTTTTGTACATAAATTGCTTCATGTGCTGATCAGCCAAAAGAGAAAGCAGAGGTTTTGCTCTGTAGCTCCTGTGTGATTCAGCAAGCCATGGTACAGAAAGAAGCAAGAGAGAGAGAGAGAGAAGGAAGCAGATGACAGTGAGTTGCTCGGGGGCCTGATAGGAGCCCTCTGGGGACCTGATCTAGCCCATGGGCCACAAGTTCGGCACCCTTGATCTAACCCTATTTCTCTTTTGCTTTCTAGGGTATCAGCAGTGGGATGATGTAAGCTGCTACTGGCATTACTTGTACATCTGCAAGAAGAAAGCGTATTAATCCTTAAAAGCTTAAACCTTAATCCAAGCTGCTGCTTCTCCTTGGCTTCAAAAAGTGCTCAGCATCTCAGGAGGACCACCCGAAATGAGCTCTCCATGTGCATGACTGCCTAGCCAAGAATCCAGATCTGCACCCTTGCAGTGCAACGCTCACCCTCTGTGGACTCACCGTGGGCTACTTGGCTTATGTCTCCTATCTAAATCAAATTGAACATTAATAAATTCTGTCTTTCCTTTGATCTTTAAATATAATTTCGAGTTCCATGTTACCAGAACAGAGGAAATGGTGTTCAGTCTACAGAATCACCATCCTTGAAAGGATCATGAGGTCTTTCTGTCCATCAGCTTGCGAGAGCCATGAAGCAGTCTGAGAAAGAGAGAAGAGGCAATGAAGGAAGATATGTCTAAAGAGGTAGAGGTATTCAGGATTTTTTGGGAGAACCAAAAAAAAATAAATCCTGAAAAAATCCCCCCAAACAGCTGAGTGGCTGGGGAGACTGCTCAGCTGTTTTTCAGGGTTTCTCCTGTAGTCCCTTTAAACAGGGGGTGTTTCAAGGGACTGCAGAAGACAGATCGCAAAACAGCCAAGGGGGGGAGCACTTTAAATCAGACTGCCCAAGAAAACCAGCTGTTTTTAGTGGCTTTGCCACTACTTCCCCCCACCTTTCCCCCCCTTTCTCAGGTCAATTGGACCTGAAAAGATTTGGGATATCTGAAAAATCCCAGATCTGAATATTTTACCGGTATTGACATATGTCTTTTTTTAAAAAAGGAATTTATTTTTTCAGCTCTAATAGATCTGAACTTTAAAATACTGAGAAAAATTTGCACCGCTCTAGTAGAAGGCAGTCTGAGGAGCAGAGGCAGTGGATGGAGATGTGTTGAAAGAGGTAGATGAGAGAGTGAAGAGGAGACAATGGATGAAAGCAGGTTTAAAGAGGCAGAAGGCACTCTGAGGAGGAGTGAAAAGGGGACGGATTGAGCCATGTTTGAAAGAGGTATAGGGCTGTTTGAAGAGGAGAGAGGGGGCAAAGGTCAGAGATGGGTCTAAAAACATAGAGGGCAATATGAAGAAGAGGAGGCAATGGATGGAGATTGGTGCAAAGAGGCCGAAAGCTATCTGGGAGGGGAGAAGAAGAAGAAGATGATGATATTGGATTTATATCCCACCCTCCACTCTGAATCCCAGAGTCTCAAAGTGGCTCACAATCTCTTTTACCTTCCTGATTGTCAACAGCCGGCATGGGTTCCTGGAATGTGGAGGGTGTGATTGACAGCTCAGCAGTTGGTTTTTCCTGGTCTGTTAACCCTTCCAACTTCCCGTCCTCAGGGCTCATGACATTTCCTCTCCCACAACAGACACCCTGTGAGGTGGGTGGGGCTAAGAGGGCTCTCCCAGAAGCTGCCCTTTCAAAGACAACCTTTGCCAGAGCTATGGCTGACCCAAGGCCATTCCAGCAGGTGCAAGTGGAGGAATTGTCAAGCATGGTAAAATTCCATTGGTAATTGATTGTTTCAGGGTCCTCCATAAAACTGGTCTGTGAAATATCATGGAGAACCAAGGTCTGTTAGCTCTGTTATTCTTTCCCCTCCCCCTTCTTGCTTTATTGCTTGCAAAGCAGAAGTAGAGAGAAACAAAACTAATTTGAGAAAAAGTAATCAGCACCTTCCCATACATTCCTGTTAGGGAGTGCAACACATCTGGGGAAAGCAAGGACGGAGTCCTGATAACACCATGAGAATGTAGACATTTATGATAGTTTATATGTGAGAGCACATGCCTCACCCCCACCTTTTGGAATCCTTTTGAAGTAAGTATTTTATCAATTTTGAGGCTGGTTTATCACGGAGGTTCTGACCTTCTACCTGCCACAGGAGAACGGCACACCAACTTACAGCTACGGGGCAACTTGTGCAAAAACAGAGAGATGCGCTGGAATCAAAAGGACTCTCCACTCGGAACAATTTCTAGTGCAAAATCGGTCCCCTGTTTTCTAGTCATTTTCAACAAGAAAGCACTTCTCTCCTTGAAAGCCAGTTTGGTGTAGTGGTTAAGTGTGCGGACTCTTATCTGGGACAACCGGGTTTGATTCCCCACTCCTCCACTTACAGCTGCTGGAATGGCCTTGGGTCAGCCAGAGCTCTCTTATCTGGGAGAACAGGGTTTGATTCCCCCCTCCTCCACTTGCACCTGCTGGAATGGTCTTGGGTCAGCCAGATCTCTCTTATCTAGGAGAACGGGGTTTGATTCCCCCCTCCTCCACTTGCACCTGCTGGAATGGTCTTGGGTCAGCCAGAGCTCTCTTATCTGGGAGAACCGGGTTTGATTCCCCACTCCTCCACTTACAGCTGCTGGAATGGCCTTGGGTCAGCCAGAGCTCTCTTATCTGGGAGAACCGGGTTTGATCCCCCACTCCTCCACTTGCACCTGCTGGAATGGCCTTGGGTCAGCCATAGCTCTGGCAGAGGTTGTCCTTGAAAGGGCAGCTGCTGTGAGAGTCCTCTTAGCCCCACCCACCTCACAGGGTGTCTGTTGTAGGGGAGGAAGGTAGAGGAGATTGTGAGCCGCTCTGAGACTCTTGAGTGGAGGGCGAAATATAAATCCAATGTCGTCTTCTTCTTCTTTCATTTCTCCATTTATTATTTTCACCAATTGCTGCTTAACAATCGGTTTCATGAAGCAATCGAATAGCAATTAGCATGAGGAAATAATAGCAGAGAACAGGACCTTGGTCTCTTGATATAAACACCAACAGCCAACGCTTTGCACACGGGTTCAATAAGCTCCTTTTGGTTGCAAACACCAGTCTGCTGTTTTTATCATTTTGTGTATTTGCCATAGCAACTGTTGGTGACATCATGTGTTTTTGCCTCTCTTTGCCTTAATCGTGAACACAGTTTGCTTTAATGTCAACAGAGCAGAGAATCTGAAAAATAAACATGTTTGCTACTGCTGCAGTATCAGCTCCGGAGCAGGTTGGACAAAAACAAGGCTTCTCTGAGAAGGACTCCTAGAATGCTTGTTTTTCTGCTGGCCTGTGCTCCACCACCTCGTCTTCTTTTGTTAAGAACTGAGAAGAAGAAGATGATGATATTGGATTTATATCCTGCCCTATACCCTGAATTTCAGAGTAGCTCACAATCTTCTTTACCTTCCCCTCCCAAAAAACAGACACCTTTTGAGGTGGGTGGGGCTGAGAGAGCTCTCCCAGAAGCTGCCTTTTCAAGGACAACCTCTGTGAGAGCTATGGCTGACCCAAGGCCATTCCAGCAGCTGCAAGTGAAGGAATGGGGAATCAAACACAGTTCTCCCAGATAAGAGTCTAAGCACTTTAACCACTGGTGGAGTTCATTAGCATAACTCATTAGCATATGCTATGCCCCCCCCCCAGCCAAAAGCAAGAAAGGAGAGTCTTGAACAAGTGAGGTCTGCTTGGACTGGCTAGAGATCCAGCCAGCCCAAGCAGGCCTCGCTCACCTGGGGCTCTCCTGGGCCAGCTCCCCTCCCCCCAGTCAAAAGGCCAGCAATCCACCTGCCACCCAAAATAAAAAAGAAGTGGAGAAAGGGTGGCATGGACTTCCCCAGAGATTAATGAGGGCTCCTGGTGGGGAGGAAGGAGGGGGAACCCTGAGAAAGGTTCAGGAGCTGTGCCCCTGTGAATTCCTGCTGAATCCAAGGCCTGGTCTTCATCAATAATCACTCCTCCACATGTGAATAGAGTAGTTTTATTCTATGATATACAAGGGTAAAGCAAGCAAGACTTCTCTTGCTGAAACTGAGGCCTAGAGCCTCAGTCACTTCAGATATAGGCTCAGGTTAGGGTTGTCAAATCACTCCACTGAAGCAGGGGACTTGTTCCTCGTGCACTTTGCGTGCTGACGGCACCCAGAAGTGATGTCATTATGCCAGGGATGTCATGCTAGGGACACTCTAGGACTGGCAATAAAACTCTGTGGTACCACAGAGTTTTACCGCAATTCCTAGAGCATCAGACCGGAAGCGCTCTAGGATATGTGGTAAAACTCTGTGGTACCATAGAGTTTTTAGCACAAGTCCTAGAGCGTCCCCAGGTGATGTCATCATGCCTGGGACGGTGCATGCCAACCAGGCTCTTCGGGGGCAAGGATCCCCGTGGTGGCCTGCTCCTTGCTGGCGGGTTGGGGCCCTCCCGGGCAGGGTATTCCCCGCCCCAGGCAGGAGTTTGCTAGTCCTAGCTCAGGCCCACTTGTTATACATTCAAAATGCTAAGTGCCAAAATCTAAAAATAGCAAACTCCCCAATTCTCACAGTAACAACCCAGACATTCATTGTGAGAGAAAAACGAAAGTGCATTCTCTGAGAATCAGATAACACTGTGTGACCTTGGTACCACGGTCCACTTTCTCTCAAGGCAGAAGAGATGTCTTTACCTCAGTGAGGTAAAGACATAACAGGCGGGCATCTGCAGCAAAGAATAACTGTCAAGTGGAATCACAGAATCCTAGAGTTGGAAGGGACCTCTAGGGTCATCAAGTCCAACCCCCTGGACAATGCAGGTGTCAGAACTTAAGAACTTCAAACGGATCCCATACTTGGTTACAAAGCTAGGATTTTATTAGAAAGAACTAAGCACTGGAAGAGGCAAGATAACAGTGATGGCGAGAGCCAGCACCAACTCAATTTTATACACGTAAAGCAAACATCTCACAAAGCCACAATTCACACCGTTACAGGCACATCTGTCTTCTCACCATCACTATCAGTAGAGAGGATGCCTCCCTACTCCGAAGGCCATGCTGTTCGGCTTCAAAGGGTCCCAGTGTGAGAATGTGCAGAGACATAACATAACTCATTCTACAGCCCCAAATATTTTGGATACCAGTGGGGCAAGGTTAATTACTATTCAAGCACTTTGGGTTAAACAAGGGTTACAACATGGAGTCGGTTTGGTTCAGTAACAAAACCGTTCTGAATCACAGTGAGAGTACAATACAGCATTGGTTGCATTATAAGAAAGCAGCAGTAAAGATACAAGTTCTGACATACTGCCCCCCCTAAGCGCCCCCTCCCGCGGGGCCCGCCTTGGGCTTGTGCGGGTACAGTAGGTGAAATTTTTTCAGCAGTTGCGGAGCAGCTACGTTCTGAGATTCGACCCACTCATCACAGCTCGGGGGGAAGTGTTTCCACCTGATCAAATAATACAGTTTCCCCCTTTTGACTTTGGAGTCCAGGATCTCCTGGACTTCATGGTGACTCTGACCCCTCACTGTCGTCGGAGGGGGCGGTGGGGCCCTGGGATGGAAGGACGTAGCACCAGGGTCTTTCCGAAGCAAGCTGCAATGAAAAACAGGATGGATCTTACTTAGAGCTTTGGGTAGATCGAGTTCCACCGTTACTTTGTTTATGACCCTCTTGATTTTAAAAGGCCCCAAGAACTTCAGTGCAAGCTTACGGCAGGATTGGGGAAGGGGAAGGTTTTTTGTTGACAAGAAGACTGTATCCCCCACCCTTAGATCCCACTTTGGGGAGTGTTTTTTGTCAAACTGCTTTTTGTAGGCTTTTTTCGCTTCCTCCAGGTTTTCCTGAATACCCTTCCAGCCTTCACGAAGGCCCTCCCACCATTGTTGACATGATGTTGGTTCGGACGGGCTGGCAGGGAGGGTAAGTGTGGGAAACGGCTTGCCTTCGTAACCATTGATGATCTGAAAAGGAGAGGCTTTGGTAGAGCTATGGAGGCTATTGTTGTAGCCATATTCCGCAAAAGGGAGGAGGTCCACCCAGTTGGACTGTTGGAAATTAATGAAACAGCGGAGGTATTGTTCTAGAAGACTATTAACCCTCTCCGTCTGTCCGTCCGACTGGGGGTGGTAGGCAGAGCTTAGTCCTTGCTCAATGCCGGCTAGTTTGCAGAACTCCCGCCAGAAGTTGGCAACGAACTGCGTTCCGCGGTCGCTAATGACCTTGTCTGGGAATGAGTGTAGGCGTACAATGTGGGTGAAAAAGAGCTGGGCGAGTTTTTTCGCCGTGGGTAGTTGTTTGCATGGGATGAAGTGGGCTTGCTTTGAAAATGTGTCCACTACGACCAAGATGACTGTCTTGCCCTGTGAAGGCGGGAGTTCGACAATGAAGTCCATGGAGACTACCGACCAAGGCCGGGCGGCTGTAGGGAGGGGGACCAGGTGGCCCGGGGGTTTGCCGCCCCTCCGCTTTGCCATGAGGCAGGTCGGACATGAGAGCACAAATTCCGACACATCTTTTTTAATTTTTGGCCACCAAAACTGGCGGGTGAGCAAGTTGAGAGTTTTGACATAGCCAAAGTGGCCGGCCAGGCGACTAGAATGGCAGCGTTCCAAGACTTCCTTTCTGAGGGGAGTGGGCACATAGATCTTTTCATTGTGCAGCCAGAGACCGTTTTCGGCTTTTACTAAATTGGGTGGGCGGTCAGTCTCCTGGCCATACTCTGAGAGGAATCTAGGCAGCAGGTCTGAATCCGGAGAGCCGGTCTGCCTGCCGGAGCGGGTGGTGACTCCCCCCGAAATGGCTGAGGGGGAAATTAGTGAGTCTACCACCTCCTCCCGGAGACTGTCGTGTTGCGGCATGCGAGAGAGGGCATCCGCCAAAAAGTTCTTAGAGCCAGGGATGTGTTTCAGCACAAAGTCGAATTTAGCAAAGAAGCCTGCCCACCGGATTTGTTTTGCAGTCATTTTGCGGCGCCCAGTGAGGGCTTCGAGGTTTTTATGATCGGTCCAGATCTCGAAGGGGACCCTTGCTCCCTCTAGCCAGGAACGCCAGGTTTTAAGGGCAAACATGACTGCAAACGCCTCCTTGTCCCAGACTGACCAATTTCTTTGTTCATTGGAAAATTTCCTGGAGATATAGGCACACGGCCGGAGCACCCCATTCTCCCCTCTTTGCATTAATATGGCTCCCACTGCGGCGTCGGAGGCGTCGCATTGGACCACGAAGGGTTTTAGTTCGTCGGGATGAGCCAACACGGGTTCGGAGGTGAAGAGACGCTTCAGTTCAGTGAAAGCTTTTTGGCACTCAGGCGTCCACGTTAGGCGCGCGCCTGGCTTTTTCGCCTCGTCACCCTTCCCTTTGGTTTTGAGGAGTTCCGTGAGGGGGAGCATGACTGTAGCGAACCCCTTAATGAAGTCGCGGTAAAAGTTGGCGAACCCGATAAAACTTTGTAATTGTTTGCGGGTTCGAGGGGGCTCCCAGTCCAGCACCGCTTGGACCTTCGCGGGGTCCATTGACAATCCCTCCCCCGACACTCGGAAACCCAAGTAGTCCAGTTCTGTTTTATGAAATTCGCATTTCGACAATTTGGCATACAGTTTGTGTTTACAAAGGGTGCTTAACACTTTTCTAACCAGTGGCACATGAGATTTTAGATCTTGTGAATAGATAATGATATCATCAAGGTATACCACCACCCCCTTAAAGAGGAAGTCCCGTAGCACTTCATTGATAAAGTTCATGAATACACCAGGGGCCCCTTGCAGCCCAAAGGGCATAACTAAGTACTCAAACTGTCCCAGAGGGGTGTTGAAGGCTGTCTTCCACTCGTCTCCCTCCTTGATGCGGACGCGGAAGTACGCGTCTCGGAGGTCAAGCTTGGTAAATACTTTCCCCTTTGCTACGGTGTTCAACAAGTCTTTTATCAACGGGATCGGGTAGGCGTTGGACATGGAAATCCCGTTTATCGCACGAAAATCTGTGCAAAGTCTAAGAGACCCGTCCTTTTTCTTTCGGAATAGGACGGGGGCGGCATGGGGGGCTGTGGCCGGTCGTATAAAGCCGCGTTTAAGATTTTTGTCCAAGAACTTTCGGAGTTCTGCTTTCTCCGCCCAACCCATGGAGTATAGTTTTGCTTTGGGAAGCTGGTGCCCTGGGATCAGCTCAATGGCACAGTCCGTAGGGCGGTGGGGCGGTAGCTCGTCCGCTTCCTTCTCGCTAAATGCTAATCTTAGGTCCCGATACTCCTTGGGGATTGTGGCGACTTCCTCGAGTGTGAGGCAAGCCCGCATGTTTTGGGGGGGAGCGTGCGGCCCCCATTCGGGGCGCCAGTGGTGGTGCTCGCACCTCCAATCGGGGAACCGGACGATTTGTTCCTCCCACCTTATGTCTGGTTGGTGGCGGGCGAGCCAAGCCGAGCCTACCACCACGTCGAAAGAGCAAGAGGGGGCAATTACGAAAGTCTCAATCCCCCAATGTTCCTCGGTTCCTACCGGGACCGCCTGAGTCTCAAGTGTACAGGGCTCCCCCCTCATGGGTCCCCCGTCCATCTGCTGGAATTGCATCGGTTGTGGCAGGGGCGAGGTGGCTAATCCCAACGCCTCGACTAGGCGGGGGGTGATCAGGTCTCTGTTGCACCCTGAGTCGATTAGCGCTCGGGCGTGCATGAATCTCTTTAGGTTGGGGTTAAGGAGGGTAACGGCCATAAATAGCAAACCCCCCGAGGCTCTCACCGTTAGGAGTGCCGGCTGTTGTTGGACCTGCTTTGCGGCACCCATTAAAGCAGGTCGCTGTCGTTTCCCGCCGACTCGGTGTCGTCCGACTCCTCGGTCGATTCTTCCACAGTCGCCAGGTCGGTGGTAAAATCCTCGTCAGTCGCCAAGGAAGTGGCGACGGAGCCCCGACTGGGCTCCTTCGAGCGGCCACTCTTCTTCTTTTTCGGGCCCGGGGTGGTCGGCTTCGCCGTGGGTGGGGTGGTCCCCGCTTTCACTGGGCAGTTGGCGGCGAGATGATCTGGGTCTCCACATTTGAAGCATTTGCGGGCAGGGGACGGAGTCGAGGTCGCCGGGGTCTTCCGCCCTTCGGTTTTAGTCGGGGTGTGTTTGGCCCCCTTCTTTGCCAGCTGCTGCCGCCGCATCCCTACGTGTTGGAGGTTGGTCTCCACTTCTCCGGCCAGTTGGATCCATCCGACCAGCGTGTCGGGTCTCCCTTGGCTGTAGCAGCGGTCGAGGATGTTCGGGTTCAAGCCATTGATAAACGCAGTGTATTTCATGACCTCGTTCCATCCCCTCGCTGCGGCGCAGTAGCCCAGGAACTCGGTGGCGTACTCGCGAGTGGAGCGGTTGCCCTGTTCTATGCGCTGAAGGGCCGCGACAGCCTTCTCCTCCCGCAGAGGGTCGCCATACTGGCGGAGCATCGCGTGCAGGAACCCCGCCACGGTGGCTAGTTTCGGGCTTTCTTCCCATGAAGAGCCCCACGTACCACTTGCGGGCCGGGCCTCTCAGTCGGGACGCGATGTGGTACACTCGGCTGGCCTCGGTCGGGTAATCGGCACCCCAGTGGGTGAAGAACGTGTCGCACTGTATTGTAAAGTACTCCACGTCCTCGGGATTCCCGTCGAAAGTAATCTTCAACTCTCTTCCTCGACCCTCGCCCCCCCCGGGGCCCGAGGTGCCGCCGGCGGTGGCGCTGGGCCCGGTAGGGCCGGCAGGACCGGGGCGGGTGGCGCCGGTGGCGCCGGAGCGGCCGGAGCGGCCGGAGCCAGCGGGGCCGGGGCCGGCGGAGCTGGTGGGGCTGGGGCAGGCGGTGCTGGTGGCGCCAGGGCGGCCGGAGCCGGCGGAGCCGGCGGGGCCGGGGCGGCCGGAGCCGGCGGGGCTGGGGCCGGTGGAGCCAGCGGGGCCGCGAGCAGTTGCCCCAGCGGCAGCCCTCCAACCGGGACCCCCAGGACCGCAGTTTGCAAGGTGCGGAGCTGGTCGTAAATTGCGCCCAGGTTCTGCTGCATCTCTTCGGCCATCGACACGCGGGACCGATGCACGTCGTCGTGGATCTCCCGCACCCAGTCGAATAAGTCGTTGCGGAGGGTCCGGAGCTGGTCGTCTCCCCCTCGGGGCTCCGGGCCCTCTGCCTGGTCGTCGTCGCCGCCTTCGGCTCCCCCTTCGCCCAACATGCTTCTGTACCGTTGCTCCGCGGCGTCGATCGCTGCCGTAGACTTCCGCGGGCTCCAGGTTCGCGGGGCGGGGAACGCGTCGACCGAGAAAGGTGCTGGGACCTTAATTTTGCGCCGAACCCCCATCACTTTTGGGTCGAGCGGCGGGTCCTCCGTTGGGGTGGTGGGCTCTCCGTCGTCTGGAACTTTTGCCGCCATCGGGCCAAGCCTCCAGTACAGATAAGCCACGAAACAATGGGTTCACTGTTATAATGTCAGAACTTAAGAACTTCAAACGGATCCCATACTTGGTTACAAAGCTAGGATTTTATTAGAAAGAACTAAGCACTGGAAGAGGCAAGATAACAGTGATGGCGAGAGCCAGCACCAACTCAATTTTATACACGTAAAGCAAACATCTCACAAAGCCACAATTCACACCGTTACAGGCACATCTGTCTTCTCACCATCACTATCAGTAGAGAGGATGCCTCCCTACTCCGAAGGCCATGCTGTTCGGCTTCAAAGGGTCCCAGTGTGAGAATGTGCAGAGACATAACATAACTCATTCTACAGCCCCAAATATTTTGGATACCAGTGGGGCAAGGTTAATTACTATTCAAGCACTTTGGGTTAAACAAGGGTTACAACATGGAGTCGGTTTGGTTCAGTAACAAAACCGTTCTGAATCACAGTGAGAGTACAATACAGCATTGGTTGCATTATAAGAAAGCAGCAGTAAAGATACAAGTTCTGACAGCAGGAAACTCACAAACACCTCCCCCTAAATTCACAGGATCTTTATTGCTATCAGATGGCCATCTAGCCTCCGTTGAAAAACCTCCATGGAAGGAGAGCCCACCACCTCCTGAAGAATCCTAGAATCCTAAAGTTGGAAGGGACCTCCAGGGTCATCTAGTCCAACCCCCTGCACAATGCAGGAAACTCACAGACACCTCCCCCTAAATTCACAGGATCCTCATTGCTGTCATAAGAACGTAAGAACATAAGAGAAGCCATGTTGGATCAGGCCAATGGCCCATCCAGTCCAACACTCTGTGTCACATAAGAACATAAGAGAAGCCATGTCGGATCAGGCCAATGGCCCATCCAGTCCAACACTCTGTGTCACACAGTGGCCAGAAATCCACCTGCCATATATGTGCTTGGTACACACTTTGCTTGGAGGTTTTTAAACAGAGGCTAGATGGCCATCTGACAGCTTCAAGCCAGCTTCAAGAGGGGATTGGATAAAAATATGGATAAATATATGTATTGTCAAGCATGGTAGAATTCCACTGGTAATAGATTGTTTTAGAGTCCCCCATAAAGCTGACTTGTAAAATATCATGGAGGACCAAGGTCTATTAACTCTGTTATTCTTTCCCCCTCCCCCTTCTTGCTTTATTGCTTGCGAAGCAGAAGTAGAGAGAAACGAAACTCACTTGAGAAAGAGTAATCAGCACCTTCCCATACATTCCTGTTAGGGAGTGTGGCACATCTGGGGAAAGCAAGGACAAAGCCCTGATAACGCTATGAGAATGTAGACATTTATGATAGTTTATGTGTGAGAGCACATCCCTCGCCCCCACCTTTTGGAATCCTTTTGAAGTATGCCTTAAAAGTATTGTATCAATGTATCTTTAGCATCACTCTCAAGAAACGGTTACACAGAAAGTATCGGTCTATCAATAAAGGTAGTTTTGTATCAAACCTGACTCATTGAAACCGCATGCTTGACTATGTATATACTGTGGCTAATAGCCACTGATGGACTTCTGCTCCATATTTTTATCCAATCCCCTCTTGAAGATGGCTTGAAGCAGTCAGATGGCCATCTAGCCTCTGTTTAAAAACCTCCAAGCAAAGTGTGTACCAAGCAATGTACTGCATGTCCTTTGTCAATCAACACACCTGAGTTTCTTCAAAGGGCTTTTATTGGTGAGCAAGGCATGACAGTCAAGTCGGTCCTTGCTAAAACTAATTTTCACAGGCAATGCCCACCTACATATACCTATGGTCTGTCCATTTCATGGTTCAAATGCAAAAGCGCCAAACCCCACCAAATCACCATCCCTCCCCAATTACTTCATTCCATTCTCCCGTTTCTCAAAGCAAGCTCCATGAGCCTCCGCAGACTAGAGAACTTGCCTAGAGTCTAGCTGCAGGGTAGAAGATACAGGATTCGTTACCTGCACAGTAGCACAGCGTCTGAGAACAAAGCGATAGAAGGCAAGCTGTACCTTAGAGGTAACTACAGGTTACAGTTACAGCAAATATGAGATGAAAACTATATATGGCAAGAGGCCAGAGTTCCCTCTAAGCTGAATTAGCATGAGCTAGCTCACAGGTTTTTAGCCTCCAGCTCACACATTTTTGTCTTAGCTTAGGAAGGATGACCCCAGAGCACAATAATTTATGCGGTAGCTCACAACTAATGCCAGTAGCTCACAAAACAGAATTTTTGCTCACAAGACTCTGTAGCTTAGAGGGAACATTGCTCTAGACATCCCTAACCCTGCCCTGAGAACTTTTAGAATAAAAAAAAACACAGAATCATAGAGTTGGAAGGAACCTCTAGGGTCATCAAGTCCAACCCCCTGCACAATGCAGGACACTCACAAACACCTCCCCCTAAATTCACAGGATCTTCATTGCTGTCAGATGGCCATCTAGCCTCTGTTGAAGAACCTCCAAGGAAGGAGAGCCCACCACCTCCCAAGGAGGAAGCCTGTTCCACTGAGGAACCGCTCTAAACTCAGTAACACCTCCCCCTAAATTCACAGGATCCTCATTGCTGTCAGAGGGCCATCTAACCTCTGCTGAAAAACCTCCAAGGAAGGAGAACCCACCACCTCCCCAGGAGGAAGCCTGTTCCACTGAGGAACCGCTCTAAACTCAGTAACACCTCCCCCTAAATTCACAGGATCTTCATCGCTGTCAAATGGCCATCTAACCTCTGTTGAGAAACCTCCAAGGAAGGAGAGCCCACCACCTCCCAAGGAGGAAGCCCGTTCCACTGAGGAACCATTCGCACTGTCAGGAAGTTCTTAGAATCCTAGAATCACAGAGATGGAAGGGACCTCCAGGGTCATCTTGTCCAACCCCCTGCACAATGCAGGAAACTCACAAACCCCTCCCCCTAAATTCACAGGATCTTCATTGCCGTCAGATGGCCATCTAGCCTCTGTTGAAAACCCTCCAAGGAAGGAGAGCCCACCACCTCCCCAGGAGGAAGCCTGTTCCACTGAGGAACCGCTCTAAACTCACAAAACCTCCCCCTAGATTCACAGGATCTCCATTGCTGTCAGATGGCCACCTAGCCTCTGTTTTAAAACCTCCAAGGAAGGAGAGCCCACCACTTCCCCAGGAGGAAGCCTGTTCCACTGAGGAACCACTCTAAACTCACAACCCCCTCCCCCTAAATTCACAGGATCTCCATTGCTGTCAGATGGCCACCTAACCTCTGTTGAAAAACCTTCAAGGAAGGAGAGCCCACCACCTCCCCAGGAGGAAGCCTGTTCCACTGAGGAACCGCTCTATTTTTTGAGTGTGTACCAAGCAAATCTGTTTGACCTGCCAGAGTACCAGCAAAACACCACCTGATCATTAGGCCCAACAAAATTTGCTTTTGAATGACATCAGTGAAGACCTTGTGTAAACAAATACACTGAGTTGTCTTGCCTATAAAAGACACACCACCACAGTATAGAAAAGGCACTCCACAACATGACAGGTGGCAGAGTGTGAGCTGCCATCACACCCAATCGGCTGCCCGGTTGGAGAGACAGGAAGGTGAGTAGCTGCTCAAACCACCCTCCTTCTCCATCTACTCTGAGACTTTATGGCAGCTGCCTCCTTGGAAGTGGCATTTCGGGGGAGGGAGGGGAGGGGAGGGGTGTTCCCTTGCCCAGGAGGTATCCCCTTGGTCTGATGGACACCATGCTGGTTTGACAAATTGGAGAGCCAGACCGAGTTCCCACTCACCCTACACCACTCTGATGTTTCTCTTTTCAGCACGGCGTCTTTCCAATTTCCCAGTATCTGCCCGGGTCTTCAGCTCGTGTTGGCATTTTTACGCGGCAACAAGAAACTGTTTTTTAGCCCTGGGGCAGATACTGGGAAATCGGAAGGATGCCGCGTTGAAAAGAGGAATGTCAGAGCGGCGTAGGGTGAGTGGGAAATCGACCCCAGTTTGGTGTAGTGGTTAAGTGTGCGGACACTTATCTGGGAGAACCAGGTTTGATTCCCTACTCTTCCACTTGCAGTTGCTGGAATGGCCTTGGGTCTGCCATAGCTCTGACAGAGCTGTCCTTGAAAAGGCAGCTTCTGGGAGAGCTCTCTCCGCCCCACCCACCTCCCTCTGTTGTGGGGGAGGAAGGTAAAGGAGATTGTAAGCTGCTCTGAGATTCAAAGTATAGGGCGGGATATAAATCCAATATCTTATCCTTGGTCATCCTCTTACCCATTTCAAGGATCTAGAGACATCATTTTTTATATCCTCAATAAGTCTAGAACTTCATCTATAGTCACCTCCATTTGGCTCAGTTCGTCAGACTCCCTTCCTGACAATAGGGGCCGTGGCATGGGTACAAAAAGCAAAAAAGAAGCAAAAAAGAAATTGAGCTTCTCTGCCATCTCCCCTTCTTCCTTTAGCAATCCCTTTATTCCTTTGTCCTCTACAGGCTCTGCTCTAGTAGATTTCCTGCTCCAAATATATTGAAAACAATTGTTTATTGTTTGTCTTGATGCTTTTAGCAACCTGCTCTTTAAAATCTCTTTTTTGTACACCTAAGAGAGCCAGTTTGGTATAGCGGTTAAGTGTGCAGACTCTGATCTGGGAGAACCGGGTTTGATTCCCCCCTCCTCCACTTGCAGCTGCTGGAATGGCCTTGGGTCAGCCATAGCTCTCTTATCTGGGAGAACCAGGTTCGATTCCCCACTCCTCCACTTGCAGCTGCTGGAATGGTCTTGGGTCAGCTACAGCTCTCGCAAGAGTTGTCCTTGAAGGGCAGCTGCTTTGAGAGCTCTCTCAGCCCCACCCACCTCACAGGGTGTCTGTTATGGGGGAAGGAGATATAGGAGATTGTAAGCCGCTGTGAGTCTTTGATTCAGAGAGAAGGCAGGGTATAAATCTACAGTCTTTGTCTAATTGTAGACACTTCTTTTTCCAGAGCCTGTGGTCCCGCCTGTTCAATTAATTGGGCAGACATACTTTTAAAAAAGAAATCTCTTTACTTTTTATAACTTCCTTGATTTCCACATACAAATCTGGGGAGGGGGGAGGGGACGGATCCAATCCCTTTCTGAAGCCTGACATGGAAACCGATAGTGCTGTGATTCCAAAGGGTAAGTTTTTCTGCTCATCCAACCTCTTGCAATGTTCTCCCTTTCCTTTCCTCAGGGCAGAGGCGGGAAAGATGAGGTTTTTCTCCTCCTGCCTTGCTTTGATCGTCTTTGTGACCCTGGGCCGTTGCCGTAAAGGTGAGTTTCTGCAGGATCTCAGAATCTGAAACTACTATTCATATGAGCCCTGAGAAGTTTCTACCAAGCAATTCAGAATGGTGTGTCACCAGGCCTGTAGCTACAGGGGGCCTGTGGGGCCACTGCCCCCCCCCTGAATTATGAACAGGGCCCCCCCCAACTTCCAGGGGCCCTTCTGGGGCACAGTCTGCCAGGGCCGGATCTAGGGGGTGGCAGAGGGGGGGTGTTAACCGGTTTTGGGCCACGGCCCTGAAACCCAAAACAATTTACCAGGCAGAGACTTCTTGCTCAAAGTCCAAAAGGTTTATTTGTAAAGATCACACTGCAGTTGTGTGAAAGAGAGGCGTCACAGCTAAGAGGCAGTCTCTCTGCTGTTTCCGCCCAAGTTGTTGTCTTTTAAACATTCCCCGACGTTCAGCCCCTCTCTATCCCTGTGACCAAATAGGTCATCAGCGCAGGGAGCACAATCTGATCCACTCACGGCCGCAAGACAACACTTTTCCCTTATATGGAAGCACCATACACAGATACGTATTACTTCATTACCTTATCTCTCCTGAGTGAGTCAAATTTCCCACTAATTGGCTAACTCTGAAGTTTTTGTAGGGCCCCCTCACAATCTGCCTAGTAATAAGATACGCATGCTCAAAAGCATCCTAAAGCGTCCTGTCTCAGCACCCCCCCCCCCTCGCATTCCTGCACTTTTCACCTAACGGTTTCTAAGGCAACTGCCTTCCCTGTCTTCGGCCCAACCCCCCCCCCCCACACACAGATAAGCAAGCCAGCATACAAGAGTTCCAATATATAAGAATAATATGGGTAACATTGGTTTTTCTATTTGGGGGCTTTCCTGAGTGAGCCAGACTTTGGCCTTAATTATTTCAACAGGGGTGGGGGCACCAAATTGGGTATGGAGTCCATTGCATTCTATGGGACCATAAGACAGGATGGCCCAGAACGGGGCATCATTTTTTAATTTTGCCCCCCCCCCCTCATAAAACATGTAGATCCGGTCCTGCAGGCTCCTTTTTTGGGGGGGGGGCTATGGCTGAGCTGGGGGTGGGGAGCTGAATGGAGCTGCTGGCTGCAAAGTGCTAGGGTTGGAGAGAGGGAGGCAGTGGGACGGTGGCTCAGTGGCAGAGCATCTGCTCGGGAAGCAGAAGGTCCCAGGTTCAATCCCCGGCATCTCCAACTCAAAAGGGTGCAGGCAAAGAAGTGTGAAAAACTTCAGCTGGGGTCAGGGGATCCCCTGGTTTGGAGGCCCTCCCCCCACTTCAGGGTCATCAGAAAGTGAGGGGAGGGGAGGGGAGGGAAATGTCTGCTGGGCACCCCATTATTCCCTATGGGGATTTATTCCCATAGAGAATAATGGAGAATTGATCCGCGGGTATGTGGGGCTCTGGGGGAGCTGTATTTTAGACAGAGGCACCAGATTTTCAGTGTAGCATCTAATGCCTCTCCCCAAAGTACCTTCCAAGTTTCAAAAAGGTTGGACCAGGGGGTCCAATTCTATGAGCCCCCAAAGAAGGTGCCCCTCTCCTTCATGAAGGAAGGCATTTCAAAGGTGCACAGTCCCTTTCAATGTGATGGCCAGAGTTCAATTGTGCTTGTCTCAACCTTGCTCCTGGCTCCACCCCCAAAGTCTCCTGGCTCCACCCCCAAAGTCCCCAGATTTTTCTTGAATTGGACTTGGCAACCCTATCTTGGCCTAATTGTTAATCTGGCCCTGGAGGGAGGTGGATGGCACCGCCCTGCTTGCACGCAAGGCGCAGTCCCTTCTTGACTCCAAAGTTTTAGGGTTTGGCCACTTGCAGAGCCTCCCGCTTTTGCCCCTACCCCAGAAAGCTGCTGAGAAGCAGCAAGGCCCGCAGGGGATGGGAAAGGGTGCCCCCCCCCATTTTAAAAAGCCCCCCGGCTTTCAAAATCCTAGCTACATCCTTGTGTGCCGCCTACACTGGCTGCCTGTTGTGCCCTGAATCCGCTTCAAGGTCCTGGTATTAACCTTCAAAGCCCTATATGGCCTTAAAAAAGGTAAAGGTCGCCCCCTGTGCAAGCACCAGTCGTTTTCAACTCCGGGGTGACGTTGCTCTCACAACATTTTTACGGCACTTTTTACGGGGTGGTTTGCCGTTGCCTTCCCTGGTCATCTACACTTCCCCCCCTAGCAAGCTGGGGACTCATTTGACCGAGCTGGGAAGGATGGATGTCTGAGTCAACCTCGAGCCGGCTACCTGAACCAGCTTTCGCTGGGATCGAACTCAAGTCGTGAACAGACGGCTCTGACTGCAGTACTCAAACTTGACCACTCTGCCCCACGGGGCTCCCGTCCTATACGGCCTAGGACCTACCTATCTGTGGAACCGCCTTGCCCCACATGTTCCCCAGAGAGCACTTTGATCAAGCTCTCAAAATCTTTTGGCTGTCCCTGGGCTAAAAGAGGCTAGGCTCAACTCCACCAGAGTAAGAGCCTTCTCGGTGGCGGCCCCAATACTTTGGAACACCCTCCCAGAAGCCATCAGGGCCCTGCGGGACTTCTCGCAGTTCCGCAGGGCCTGCAAGACTGAACTGTTTCAGATGGCATATATGACATCTAATGGGAGAGGGCTGCAGCCACATCTGGATCCATCGCGCTTTTATTACTAACTGCCCAGGATCTGTGCGCGTGAGAAAGAAAATATTACATGATCTGCCTAAAGTAGCACCATTGTCATTTGTCTGATTGTTTTAATGTTGTTTTTGTTTACTGTCTATTTTACGCTGTGAGCCGCCTTGAGTCTGTACAGAATGGGCGGGATATAAATAGAACGTAAAACAAATAAATACTTGCTTCTGGCTTCTGGTGACCCTATGAATGAATGACCTCCAAAACAGCCTCTCATTATTCACAGCCTTGCTCAGCTCTTGCAAGCCTTTGCAACTTCCTGCATGAAGTCAGTCCCTTTCCTGTTGGGTCTTCCTTGGGAGGGGAACCTTGACCCTTACAGATCTTTTCTAGCTCCTTCAAGACTCCCTTTCCAGTCCAAATCTCCTTCTTAAACAATTTCAGTCTCTTCAGCATCAACTTTCAAGTTGTGTATTTCCCCTTCAAACTGATTACCTGTTGTCTCCTTTCACAGGTGCTGTTATTATTTCTCCGTGCCCCAAGGGCTGGACGTATAGCAAAGGTTCCTGCTACATATTCTTACTGAAGCAGTTGTCCTGGCATGAGGCAGAGGTAACTGGGAGTTTCTTGGCCTTTTCATGGACAGTGGCGGGAATTCAGTGAGCTGAATTTCCACTTCCTGGACCTGTTGGGGAGGGGAGACAGTATGAGCCAGCCCAAAATCATTAGATCTTGGAAGGCAACCAACATCACATTCACAGGGTGCAGGCAGGCGGGAGTCCAAAGCCAGTCCAAGGTCAAAGTCCGGGAGGTTAAGCAGGAGCCAAGTCACCAAAGCAAAATCACAAACCGGAATCCGAAGTCAGTGTCCGAAAGCCAAAGGGTCAGGGTGCCGAGGAAATCAAGCAGGTCAGGATCAGGAAGGAGCGTGGATGCAAGCCAGAGAATAGATTTGTTGCTTCCATGAGGTTGCCAGGTCCTGGGTGAGAGTTATACGGGAGCGTCAATCAGCCTGCTCCCTGGGTGGCAGCGACTCTGCTAGAACTCAGGGCTGAGAGATCTGAAGCATCGGAGTGCCTCATGTCTCCACTCTGAAAGTTCTTTCCGGAGCCTGCTCCGAACTCTTGAGATGGGAGGAGATTGATTGTCCACAGCCCACGCTGGTACATGGAATGTGGAGAGAGTGATTGATGGGCCAGCTGCTGGTTGTTTGGCTGAGGAACTGGTAGGCAACTCTTCCAGGTCTGTTAACCCTCCCAGCTCCCCCTCATCAGGGCTCATGACAACCAGGATAGGTGCATTGATGAGAGAACACTGAGGAAGACTCTGCAGAGGGAGGCAATGGCAAAACCAGAAGGACGTTCCCTGGGTAGTCTGTGCTCTAGAGCAGGGGTGGCCAAGGGTAGCTCTCCAGATGTTTTTTCGCCTACAACTCCCATCATCCCCAGCCAGCATGGCCAATGGCTGGGGCTGATGGGAGTTGTAGGCAAAAGACATCTGGAGAGCTACCCTTGGCCACCCCTGCTCTAGAGATGTTATTAAAGTTCATGGGATGGAGAAAGTAGAGAAAGAAGTCCTCTTCTCCCTTTCTCTCAATACAAGAACTCGTGGGCGTTCAATGAAATTGCTGAGCAGTCAGGTTAAAACGGATAGAAGGAAGTCCTTCTTCACCCAAAGGGTGATTAACAGGTGGAATTCACTGCCACAGGAGGTGGTGGCGGCTACAAGCATAGCCAGCTTTAAGAGGGGATTGGATAAAAATATGGAGCAGAGGTCCATCAGTGACTATTAGCCACAGTGTGTGTATATATATATATGTGTGTGTGTGTGTGTGTGTATGTACACATATATTGGCCACTGTGTGACACAGAGTGTTGGACTGGATGGGCCATTGGCCTGATCCAACATGGCTTCTCTTCTGTTCTTATGTTCTCTGTTGCTGTCTCTTAGATAAAGTGCCAAGACCACAGCAAAAATGGCCACCTCGTCTCAGTCTGTGACCAACAAGAAGCCTTTATTGTGGAAGCACTGATAAGAGCTCAGAAATACAGCAGCTTTGTCTGGATTGGATTGTTTGGTGCCCCTGAGGTGAGCTTTTGCTTGACTTTTGTGCTTAGGGTTGCCAAGTCCAATTCAAGAAACATCTGGGGACTTTGGGGGTGGAGCCAGGAGACTTTGGGGGTGGAGCCAGGATCAAGGTTACGACAAGCATAATTGGGGAGTTCTGGCCATCACATTTAAATAACCACACACTTTTTCAATGCCTTCCTTCCATAGGAAATAATGAAGGATAAGGGCAGCCTCTTTTGGGGCTCATAGAATTGGACCCCCTGTTCTATTTTTTTTTTTTTAAACTTGAGGGGTATTTTGGGGAGGGGCACTGGATGCTATGCTGAAAATTTGGTGCCTCTATCTAAAACAACAGCCCATCCCCCAGAGCCCCAGATACCTGTGGATCAATTCTCCATTATTCTCTACGGGAATAAGTCTCCTTAGGGAATAATAGAGTTCCCAGCAGACATTTCTCTTCCCCCTCCCCCCGCTTTCTGATGATCCTGAAGGGGGGGGGAGGGCCTCCAAACCGGGGGATCCCCTGCCCCCACCTGGGGATTTGGTGAATACAGAGGATACTCAGTGAGAATATGGCAAAAAAATACAAAAAAACGAGTAGCACATACACACGATATTATTAAAGAAATATACATCAACATTCACAAGTTGCAAGTTGCTTCCAAAAGACTGAGTGCATGAGATTCATACAGTCCTAAGTCTTGTACTTGAGATGCAATCTTCAGTTTTGTTGAAATAAATCATGGAGGAGGGGAAAAAAACTTGAACAAGAGAGCGGTTTCAGCCACGCCTTCCTCAGTCACGACTCGGGTTGCCAAGTCCAATTCAAGAAATATCTGGGGACTTTGGGGGTGGAGCCAGGAGACACCGGGCGCGGAGCCAGGAGCAAGGGTGTGACAAGCATAATTGAACTCCAAGGGAGTTCTGGCCATCACATTTAAAGGGACAGCCCACATTTTAGAATGCCTTCCTTCCATAGAAAATAATGAAGGATAGGGGCACCTTCTTTTGGGGCTCATAGAATTGGACCCCCTGGTCCAATATTTTTGAAACTTGGGAGGTATTTTGGGGAGAGGCACTAGATGCTATACTGAAAATTTGGCACATCTACCTCAAAAAACAGCCCCCCCAGAGCCCCTGACACCCGCAGATCAATTCCCCATCATTCCCTATGGGAATCGTTCCTGGAGGTGCATAATGGCTATGGGGGTGGAGCTTCCCCCGCCGGCCAGCTGGCAAAGTACTGACTGCAGCTTCTCCAGTTCCACAAACGATCAGGCCTCAGATTCAGTGGGAGCTCACAAGAGCGCAGTTCCACCTCCGCCTCCTGAGAGTTCCACCTCCTTGTCCATTGAATAGTATTGCAGCTGCATCACAATCCCTGGGTGAGCTCCACCACCTCTTTTTCTACAAAACAGCCCCTGCAGATGATCATTCACTAACCAGGACCTATTCTGTTAACAGGCAATGCCCCACATTGAATTCCAAAGCTGGTTGTGCGAATGTTATTGTGCAATTGATGTGTCTTTCTTTAATAATATAGTGTGTATGCGCTACTCGGTTTTTTGTATTTTTTTCCCCCCACCTGCGGATTGGCAACCCTATTTGTGCTTTAGTCATTCCTTTGAAAATGTCTAAAGCAAGGGTGTCAAACAAGCACCCAAGGGACCAAATCAGGCCCCCTAAGGGCTGCTGTCAGGCCCTTGAGTAAGTCTGCCTCCTTCTCCCTCTCGCTTGCTTTCTTCCGCATCACAGCTTGCTTTGCCGGGCTTGCTCAACTGCGCAGGAGCTACAGAGCGAAGCCTCTGTTTTCTCCATTGGCTGAGGCTCCTCCCTTGGGGAGGAAGCAGGGGAGGCAGAGCTTGCTTTGCCAGGCTCTCTCAATTGCAGAGCTCCTGAGCCAAGCCTCCCTCCCTTCTATTGGCTGAGGCTCCCCTGGGGAAAGAAGGAAAGAGCCAGAGCTTCCTTTGCCCAGTTCCCTGGATCCCATGGGAGAAATACAAAGAAAGCAGCTTTAAGTCCAATGAGTGCTAACGTATTAAGCACGTTTTACGTTTTTTAAAAAAATATATATATTTGTGTTTGTCTGTATTCTATATAAAATTTATATCTCTGCTGCCTAATCGTAAATAGGTACTCACATGGCCCGGCCCAACCTGACTCGGCCCAACCTGACATGATCCGGTCCAACAAGGTCTCATTTATGTCAGATTCGGCCCTCATAACAAATGAGTTCGACATCTCTGGTATAGACTCTACATTCAAGTCTGAGTCAAGACTGAAGTCTTGAACTCAGAGGTACAGTTTATACTAGGCAAACACGAAAACATAGCAGCTTTGCCCCCACCCCCTCCCCAGTTCCCAAAGTCCAGAGCAAGTTGTCTTCACAACCCCAACTGGAGACTCTGCTTTCATAACGTAAGTAACACACTTTTGTTCCCAAGCTGCTATTCTTCTTTTCAGCATCTAGCAAGTAAAAAGGTCGAGGTAGTCCCCTGTGCAAGCACCAGCCGTTTCCGACTCTGGGGTGACGCTGCTTTCACAACGTTTGCATGGCGGACTTTTTATGGGGTGGTTTGCCGTCGCCTTCCCCAGTCATCTCCACTTTTCCCCCAGCAAGCTGGGGACTCATTTTAATGACCTGAAAGGATGGAAGACTGAGTCGACCTGGAGCCGGCTACCTGAACCAGCTTCCGCTGGGATCGAACTCAGGTCGTAAGCAGAGAATTCAGACCAAAGTACTGCAGTTTTAGCACTCTGTGTAGGAAAACATTTAACATAGATCGTTTTCGCACATAGCTCACCTCGCAGTCACAATCTTGTTCCCTCCGCAGCATCTGGTCAGATTTCCCACCATCTGCGCCGAAGTTACAGGAAGTGCCGCAGCTTTTGCGTAGCAAACGTAAACCGCTAAAACTCAGTTTACGTTTGCTACGCAAAGGCCGCAGCACTTCCTGTAACTCCGGAGCAGATGGTGGGAAATCTGACCAGACGCTGTGGAGGGAACAGGATTGTGGCTGCAAGATGAGCTGTGTGCGAAAACAGTCATAGAATACAACAGGTGGCATTCATAGTCAATGCAGAGTATGATGTTGCTGTCAAAAGGTAGGACCAGAACCAATGAGTTGAAATTAAATCAGAAGAGTTTCCGGCTCAACATTAGGAAGAACTTCCTGACCGTTAGAGGGGTTCCTCAGTGGAACAGGCTTCCTCTTCGGGAGGTGGTGGGCTCTCCTTCCTTGGAGGTTTTCAAACAGAGGCTAGATGGCCATCTGACAGCAATAGTGATCCTGTGAATTTAGGGGGAGGTATTTGTGAGCTTCCTGCCTTGTGCAGGGGGTTGGACTAGATGACCCTGGAGGTCCCTTCTGACTCTAGGATTCTAGGATTCCTCAGGAGGTGATGGGCTCTCCTTCCTTGGAGGTTTTTAAGCAGAGGCTAGATGGCCATCTGACAGCAATGAAGATCCTGTGAATTTAGGGGGAGGTTTTGTGAGTTTCCTGCATTGTGCAGGGGGTTGGACTAGATGACCCTGGAGGTCACTTCTAACTCTGTGATTCTATGATTCTAAGAACTTCCTGACAGTGAAAACAGTTCCTCAGTGGAACAGGCTTCCTCCTTGGGAGGTGGTGGGCTCTCCTTCCTTGGAGGTTTCTAAACAGAGGCTAGATGGCCATCTGACAGCAATGAGGATCCTCTGAATTTAGGGAGAGGTATTTGTGAGCTTCCTGAATTGTGGGAAGGGCTTGGACTAGATGACCCTGGAAATCCCTTCTAACTCTGTGATTCTATGATTCTAAGAACTTCCTGGCAGTGAGAACGGTTCCTCAGTGGAACAGGCTTCCTCCTGGGGAGGTGGTGGGTTCTCCTTCCTTGGAGGTTTTGAAACAGAGGCTAGATGGCCATCTGACAGCTATGAAGATCCTGTGAATTTAGGGGGAGGCGTTTGTGAGTTTAGAGGGGTTCCTCAGTGGAAAAGGCTTAATCCTTGGGAGGTGGTGGGCTCTCTTTCCTTGGAGGTTTTGAAACAGAGGCTAGATGGCCATCTGACAGCAATGAGGATCCTGTGAATTTAGGGGGAGGGGTTTGTGAGTTTAGAGTGGTTCCTCAGTGGAACAGGCTTCCTCCTCGGGAGGTGGTGGGCTCTCCTTCCTTGGAGGTTTTCAAACAGAGGCTAGATGGCCATCTGACAGCAATGAGGATCCTGTGAATTTAGGGGGAGGCGTTTGTGAGTTTAGAGGGGTTCCTCAGTGGAACAGCCTTCCTCCTGTGGAGGTGGTGGGCTCTCTTTCCTTGGAGGTTTTGAAACAGAGGCTAGATGGCCATCTGACAGCAATGAGGATCCTGTGAATTTAGGGGGAGGGGTTTGTGAGTTTAGAGCGGTTCCTCAGTGGAACAGGCTTCCTCCTCGGGAGGTGGTGGGCTCTCCTTCCTTGGAGGTTTTTCAACAGAGGCTAGATGGCCATCTGACAGCAAGGAAGATCCTGTGAATTTAAGGGGAGGGGTTTGTGAGTTTCCTTCATTGTGCAGGGGGTTGGACTAGACGACCCTGTAGGTCTCTTCCAACTCTATGATTCTATGAATGATACAATACTATAAACCAGGGGTGGCCAACGGTAGCTCTCCAGATGTTTTTTTGCCTACAACTCCCATCAGCCCCAGCCATCAGCCATGTTGGCTGGGGCTGATGGGAGTTGTAGGCAAAAAAATATCTGGAGAGCTACCGCTGGCCGCCCCTGCAATAAACCCATTAGTGGCAAAGGTACTCGACAGTATCCTGGACTCGTCTTTTCCTAACCAACTTTTCTTTCTCATCGACCCCATAAGGACGGGTGGTGGTGGTCTGACGACACAGATTGTGGTTACGACGCATGGGGACAACCCAGTTGCCCAGACGACTCTGATTACTGCTGTGTCCGGTTCTCTCTGATTGAAAGTAAGGCTGGTCAGTGTGAAGGCAGAGGGGGGGCAATGGACAGATGTGGGTCACACAGGAATGGAGGGAAGGGGGGCTGTTCTAAATCCAGTCCGTGTATTGGTTGCTGAGGCATCAGGATGAATTTACCGGCTGGTCCGACTTGCCAGATCATTTAAACTTATGTTTGTATATTATTTTCAGTGCAACCTTATGGCACGATTGTTTTAGCCTAAACCTACATATGTAAGGGAGCTCAGACTGCGGTGAATCTGTATAAGGATTGAAACTGAACAAATACAGTCTCAGTTGGGTGTAGTGGTTACGTGTGCGACTCTTATCTGGGAGAACCGAGTTTGATTCCCCACTCCTCCACTTGCACCTGCTAGCATGGCCTTGGGTCAGCCAGAGCTTTGGGAGAACCGGGGTTGATTCCCCACTCCTCCACTTGCACCTGCTGGAATGGCCTTGGGTCACCCATAGCTCTCTTATCTGGGAGAACCGGGTTTGATTCCCCACTCCTCCACTTGCTCCTGCTGGAATGGCCTTGGGTCACCCATAGCTCTCTTATCTGGGAGAACCGGGTTTGATTCCCCACTCCTCACTTGCAGCTGCTGGAATGGCCTTGGGTCATCCAGAGGTCTCTTATCTGGGAGAACCGGGTTTGATTCCCCACTCCTCACTTGCAGCTGCTGGAATGGTCTTGGGTCAGCCAGAGCTCTCTTATCTGGGAGAACTTGGCTTGATTCCCCACTCCCCCACTTGCAGCTGCTGGAATGGCCTTGGGTCAGCCATAGCTCTGGCAGAGGTTGTCCTTGAAAGGGCAGCTGCTGGGAAAGCCCTCTCAGCCCCGCCCACCTCCCAGGGTGTCTGTTGTGGGGGACGAAGATATAGGAGATTGTAAGTCGCTTTGGGTCTCTGATTCAGAGAGAAGTGCAGGGAATAAATTGGCAGTCTTCTTCTTCTTCATACTGAATCCGACCTTTAGTCCATGAAAGTCAGTATTGCCTACTCAGACTGGCAGCAGCTCTCCAGGGTCTCAGGAAGAGATCTTTTTGCATCACCTACTACATGATCTTTTAAGATCTTCTCAACTGGAGATGCCAGGGACTGAACCTGGGGCCTTCTGCATGCAAAGCAGAGGCTCTACCACCGACCCAAATGTAATATTCTAACATTCCTAGGGCTTTTCTACATTCTCATTTCCTCGGCTTGAACATTCCTGTTTCTTCCCCTTCTATACTGCACATGTTTGTCTCCCTCTAGTGGTAGATTGGATATTACGTCCAGTGTAATAATCTGATTTCTCTATTTTTTCTTTTTAGAAGAGTGGAAGTGGGAAGCTGATAATTGTGATACTCCACATGCATTCATCTGCAAATATAGCATCTAGCGGATGCAGTTGTTTCTCTCAGTCTCCTGAAAGCGCTCTGTATCTGAGAGGGAACCCACAAGGACGAGCCCTTCAAGCCAAGAATTGGCACGGAGTTGGTCACCTCCCGTCAAAGAATCCCAGATCAATCCCCTTCTGTTGGAATTCCTCCTCTTGTAGATTGGCTGTGTGTCGGTTGGTTTAAGCCAAGAGCCGGTTTGGTGTAGTGGTTAAGTGTGCGGACTCGAATCTGGGAGAACCGGGTTTGATTGCCCACTCCTCCACTTGCAGCTGCTGGAATGGTCTTGGGTCAGCCAGAGCTCTGGCAGAGGTTGTCCTTGAAAGGGCAGCTGCTGCGTGAGCCCTCTCAGCCCCACCCACCTCCCAGGGTGTCTGTTGTGGGGGAAGAAGATATAGGAGATTGTAAGCCCCTCTGAAACTCTGATTCAGAGAGAAGGGTGGGATATAAGTGTGTGGACTCTTATACAGGAGAACTGGGTTTGATTCCCCACTTCTCCACTTGCACCTGCTGGAATAGCCTTGACCATAGCTCTTGCAAAATTGTCCTTGAAAGGGCAGCTGCTGGGAGAGCTCTCTCCAGCCCCACCCACCTCACAGGGTGTCTGTTGTGGGGGAGGAAGATAAAGGAGATTGTGAGCCGCTCTAAGACTCTGATTCAGAGAGAGGAATGGGGTATAAATCTGTGGTCTTCTTCGTCTTCTAGCAGATGCTGCACCACCGAGCAGTTTGGTGTTTGATTCCCCACTCCTCCACTTGCAGCTGCTGGAATGGCCTTGGGTCAGCCAGAGCTCTCTTATCTGGGAGAACTGGGGTTGATTCCCCCCTCCTCCACTCACAGCTGCTGGAATGGTCTTGGGTCAGCCAGAGCTCTCTTATCTGGGAGAACCAGGTTTGACTCCCCACTCCTCCACTTGCAGCTGCTGGAATGGCCTTGGGTCAGCCAGAGCTCTCTTATCTGGGAGAACCGGGTTTGATTCCCCACTCCTCCACTTGCAACTGCTGGAATGGCCTTGGGTCAGCCATCGCTCTCATAGGAGTTGTCCTTAAAAGGGCAGCTGCTGTGAGAGCTCTCTCAGCCCCACCCACCTCGCAGGGTGTCTGTTGTGAGGGGAGAAGATATTTTTTTAATTTGTTTTTTATCCTGCCCTCCCCACCAAAGCAGGCTCAGGGCGGGATACAGCATAAAAACACTAAAAACAGTTAAAACAATACACATTATAAATCATACATTCTATAAATTTTTCATTTTATAGTTAAAGCAATCAAAAGTCATTTGGTGCTAGATCTTGATGTTATACATATAGGAGATTGTAAGTACTCTGAGTCTCTGATTCAGAGAAAAGGGCAATGTATAAATCTGCAATCTTCTTCTTATATAAAAAAAGGTCAAGGTAGTCCCCTGTGCAAGCACCAGTCATTTCCGATTCTGAGGTGACGTCGCTTTCACAACGTTTTCACAGCAGACTTTTTACAGGGTGGTTTGCCATTGCCTTCCCCAGTCTTTTACACTTTCCCCCCAGCAAGCTGGGGACTCATTTTACCGACCTTGGAAGGATGGAAGTCAACCTTGTTTTAAACAATTTTTATTGATAACATATGGTTACAATGTTTAATTATGTCCTTACTATCTCTAACCCATATGATATTTTCAATCCCCCCTCCCTCCATTACTAGACTTCCGCCGAGGTTATATACTTAAGTTCAATTATAAAGGTACCCTTAACCAATCAAAGTTCAATGTCTTTCTTTTCTCAAATTCATATTGTCCAATGTCTTTTTACATTCCACTCTTGCTCTATATATCCTCTAAATTTCTTCCACTCCTTTTTAAACACGTCCAAATCATAGTCTCTTAAAGTTCTTGTTAACTTGTCCATCTCACTCCACGATAAAACTTTCACGATCCAGTCACATTTCTCTGGTATTTTTTCTTGCTTCCACAACTGCGCATACAATGTCCTAGCAGCTGAGAGCAAATACCAAATTAAAGTCCTATCTTCTTTTGGAAATTTTTCTATTTGTAATCCTAGCAGAAAAGTCTCTGCAACTTTCTTAAAGTCATATCCCAAAATTTTAGAAATTTCTTGTTGTATCATCTGCCAAAATTTTTTCGCTTTTTCACAAGTCCACCACATATGAAAAAAAGAACCCTCGTGATCTTAACATTTCCAACATCTATCCGACATCTTTTTACTCATCTTTGCCAGTTTTTTCAGAGTCATATACCACCTGTACATCATCTTAAAACAATTCTCTTTGATATTCTGACATGATGATATCTTCATCGAGTTCTTCCAAAGATGCTCCCATGCATCCATTTGCATTTCTCTATTCACATTAATTGCCCATTTAACCATTTGAGATTTTACTACTTCTTCTTCTGTAGACCATTTCAATAGTAATTTGTATACTTTCGAGATTAATTTTTCATTGTCTCCAAGCAGAACCCTTTCCAATTCTGTTTGCTCACGTCTAATTCCATCAGATTTAATATCATTTTCCATCAAGCTTTTTATTTGTTAAATTTGAAACCAGTCATACTTATTGTTTAACTCTTCTGCAGACTTTAATTCAACCTTATCACCTTGAATCTTTAACAGTTGATTATATGACATCACTCTTTCTTCGTCAGATTCAGCTGTTATTTTTATTACTTCTGCTGGCACTATCCAAAGCGGCTTTCTGTCATCACCATATTTCTTATATTTTATCCAAGTGTTTATTGTGGTGAGAAAAAAGACCATCCATCTTATTTTTTCTATAATACAAATAAGCGTGCCAGCCGAATTTATTCCCGTGAGCTTCTAACCGTAAAAGTTTTTTATCTAACAGCATTATCCAATCTTTAATCCATGTCAAGCAAACTGCATCATGATACAATCTTAAGTCTGGAAGCTGAAAACCTCCTCTCTCCTTAGCATCTGTTAAAATCTTCATCTTAATCCTTGGTTTCTTCCCAGCCCATACAAAATCAGAAATCTTCCTTTGCCATTTATTGAATTGTTTGCTATCTTTCACAATCGGGATAGTTTGGAACAAATACATTATTCTTGGCAAAATATTCATCTTAATTGCAGCAATCCTGCCCAACAAGGACAAGTTAAGTCTGTTCCATTTCATCAAATCTTTGTCCATCTTGCACCATAGCTTTTCATAATTATTTTTGAACAGATCAATATTCTTCATAGTTATTTCTAAGCCAAGATATTTAACTTTAGAGGTAACTTCACATCCCGTCAAAGTCTGCAATTCTTTCTGTCTATTTGGTTGCATATTTTTGCATAAACATTTCAACTTCTCTTTGTTTATATATAATCCTGCTATCTCTCCATATTCTTTTATCTTGGCTAACAACAAAGGTGTCACTTGAATCGGATTCTCTATTATGAACACAATAGCATCTGCAAATGCTTTATATTTATAAGAGAATCCTCTAATTTTTAATCCTATTTCTTTATCATTGTGTACTTGTTGTAATAGAATTTCAAGAGTCATTATAAACAACAATGGTGAAAGCGGGCATCCTTGTCTTGTACCTTTGCTCACCTTCAATTCTTTTGTGAGATCTGCATTTACACACAATTTTGCATGTTGTTCCGTGTATATTGCTTTCGTCATTCTTACAAAGTGTTCCCCTAAATTTATTTTTTCCATTACTGCAAACATGAAGTCCCAGTTCAAATTATCAAAGGCTTTTTCTGCATCCACAAAAAATAAAGCCGCTTCTTTTTCTGGATGTTTCTCATAATATTCCACAGTATTAATAACAGCTCTTACATTGTCTCTTATTTGCCTTTTAGGGAGAAATCCAGCTTGATCTTCTTTTATAAAGTTAATCAGATATTACTTCAGTCATTCTGCCAAAATTCTTGTATAAATCTTATAGTCATTATTTAGTAGTGAAATTGGTCTATAGTTCTTTACATTTGTGATGTCTTTATCTTCTTTGGGAATCAACGAAATTACAGCCTCTTTCCAAATATTTGGAATTTTTCCTTTTTCTCTTATCGTATTCAACAATTTCTGCAGTTTGGGTATTATCTCATCTTTGAGAATTTTATAAAATTTAGTTGTAAACCCATCTGGCCCTGGAGCCTTACCTTCTTTCATTGCTTTTATTGCTGCTTCAATTTCAATTTTTTCTATTGGATCATTTAAAATCTTTTTCATATACTCAGTCAGGGCTGCTATTTGGATATTTTGTAGATACTCTTCCATTTTTTCTTTTCTAATTTTCACACCTTTGAATAGATTTGCATAATATTTAAAAAATTCTCTTTTGATTCCTTCTTGATCGACTATCTCTTTTTGATTTGCCATGATTTGGTTGATAATTCTATTTTCTTTCTTTTTCTTCAGTTGCCAGGCTAGATACTTCCCAGGTTTATTCGCACCTTCAAATGATTTTTGTTGCAAACTTTTTAAGTTGGATGGAAGTCAACCTTGAGCCGGCTTCCTGAATCCAGCTTCCACCGGGATTGCACTCAGGTCTTGAGCAGAGCTTAGGACTGCAGTACTGCAGCTTTACCATTCTGTGCCACAGGGCTCTTTCTCTCCTTCTTACAACACATAAGAATTAAATAATTCCCACATAATGCAAACCACGCAAGAATAAAGTTCCCCTTCCCCATGAGGAGTTCTAGGACTGACAGGAATCCTCCTGAAGAGAACAGTAACGCTCACTAGGGGGTGGACTGAATCAGCCCCGATCAGTCGGTGGGCTAAGAGACAATTTATACTCTTAAGATCGATGATTTCAGCATTTGACACCGATCGTGAGTTACTTTGGTGATGACTGTCTTTAAATCAACAAATACCTTTAATGCGTAGAGGATATCCCAGGAAAGGTTGCACATACATTACTTTTTCTTTGATAAATAAACAAGTGTGACTGGCAGAGTGTAATAAAACATTTTATGTTGGAAGGCAAAAGCTTTGATGTTTGTTGTTTTGGAAAACTGTGGAGATTACCCAGGTCCGGTTGTGTTATCACTACTGCTGTCCATAAGAACAGAAGAGAAGCCATGTTGGATCAGGCCAATGGCCCATCCAGTCCAACACTCTGTGTCACAGAAGAACTTAAGAGAAGTCATGTTGGATCAGGCCAATGGCCCATCCAGTCCAACACTCTGTGTCACAGAAGAACATAAGAGAAGCCATTTTGGATCAGGCCAATGGCCCATCCAGTCCAACACTCTGCGTCACAGAAGAACATAAGAGAAGTCATGTTGGATCAGGCCAATGGCCCATCCAGTCCAACACTCTGTGTCACAGAAGAACATAAGAGAAGTCATGTTGGATCAGGCCAATGGCCCATCCAGTCCAACACTCTGTGTCACAGAAGAACATAAGAGAAGTCATATTGGATCAGGCCAGTGGCCCATCCAGTCCAACACTTTGTGTCACAGAAGAACATAAGAGAAGCCATGTTGGATCAGGCCAATGGCCCACCCACTCCAACACTCTGTGTCACACAGTGGTCAAAAAACCCAAGTGCCCTCAGGAGGTCCACCAGTGGGGCTAGAAGCCCTCCTACTGTGCCTCCCCCCAAGCACCAAGAATACAGAGCATCACTGCCCCTGACAGAGAGTTCCAACAATACGCTGTGCCTAACAGCCACTGATGGACATCTGCTCCATATGCTTATCCAATCCTCTCTTGAAGCTGTCTATGCCTGCAGCCACCGCTATCTCCTGTGGCAGTGAATTCCATGTGTTCATCACCATTTCGGTGAAGAAGTACATCCTTTTATTCGTTCAAACCCGACTGCTAAGCAATTATATTGAATGCCCACGAGTTCTTGTATTGTGAGAAAGGGGGGAAAGGACTTCTTTCTCTGCCTTCTCCATCCCATGCATAATCTTGTAAACCTCTATCATGTCACCCCTCAGCTGACGTTTCTCCAAGCTAAAGAGCCCCAAGCGTTTTAACCTTCCTTCATAGGAAAGTGTCCCAACCCTTTAATCATTCTAGTTGCCCTTTTCTGGACTTTTTCCAATGCTATAATATCTTTTTTGAGGTGCGGTGACCAGAATTGTACACAGTACTCCAAATAAGGCCACACCATTGATCTGTACAGGGTCATTATGATACTGGCCCAGGGAGTGATAGACTTGTCTTGTCCTAAATGCTATCAGCGTAGTTTAGTTGCTAAGGGGAGAACATTGCTAAGGGTCATTCTATGTGAAGTGCAAATCATTTTGGATCTCCCCCCTCCCTTCTGCTGGTGTCATTCCTGGGGGAGTTGGAGTGTGTTTGTGTGCTTGAGGGATGCATTGGAGTCTGTTTGCAAAGCATGTTGGGAGACAAGTAATTTCCTGAGAATGGGACAGCGCCATTTTAAAGCCATGGCACAAACATGAGGAGGTCCCTTTTGAGCCATAACAACAAAGCAGAAATCCAGAGACATCTTTTTTTCCCCCTTTAAAAGTACGTAGTTTATTCTTCACTAGGATGAGTCTTGATGACAAAAAGAAAACTTTTGAGAAAAACAAGGCCTCAAGAACGTGGTGAGGGGAAAAACACAGAAAAGTAATGGAGATTCTCTCTCGGCAGCAGCAAAAAAGAGAGTTCAGGAAGTAGTGCCCCCTCCATCATGTTATCATTTTGGTGGGAATGCACTAGAGGGAGAAGGAGGAGGAGGAGGAAGAAGAAGAAGAAGAAGAAGAAGAAGAAGAAGAAGAAGAAGAAGAAGAAGAAGAAGAAGAAGAAGAAGAAGAAGAAGAAGAAGAAGAAGAAGAAGAGGAGGAGGAGGAGGAGGAGGAGGAGGGGATTGGATTGATACACCGCGCTTCATTATCCAAAGGAATCTCAGAGCAGCTTACAATCTCCTTTACCTTCCTAATGATTAAAGGTTTGGACCACTTTCCCTACGAAGGAAGGTTAAAACGCTTGAGGCTCTATAGCTTGGAAAACATCGACTGCGGGGTAACATGATAGAGGTTTCCAAGATTATGCATGGCATGGAGAAAGTAGAGAAAGAAGTCCTTTTCTCCCTTTCTCCCAATACAAGAACTTATGGGCATTCGATGAAATCGCTGAGCAGTCAGGTTAAAATGGATAAAAGGAAGTCCTTGTTCACCCAAAGGGTGATTAACATGTGGAATTCACTGCCACAGGAGGTGGTGGTGGCCACAAGCATGGCCACCTTCAAGAGGGGGTTAGATAAAAATATGGAGCAGAGGTCCATCAGTGGCTATTAGCCACAGTGTGTGTGTGTGTGTGTGTGTGTGCATATATATATTTGGCCACTGTGTGACACAGAGAGTTGGACTGGATGAACCATTGGCCTGATCCAACATGGCTTCTCTTATGTCCCCCCCCCCCCACAACAGACACCCTGTGAGGTGGGTGGGAGTGAGAGAGCTCTCACAGAGGCTGCTCTTTCAAGGACAACTCCTGCCAGAGCTATGGCTGACCCAAGGCCATTCCAGCAACTGCAAGTGGAGGAGTGGGGAATCAAACCCCGTTCTCCCAGATAAGAGTCTGCACACTTAACCACTACATCAAACTGGCACTCCTAGTATATTAGAAGGTTCTGGAAATCTTTTCCACTGCTGGACTGTGCATACGAAGCCCCAGTGTGGGAAGGCACAGAAGCCGTGATGATAAACCTTTTGTCCTACCTTGGCCATGGCCATGAGCATCCGTGGGCGCTAAATGTGTTTGTGGTTTGGTGGCTCACCCTTCACCCCCTCCTTTCCACTGGTGACGAGTCTGCAATTATTCTGGTGAATTCTTGGTGGAGAACCCTTTTCCACAAGTACAGTCATGAAGAAGATGAAGAAGAAGATATTGGAGTTATATCCCGCCCTCCATTCTGAATCACAGAGTCTCAGAGCAGCTCACAACCTCCTTTTTCTTCCTTCCCCACAACAGACACCCTGTTAGGTGGGTGGGGCTGAGAGGACTCTCCCAGCAGCTGCCCTTTCAAGGACAACCTCTGCCAGAGCTATGGCTGACCCAAGGCCATTTCAGCAGGTGCAAGTGGAGGAGTGGGTAATCAAACCCGGTTCTCCCAGATAAGAGAGCTCTGGCTGACCCAGGGCCATTCCAGCAGGTGCAAGTGGAGGAATGGGGAATCAAACCCGGTTCTCCCAGATAAGAGAGCCATGGCTGACCCAAGACCATTCCAGCAGCTGCAAGTGGAGAAGTGGGGAATCAAACCCGGTTCTCCCAGATAAAAGAGCTATGGCTGACCCAAGGCCATTCCAGCAGGTGCAAGTGGAGGAGTGGGGAATCAAACCCGGTTCTCCCAGATAAGGGTCTTAAGACTGTAGAAGTATACCCCGCCCTTCTCTCTGAATCAGAGTCCAGAGCGGCTCACAATCTCCTTTTTCTTCCTTCCCCACAACAGACACCCTGTGAGGTGGGTGGGGCTGAGAGGGCTCTCAGGTGAGAGCTGCTGCCCTTTCAAGGACAACTCCTACGAGAGTTATGGCTGACCCAAGGCCATTCCAGCAGCTGCAAATGGAGGGGTGGGGAATCAAACCCGGTTCTCCCAGATAAGAGTCCGCACACTTCATCACTACACCAAACTGGCGTAGAGCCGCAAAGTCCCGTGGCTTTTACGTCGCTATGTAAACTGGTTTTTGGCGGTTTACATTTGCGATGCAAAAGCTGCGGGACTTTGCGGCTCTTCCGGGTTCTGCGGAGCAATTAGTGCGAAATCCGCGCAGACGCTGCACGGTGAAGAGGGACGTCGCTCCGGCATAAGGTCAGTGCGAAAACGCCCTAAGTCTCCTCAAGTGCCCGGCCATCCACTACAATCCCAAGTGTACAGACAGTTGACGTTCCTTTTGCCAGGAAACATCTAATAGTTTCAACTAATTTTCAACAAGAAAGCACCCATCTCCTTTCATTCCTCTGTCCTTTAATTTCACCAATTGCTACTTAACAATAGTTTTTGTGAAGCAAGACAGTAGCGATTAGCGTCGCCACCTAATGCTATTGTTTAGGAGACAATGGGATTTGGGTCCCTTGAAAGAAACACCAACTGCCAGCACTTTGCTTACAGGTTGAATCTTCTCTTTTGTTGCCGACTCCAACCCGGCTGCATTCCTAGTTGCACGCACCAATCAGTGGTGTTAAGGAGGGAATGCTTGGGTGGTTTTGGAGTGTACGCAGGAAGGGGTGTGTGAACAGGTTCCTGGTAGTGGGAAGAGGGAGGGAAAGGGTCCGTGGGTATTTTCTTCCCCTCAAGATCTGGAACCGTCTCTCACTCAAAATATTGACCAGGCCAAGTTCTTCAGTTTTCTTTACGGTCAAGTGAGGATTTGAACTTATCCCCGTCATTCGGTAGCATGAATATTCCATCACATTAGCTACTCTGGGAATATAAAACTGGAAGGAGCAATAGCCAAACAAGAAAGCCAGTTTGGTGTTGTGGTTAAGTGCACAGACTCTTATCTGGGAGAACCGGGTTTGATTCCTCACTCCTTCACTTGCAGCTGCTGGAATGGCCTTGGGTCAGCCAGAGCTCTCTTATCTGGGAGAACCGGGTTTGATTCCTCACTCCTCCACTTGCAGCTGCTGGAATGGCCTTGGGTCAGCCATAGCTCTCTTATCTAGGAGAACCCAGTTTGATTCCTCACTCCTTCACTTGCAGCTGCTGGAATGGCCTTGGGTCAGCCATAGCTCTCACAGGAGTTATCCTTGAAAGGGCAGCTTCTGGGAGAGCTCTCTCAGCCCCACCCACCTCACAGGGTAGAACTGAGAGCCAGTTTGCTGTAGTGGTTAAGTGCGTGAACTCTTATCTGGGGGAACCGGGTTTGATTCCCCACTCCTTCACTTGCACCTGCTGGAATGCCCTTGGGTCAGCCAGAGCTCTCTTATCTGGGAGAAGAAGAAGAAGATATTGGATTTATATCCCGCCCTCCACTCCGAAGAGTCTCAGAGCGGCTCACAATCTCCTTTCCCTTCCTCCCCCACAACAGACACCCTGTGAGGTGGGTGGGGCTGGAGAGGGCTCTCACAGCAGCTGCCCTTTCAAGGACAACCTCTGCCAGAGCTATGGCTGACCCAAGGCCATTCTAGCAGGTGCAAGTGGAGGAGTGGGGAATCAAACCCGGTTCTCCCAGATAAGAGTCCGCACACTTAACCACTACACCAAACTGGCTCTCCGGGTTTGTTTCCCCCCTCCTCCACTTGCAGCTGCTGGAATGGCCTTGGGTCAGCCATAGCTCTCACAGAAGTTATCCTTGAAAGGGCAGCTTCTGGGAGAGCTCTCTCAGCCCCACCCACCTCACAGGGTGGATCTGAGAGCCAGTTTGCTGTAGTGGTAAAGTGCGCGAACTCTTATCTGGGGGAACCGGGTTTGATTCCCCACTCCTCCACTTGCAGCTTCTGGAGTGACCTTGAGTCAGCCATAGCTCTTGCAGGAGTTGTCCTTGAAAGGGCAGCTGCTGAAAGAGTTCTCTCAGCCCCACCCACCTCACAGACAGTGTTCCCTCTCAGCTGAGTTAGCGTAAGTTAGCTCACAGATTTTTAGCCTCCAGCTCACAGATTTTTGTCTCAGCTCAGGAAAGATGGCCCCAGAGCACACTAATTTATGCAGGAGCTCACAACTTTAATGCCAGTAGCTCACAAAAGTAGAATTTTTGCTCACAAGACTCTGCAGCTTAGAGGGAACATTGCTCACAGGGTGTCTGCTGTGGAGGCGGGGTGTGTGTGGAAAGAAAGGCAAAGGAGATTGTGAGCCACTCTGAGGCTCTGAGATTCAGAGTATAAATCCAATATCTCTGGGGTGGCCGCCAACAGCAGCTCTCCAGATGTTTTTTGCCTACAACTCCCACCAGCCCCAGCCATTGGCCATGCTGGCTGGGGCTGATGGGAGTTGTAGGCAAAAAACATCTGGAGAGCTACCGTTGGCCACCCATGCAATATCTTCTTCAGTACAAGGCATGAACATTGCTGGAACCACCAAAGATCTCTGCATTTGAGCTGACACTTTGCAGGCTAACAGACAAACGTTGCCATTTTACTATCCCCTGAGCCCACGGAAAGAACTTTGAACGTGTACCAGGCGAATCTCTTTGACCTGTCAACATAGAAGCAAAACAACCACCGGATGATTAGACCCGACAAAGATCATTTTGGAATGACATCAGTAGAAACCTTGTGTAAACAGAGCCACGGATAATCTGCATTGTCTTGCCTATAAATGATATACCACACCACGGTCATCAAGACAAGCGACAGAGTGGGAGCGGCCATCACACCCAATCAGCTGCCCGGCTGGACAGATAGGAAGGTGAGTAGCTGCACAACCCAGCCTCCCTCTCCGTTTCTTTTGGGGCTTTATAGCAGCTGCCTCCTTGTAAGTGGAGTTTCCCGGGGCGGGGGGTGATCCCTTGCCAAGGAGGCATCGCCTTGGTCTGATGGACACCAGACTGGTTTTACAAACTGGAGAGCCAGTTTGGTGTACTGCTTAAGTGTGCAGACTCTTATCTGGAAGAACCGGGTTTGATTCCCCACTCTTCCACTTGCACCCGCTAGAATGGCCTTGGGTCAGCCAGAGCTCTCTTATCTGGGAGAACCGGGTTTGATTCCCCCCTCCTCCACTTGCACCCGCTAGAATGGCCTCGGGTCAGCCAGAGCTCTCTTATCTGGGATAATTAGGTTTGATTCCCCCCTCCTCCACTTGCACCTGCTGGAATGGCCTTGGGTCAGCCAGAGCTCTCTTATCTGGGAGAACCGGGTTTGATTCCCCCCTCCTTCACTTGCACCTCCTGGAATGGCCTTGGGTCAGCCAGAGCTCTTTTATCTGGGAGAACCGGGTTTGATTCCCCCCTCCTCCACTTGCACCTGCTGGAATGGCCTTGGGTCAGCCAGAGCTCTCTTATCTGGGAGAACCGGGTTTGATTCCCCACTCCTTCACTTGCAGCTGCTAGAATGGCCTTGGGTCAGCCAGAGCTCTCTTATCTGGAAGAACCGGGTTTGATTCCCCACTCCTCCACTTGCAGCTGCTGGAATGGCCTTGGGTCAGCCAGAGCTCTCTTATCTGGGAGAACCGGGTTTGATTCCCCCCTCCTCCACTTGCAGCTGCTAGAATGGCCTTGGGTCAGCCAGAGCTCTCTTATCTGGAAGAACCGGGTTTGATTCCCCCCTCCTCCACTTGCAGCTGCTGGAATGGCCTTGGGTCAGCCAGAGCTCTCTTATCTGGGAGAACCGGGTTTGATTCCCCCCTCCTCCACTTGCAGCTGCTGGAATGGCCTTGGGTCAGCCAGAGCTCTCTTATCTGGGAGAACCGGGTTGGATTCCCCACTCCTCCACTTGCAGTTGCTGGAATGGCCTTGGGTCAGCCAGAGCTCTCCTATCTGGGAGAACCGGGTTTGATTCCCCACTCCTCCACTTGCAGCTGCTGGAATGGCCTTGGGTCAGCCAGAGCTCTCTTATCTGGGAGAACCGGGTTTGATTCCCCACTCCTTCACTTGCAGCTGCTAGAATGGCCTTGGGTCAGCCAGAGCTCTCTTATCTGGAAGAACCGGGTTTGATTCCCCACTCCTCCACTTGCAGCTGCTGGAATGGCCTTGGGTCAGCCATAGCTCTCTTATCTGGGAGAACCGGGTTTGATTCCCCACTCCTCTGCTTGCAGCTGCTGGAATGGCCTTGGGTCAGCCAGAGCTCTCTTATGTGGGAGAACCGGGTTTGATTCCCCACTCCTCCACTTGCACCTGCTGGAATGGCCTTGGGTTAGCTAAATATCCTAATTAGATTACCAGTCTTTTGAGGATATCAATTCTTATGCGTCAGTCAATGGAAAATATTTTGTAACCTGAGGCACCTTTAGATTTTGTAGAGACTGGTGTTTCCATAAGGGATCATAATGTTGCTCACTTACAATTGTACTGCAATTTATGGTTTTGTAGTTATTATTATATTACCTTCTGAACTGCAAATTCACATTAATTGCTCTTTTGAAGGATGCCAAGGGCTTGATATCTGTTGAAGGCTGAACAAAAAACAAGGTGATTCATGAGTATATCTATTTGTATATATGCAATTTTATGGTGCCATTACATTTAGTGGGCTTTCCATGACAATGTGGTACATTGTGACTGTTTTAGATGAGTGTTATGATTATGAAACTATGTAAGAGTCCAGTAACACCTTTAACACCAACAAAGTTTGTACCACTTTGCATTCTTAACCACTGCCCACCAGCTATATGTAGCTCTGTCCACTGTTTTTTTGTTGTTCAGTCGCACAGTCGAGTCTGACTCTTTGCGACCCCCTGGACAAAGTCACGCCAGACCCTCCCATCTTCCACCATCCTCCGAAGTCTGCTCAAATTTGTGCTTGTTACATCAGTAACGCCGTCTAGCCATCTCATCTTTTGCCGTCCCCTTCTTCTTTGGCCTTCTTTCTTTCCCAGCATCAGGGTCTTCTCCAGGGAGTGCTCCCTTCTCATTGGGTGGCCAAAGGATTTGAGCTTCATCTTCAGCATCTGACCTTCCAGGGAACAGATGGGTTGGTTTCCCTTAGCACTGACTGATTGGATCTTCTTGCAGTCCAAGGGACTCTCAAGATTCTTCTCCAGCACCACAGCTCAAAAGCATCTATTCTCCTGTGCTCGGCCTTCCTTATGGTCCAGCTCTCACAGCCATACATTACTACTGGGAATACCATCGCTTTGACTATGGGGATGTTTGTTGTCAGGGTGATGTCTCTGCTTTTTATTATACTGCCCAGGTTCGCCATAGCTGTCCTCCCAAGGAGCAAATATCTTTTAATTGCATGGCTACAGTCACCATCTGCAGTGATCTTGGATCCCAGAAATGTGAAATCTGTCACTACTTCCACGTCTTCCCCTTCTATTTGCCAAGGTGTGATGGGGCCAGATGCCATGATCTTCGTTTTCTTGATGTTGAGTTTCAAGCCTACTTTTGTGCTCTCCTCTTTCACCCTCAGCAAGAGGTTCTTTAGGTCCTTCTCACTTTCTGCCATTAGAGTGGTGCCATCTGCACATCTGAGGTTGTTGATGTTTTTCCCGGCAATCTTAATTCTGGCTTGTGCTTCATCCAGGCCAGCATTCCACATGATGTACTCTGCATATAAATTAAATAAGCAGTGTGACAATATACATCCTTGCCGAACTCCTTTTCCTATTCTAAACCAATCAGTTGTTCCATATTCCATTCTGACAATTGCTTCTTGACCCTTATACAGGTTTCTCAGGAGACATGTGAGGTGGTCTGGCACTCCCATCTCTTTAAGGATTTGCCACAGTTTGTTGTGATCCACACAATCAAAGGCTTTAGCATAGTCAATGAAGCAGAAATAGATGTTTTTCTGATACTCCCGTGCTTTCTCCATAATCCATCGAATGTTGGCAATTTGATCTCTAGTTCCTCTACCTCTCCGAAACCCAGCTTGAACTTCTGGTAGTTCCCGATTGACATACTGCTGAAGCCTAGCTTGTCTCTGCTTTACTGCCAGACGTTGGAACTTCAAATAAAAATGAATCATTTTGTTTCAAAATTAATCCATTTATTTGAGAACTAGTGGTCTGGGATAGAAGCAGATTGAGTTTGATACATTCCAAGGCTGCGCTTGGTATTTTGTAGTACACATGAAAGCAAAACAATAAAATCATTCTCACACCCAAAGAGACAGTTGTCTGTTCCCATACCTCCTTATCTCGTTCCCAGGGAAGGAACCCCGCTGGTTACCTTGGGGCAAGCCATCTTCAAAGGCTCAAGGCGCCTGCTGGTGCCAAGTGAGGAATTCCTCACTTGTGGTTTGCAACTGGCCCTCTTTGTTTAAAATGCAGATCTTTATTCCCATGGTTAGTAATAGCAAACAAAATGGCGTTAGTTAGGGCAAAAGAGCACATCTAATCAAGGTACATTCTAAGGCAAGTTACAATGTCTGACAGTAGGATCTTTAACATGAGCTTGCTGACATGTGAAATGAGTGCAATGGTGCCATAGTTTGAAGTTTCCTTGGCATTACTCTTCTTTGGGATTTGGAATATAAACTGACCTTTTCCAATCCTGTGGCCACTGTTGCGTTTTCCAAATTTGTTGACATAATGTGTGCATCACTTTAACAGCATCATCTTTTAGGACTTGGGATAGCTCAGCTGGGATACCATCATCTCCGCTCGCTTTGTTGTTAGTAATGCTTTCTAAAGCCCATTTGACTTCACACTCCAGGATGTCTGGCTCAAGGTCATCGATTTCACTGTCATGGTTGTCCGGGACATTGAGATCCTTCTTGTCTAATCCTTCTGTGTATTCTGCTCACTGTACCCCATTCCATTGTCTGAAGAGCTATGCTTGCACACGAAAACTTCCATTCTGAATAAGACTTTGTTGGTCTTAAAGCTGCTACTTGACTCCTACTTTGTTCTGTTGCTTCAGACCAACACAACTGCCCACCTGGATCTATCTGTGCTGAATATATTAACTTGAGGAAATGTATTCTTTCAATTTACATTACATTGTCTCAGCGATGGAGGGGGTTACCTTGTACCTGGGTCACAGTCTTGCCATAGTTTCTCCCACCACAGCAAAACCATCAAGAGAAGAACGGGACTTCATGGGTGTTTTGGCTTTGGTTGTGTCTAAAACCAGGTCTTTTCTGGAGCAGGAACACACAGGAACGCAGTTCCGACTGGCTTGACATCATGGGGTGTGGCCTAATAAGCAAATTAGTTCCTGCTGGGGGGTTTTCTGCCCAAAAACCCCCTGAGTGAAACAATGGTGATGTCAGGGGGTGTAGCCTAATATGCAAATGAGTTTCTGTTGGTTTTTTCCTCCCCCAAAAGCCCTGTCTAAGACCATCTTGGTGTTCACCAAATTCAGCTCTTCTATATAAACGACTGGAGGCACCAAGTCCTTTTTGAAGCTGGACATGGAAATTGATAGCAATGTGTTCATTCCAAAGGGCAAGTTTTCCTGCCGGACTCATCTGACCTCTCCCTTTCCTTTCTCCAGGACAGAGGCAACAAAGATGGAATTTACCTCCTCCGGTCTTGCTTTGCTCATCTTTGTGACCATGGGCTTTTTCCTAAAAGGTGAGTTTCTGCAGTGTCTCCGAATCTGTTGCTACTATTCATACAAGCCCTAAGAAGTTTATATCAAACAATTCAGAACGATTCCCAGAAAAGTGTGGCAGAATCAATCTTCCTATGGGCCAAATGGTGCTAGTGGAGCGGAAAAAAGGAAAGGTCCCCTGTGCAAGCACCAGTCGTTTCTGACTCTAGATTGACGTTGCTCTCACTATGTTTTCACGGCAGACTTTTTTCAGGGTGGTTTGCCATTTCCTTGTCCAGTCTTTTACACTTTCTCCCCAGCAAGCTGGGGGCTCATTTTACTGACCTCGGAAGGATGGAAGGCTGAGTCAATCTTGGGCCGGCTACCTGAATCCAGCTTTCGCTGGAATTGAACTCAGGTCGTGAGCAGAGAGCTCAGACCACAGTACCTCTGCTTTACCACTCTGCACCATGGGGCCGCTAGTGGAGCGGAGGGCCATTAAAAAAAACAACACCAGAACACAGAGTGAGTTCTTTGAACCAGTTTTATTGCAATCTCTTGCAGGATAGGGTCCAATTCAAGAAATATCTGGGGACTTTAGGGATGGAGTCAGGAGCTAGGTTGTGACAAGCATAATTGAACTGCAAAGAGAGTTCTGGCCATCAAATTTCAAGGGACCACACAGCTTTTAAATGCCTTCCCTCCATTGGAAATAATGGATAAGGGCAGCTTTTTGGGGGGCTCCTTGAACTGGACCACCTGGTCCAATCTTTTTGAAACTTGGAAGGTCCTTTGAGGAGAGGCACCGGATGCTACGTTGAAAATTTGGTGCTTCTGCCTCAGAAAACAGCTCCCTCCTGTTAGCCACAGATAACTGTGGATCAATTATCCTTTATACCCTATGGGAATTGGTTTCCATAGGAAATAATGGAGTGCCCAACAGACATTCCCTGCCCCCCCCGCTTTCTGATGACCCTGAAGTGGGGGAAAGGAAAAGGAAAGGTCCCCTGTGCAAGCACCAGTCGTTTCCGACTCTGGGGTGACGTTGCTTTCACAACGTTCTCATGGCAGACTTTTTACGGGGTGGTTTGCCCTTGCCTTCCCCAGTCTTTTACACTTTCCCCCCAGCAAGCTGGGGACTCATTTTACCAACTTCGGAAAGAACCTCCAAACCAGGAGATCCCCTGTCCCCACCCAGGGATCAGCAACCCTTTTGCAGGAATAATAGTCCTAAAAATAGAGACAATGGGCAGTGAATCAGCATGCAAAATCATGGAAATGTCTCTTTTGCATGCTGATTCACTGCCCACTTTCTCTGTATTTAGGACTGCTTGCCATTCCTTACTATTGTCTAATGAAGTGTGCTTCTAGCACATAGAATCATAGAGTTGGAAGGGACCTCTAGGGTCATCTAGCCCAACCCCCTGCACACGAAAGCTGACATTCTGAATAAAACTTTGTTGGTCTTAAAGGTGCAACTTGACTCTTTGTTCTGCTACTTCAGACCAACACGGCTGCCCGCCTGGATCTATTAACATATTGGTGTAGTATTTAGAACAATATACAGCAATTGTTACCTTCACACTTGAGGGGAGCCGGATGGGCATCATAACGTTCCCTTTCCCGCAGTTAGAAAAGATTCTCTGACACACTTATCTCCTATCTTGACATATTTATTACAATAACTGTTGTTCCCCCTGAATTGGATCCATATACTGTTGACCCTGCGCCCTTGGCTTGTTATCCCTGCTTTGTCTCAAAACATTGTTATGTTATATGCTAATTTGTTTTTTTCAACTTTGTCTATATATTTGAAGACTTTTCTCCCATTTCATTGTATCTGAAGAAGTGCGTAACACATGAAAATTTATACCCGATGGGAGCACATTCGGCCAGTGCTAAGAGAGCTGCACTGGCTACTTATTTTGTTCCGAGTCCGTTTCAAAGTGTTGGTATTGACCTTTAAAGCCCTATATGGTCAGGGGCCTGTGTATCTGCGGGACCGCCTTTCCCCACACGTTCCCCGGAGAGCACTGCGTTCAAGGACAAAAAAATCTGTTGTCCATCCCTGGACCAAAGGAGGCTAGGTTGCAGCTGACACGAGCTAGGGCCTTCTTGGTGGCAGCACCAGAATTGTGGAATGCTCTCCCGGAGGCCATAAGGGCCCTGCGGGATCGCTCTACTTTCCGCAGGGCCTGTAAGACCGAACTGTTTCGACAGGCCATTGAGATCTAACCAAGAGAGAGCTGCCGCCCGACATCATGATAGAGTACCATGATCACCACTTATACTATATTATATTTAGGGTTGCCAAGTCCAATTTAAGCAATATCTGGGGACTGGGGATGGAGCCAGGAGACTTTGGGGGTGGAGCCAAGAGACATTAGCGGTGGAGCCAAGATCAAGGGTGTGACAAGCATAATTGAACTCCAAAAGGAGTTCTGGCCATCACATTTAAAGGGACGGCACACCTTTTCAATGCCTTCCTCCCATAGGAAATAATGAAGGATAGGGGCACTTTCTTTTGGGGCTCATAGAATTGGACCCCCTGGTCCGATCGTTTTGAAACTTGGGAGGTATTTTGGGGTGAGGCACTAGATGCTATACTCAAAATTCTGTGCCTCTACCCCAAAAAACAGCCCCCCCAGAGCCCCAGATACCCACGGATCAATTCTCCATGATTTTCTATGGGAATAAATCTCCATAGGGAATAATAGAGTTCCCAGCAGACATTTCCCTCCCCTCCCCCCGCTTTCTGACGACCTTAAAGTGGGGGGAGGGCCTCCAAACCGGGGGATCCCCTGCCCCCACCTGGGGATTGGCAACCCTAATTATATTGTAGCGATACAGCACCATGAAACGAAATGTTTTAAATTATTTTAAACTGTAGTTTTTATTGGTGAAGTTGCAAAACTGAATGTTGTTAGCCGCCCTGAGTCCGCTAATAATCTAAAGTAATAAATACCATGGATAAAACTTTGTCAGTCTTAAAGATGCTGCCAGACTCTTCCTTTATTCTGCACAGTCCCCCTTCTTCCACCTTGTAATGTACTGAAGGTCGAGACGTGTTGAAGGCAACCTGCTTTATTAGCGAGTACATCACAAGGCGAGGCAACGCGGGCCGGGTCCCAATTATATACATACCCTGGAACAACCCTCAGTCTGACCAAGTCCAATCCTGGCCAGTTAAACTTCCTGCCGCAGAACTTGATTGGCGGAGCGTATTTCCGGAGCTACCTCCGGGGACCAGTGGACTTCCACTGGTCACCTCCGTAGCGTCCGCTGTGTTGTAATTTCGGGACTGAAATGCAAGACACAACACACCTACTGTAACACCCCCGGGGCAGCTTCTCATTGGTACCTCTTCATCTCCTTTCACAGGTGTTGCGGTTCCTTTCACAGGTGTTGCGGTTCCTCTTCTGTGCCACGAGGGCTGGACCTATAGACACGGTCACTGCTATAAGCTCTTCATTGAAAAAGCACAATGGCAGGTTGCAGAGGTAAGCAGTGTTTCCTGGATGGATTCCCCACTAGCCTTGTCCCGGTCTCAGTGGTAAAAAGGCCAATGCCATTTGGGGCTGTATCGACAGAAGTCTAGTGTCCAGATCACGTGATGTGATGGTATCGCTTTACTCTGCTCTGGTAAGACCTCACCTGGAGTCTTGTGTTCAGTTTTGGGCACCACATTTTAAGAAGGATCTAGACAAGCTGGAACGGGTCCAGAGGAGGGCGACGAAGATGGTGAGGGGTCTGGAGACCAAGTCCTATGAGGAAAGTCCTATGAAAGAGCTGGGCCTGTTTAGCCTGGAGAGGAGGCGGCTGAGAGGTGATAGGATCACCATCATCAAGTCCTTGAAGGGCTGTCATCTAGAGGATGGGGTAGAGTTGTTTTCTGTGGCCCCAGAAGGCAGGACCAGAACCAATGGGTTGAAATTAAACCAAAAGAGTTTCCGGCTCAACATTAGGAAGGACCTTCTGACCGTTAGAGTGGTTTCTCCGTGGAACAGGCTTCCTCCTGGGGAGGTGGTGGGCTCTCCTTCCTTGGAGGTTTTTAAAGTGAGGCTAGATGGCCATCTGACAGCAATGAGGATCCTGTGAATTTAGGGGGAGGTGTTTGTGAGTTTCCTGCATTGTGCAAGGGGTTGGACTAGATGAGCCTAGAGGTCCCTTCCGACTCTGTGATTCTATGAGCGTTTTCGCACTGACCTTAATCGGGAGCGACATCCCTCTTCACCGCGCAGCGTCTGTGCGGATTTCGCACTAATTGCTCCGCAGAACCCGGAAGAGCCACAAAGTCCCGCAACTTTTGCATCGCAAATGTAAACTGGTTTTTGGCTTCTTTTCTGTTCTTAAGTGACACAGAGTGTTGGACTGGAAGGGCCATTGGCCTGATCCAACAGGGCTCCTCTTTTGTTCTTATATTCTAGGTCGATCTTTCTTCCAACCGGTATCATACCCATTGGTCAGGATTAAGTTTCAGCTTCTTATAGGGTTGCCAGGTCTCGCTTGGCCAATGGCGCGGGAGGGGGAGTTAGGGTTGCCAGATCCAGGCTTAGAAACTCCTGGAGATTTGGGGATGGAGCCTGGGGAGTCCAGGGACCCCAGTGTGGCACAAGGCTTTGAAGTCCTTTCCAAAGCATCCATTTTTTCCAGGGGAACTGTAGTCTTGAAATGAGATGACATTCCAGGGGATCTCCAGGTCCCACCTGGAGGCTGGCATCCCTAGCTTGTTATTCTTCACCCATCCCAAAACTGCCTCCAGGCACCAAGTCCCGCCTCTTCCTGCCTTTCTGTGTAAAAAAAAAAGGGAAATTCTCTGTTGCTGTCTTTTAGCTTCGGTGCCGCAACGCCAGCAGAAATGCCCACCTTGTTTCGATCCATAGTGAGCAGGAAGCCGCTATGGTGGCGGAGTTGATGGGGGCCCAGGAGACCCACAGCGTCTGGCTTGGCCTCTATGCTGAGAACACTGTGAGTCCCTCCTCAGCTTTTGTCCTTTATTCATTTCTTTGGAAACTGCTTTCGTGGAATGATAAACAAAGTGATGCGCCCACATTTTGGAGCAGCGGAATTTGTGCAGCTATTTCGTTTAAAATTCACGACAAGTTGTTTTAAAAAGTGGGCCCTGCCTGCCTACATATCTTGGGCTTTTATTGAATATCTTAACTTTTCAAACATGTTGGATCAGGGGTGGCCACATGTGGCTCTTTCACACATATTGTGTGACTCCTGAAGCCCCCACTGCCCTGTCGGCCAGCTTGGAGAAGGAAGTTCTTTCTTTAAATCACTTCTTCAAGCCAATACAGCTGGCAGCTTGGAGAATGCATTTAAAATTAAAGTTGCTTTCTTTCTGCCTCTCCCCCCTCCCCATCTATTTTTCTTCTTTGAGAGCCAGTTTGGTGTAGTGGTTAAGTGTGTGGACTCTTATCTGGGAGTACCAGGTTTGATTCCCCACTCCTCCACTTGCAGCTGCTGGAATGGCCTTGGGTCAGCCAGAGCTCTCTTATCTGGGAGAACCGGGTTTGATTCCCCACTCCTCCACTTGCATCTGCTGGAATGGCCTTGGGTCAGCCAGAGCTCTCTTATCTGGGAGTACCAGGTTTGATTCCCCACTCCTCCACTTGCACCTGCTGGAATGGCCTTGGGGAGGGACAGTGGCTCAGTGGTAGAGCTTCTGCTTAGTAAGCAGGTCCCAGGTTCAATCCCCGGCATCTCCAACTTAAAAGGGTCCAGGCAAATAGGTGCGAAAAACCTCAGCTTGAGACCCTGGAGAGCCGCTGCCAGTCTGAGTAGACAATACTGACTTGGATGGACCGAGGGTCTGATTCAGTATAAGGCAGCTTCATATGTTCATAGCTCTGGCAGAGGTTGTCCTTGAAAGGGCAGCTGATGTGAGAGCCCTCTCAGCCCCACCCACCTCACAGGGTGTCTGTTGTGGGGGGAGAAGACATAGGAGATTGTAAGCCGCTCTGAGTCTCTGATTCAGGGAGAAGGGAAGGATATAAATCTACAATTCTTCTCCTTCCTTCCTTCCTTCCTTCCTTCCTTCCTTCCTTCCTTCCTTCCTTCCTTCCTTCCTTCCTCCCTTCCCTTCCTCCTTCAAACATCTGACATTTATGCCTTTCAACTCTCAAATCTGACATTTATTCTATGTGGCTCTTACATTAAGCAAGTTTGGCCACCCCGTGTTAGATTAACTGTAAACAACAGAAATATCAACAACTAAATTTCACTTTATCTTTTTATTTCAATCCAAATATGTTTGCTTTCTATTTGTGGCAGATTTTACTGGTCTGAGTTATAGCAGAGAGATCCTTCTGGCCTCAGATCCTTGTCTGTGCATGGGGTGGGCGTGTCTTCTTCCCAAATTAAAATTAGGACATTTACCGCAAAACCTTCCAGTTTAATTCTGGGTTTCCGTTTTCTATGGGGCATGCTTCTTTCTCTTCCAGCATGCCAGAGCAGCCAAAATTTGGGTGGGGGTAAGGTTCCCAGCCTCCGGACAACACCTGAAGTTCTCCCACTCTTGCAGTTGCCCTCCAGAAAACCAAGATCTGTTCCCTCGGAGAAAACGGCTGCTTTGGAGGGTGAGCATCATGGTGACATCACATCCCTGCTGAAGTCCCTTCCCTCCTCGGGCCTCACCCTCCCCAGGGCCCATCCTGAAAACCACCAGGTATTTACTCACCCAGAGCTGGGGGTGGGGGAAAGAGTTGTTTGCTTTTGGAGTTATTTTGGTTACAGTTTTCGGGTTCCAGAATGTTGGCACCTGAGAAGCAAGCTCTGTAGGGGAAAAAATCCTGAAATTAAAAAGGAACCCCCCCCCCCTTTAAACTTTTTAAAGGATAAAGAGGGCATGTGTGTGATGTTGGCAATACTGTCAATGTCACTACATCGTTTCTGGATACATCATTTCTGGATGCAACCCAGAAGCAACAAGGGGTAGTTCTAGGAATCACTGGAAACTCCATGTAGATAGATCCAAGCAGGCAGCCGTGTTGGTCTGAAGCAGTAGAACAAAGCAGGAGTCCAGTTGCACCTTGAGGACCAACCAAGTTTGATTCAGAATGTCAGCTTTCATGTGCTCTTAAACACACTTCATCAGACGAGGAATCCGGTACAATGAGCAGAGGTACATATAGCTGGTAGGCAGTGGTTTAGAATGCAAAATGGTACAAACAAAGCATGGTTAACAAACAAAGTAATGGAAGCTGTAAGAGGTAAGAAGGACTCCTTTAAGCGGTGGAAAACCAGTACAAATGAGATTAGTAAAAGGGAATACAGGCTGTGGCAAATCAAATGCAAGACTGTGATTAGGCAGGCAAAAAGGAATTATGAGGAGCATATTGCAAAAAACATGAAGACCAACAATAAAAATTTCTTCAAATATATTAGAAGTAGGAAACCAGCCAGGGAGGCAGTGGGGCCCTTGGATGACCATGGGGTAAAAGGATTACTGAAGGAGGATAAGGAAATGGCTGAGAAGCTGAATGCATTTTTTGCCTCCGTCTTCACAGTGGAAGATGAGAACTTTTTGCCCGCCCCAGAACCACTAATTTTGGAAGGGGTGTTGAAAGACCTGAGTCAGATTGAGGTGACAAAAGAGGAGGTCCTACAACTGATGGACAAATTAAAAACTAATAAGTCACCGGGTCCAGATGGCATACATCCGAGAGTTCTGAAAGAACTCAAACTTGAACTTGTGGATCTTTTGACAAAAATCTGCAATCTTTCATTGAAATCTGCCTCCGTTCCTGAGGAATGGAAGGTAGCAAATGTCACCCCCATCTTTAAAAAGGGTTCCAGAGGAGATCCGGGAAATTACAGGCCAGTCAGTCTGACTTCAACACCGGGAAAGTTGGTAGAAAGCATTATCGAGGACAGAATGAGTAGGCACATTGATGAACACGGGTTATTGAGGAAGACTCAGCATGGGTTCTGTAAGGGAAGATCTTGCCTCACTAACCTGTTACATTTCTTTGAGGGGGTGAACAAACATGTGGACAAAGGAGACCCGATAGATGTTGTTTACCATGAGTTCCAGAAAGCTTTTGATAAAGTTCCTCATCAAAGGCTCCTTAGAAAGCTTGAGAGTCATGGAGTAAAAGGACAGGTCCTCTTGTGGATCAAAAACTGGCTGAGTAATAGGAAGCAGAGAGTGAGTATAAATGGGCAGTCTTCACAATGGAGGACGGTAAGCAGTGGGGTGCTGCAGGGCTCGGTACTGGGTCCCATGCTCTTTAACTTGTTCATAAATGATTTAGAGTTGGGAGTGAGCAGTGAAGTGGCCAAGTTTGCGGATGACACTAAATTGTTCAGGGTGGTGAGAACCAGAGAGGATTGTGAGGAACTCCAAAGGGACTTGTTGAGGCCAAGAATCCCAGCTACAAATACAAGTTAATGGGGTGTGAACTGGCAGAGACTGACCAAGAGAAAGATCTTGGGGTCGTGGTAGATAACTCACTGAAAATGTCAAGACAGTGTGTGTTTGCAATAAAAAAGGCCAACGCCATGCTGGGAATTATTAGGAAGGGAATTGAAAACAAATCAGCCAGTATCATAATGCCCCTGTATAAATCGATGGTGCGGTCTCATTTGGAGTACTGTGTGCAGTTCTGGTCGCCGCACCTCAAAATGATATTATAGCATTGGAGAAAGTCCAGAAAAGGGCAACTAGAATGATTAAAGGGCTGGAACACTTCCCCTATGAAGAAAGGTTGAAACGCCTGGGACTCTTTAGCTTGGAGAAACGTCGACTGCGGGGTGACATGATAGAGGTTTACAAGATAATGCATGGGATTGAGAAAGTAGAGAAAGAAGTACTTTTCTCCCTTTGCCCCCCCAGTCGGAATGAAGAGGCAGACACAAGTGTTGGGTTTTAAACCGGGCCGCTTTATTAACAATTAACAACTGTAACTGGCAGGGGGTGAAGTACCTGAACCAGACAAGCCCTGGGGTCAACACCTGGACCCCGCCTTGTCCAAAGGGCGAGCCACCCTGCCCCCAGCACAAGCCCGCCGTATTCGGGTTGTAGCTGAGCGGCCAGGCCTCCAGCCATCACCATCTGGGCTGGCATCGATCCCCGTGGAAAGATCCACCCAGGTGAGGCTCCCTGTGATCTGCATTCCCCGCACTGAGCCGTGTAGCTCATCTACGGTTCCTGCAGACCACCGCACCAACGGTGCTAGGCCATAGGTGCTCCCCTGGAAAACCCTGTGGCCAAACCTCCTCCAGCCACCGCCAATGCCAAGCCTCTGCTTAGGCATTAGCGCCCCAACGGGTGGCCCAGAGCCAACCGCACCCCCTGCCGTATCTCGTCTAAAAAGGCCCGGTTGCCCAACTCTGAAAGATGAACGCCATCCGGCCGATACCGGTCGGCCTGCTTGACCCGTATGGCCGGATGGGGGAGAAAAATTCCCAATCCCCCTTCCAAGGTTTTCTGAATGGCCCTATTGGCCTTACGCCTGGCGCGTTCAATTCCACCCGCTTGGAGAAATGGCATGGCTCCACACCCTACGCGGCAGGATTGTCGACCCTGCCAAAATAACTCCAGGCCACCTCCGCTGAATTTCACGGAGGTCGGCCAAGCCTGCTGGGAGAGAGCCCAAGCTATTCTCCATGGCTTTCTATAGGGCCCTAATGGCCTTGCGCCTAGCGCGCTCCATACCACCAGGTGAAAGGGGGGGCACCTCCAACTCTTGCATGCCGATCCAGCTGACCATACCAGGACCAGCCAAGAGAACAAGCCCTGGGGTCACACCCTGACCCCGCCTTGTCCATAGGGTGAGCCACCCTGCCCCCAGCACAAACCCGCCGGATTCGGGTTGTTGCTGAGCAGCCAGGCCCCAAGCCATTCACCACCTGGGCGAGCATCCCCCATGGAAAGATCCGCTCGGGTGAGGCTGTCCGTGATCTGCAGTCCCCGCACTGGGCCGTGTAGCCCATCTGCGGTTCATGCCGACCACGTGCACCTTGGTGCTAGGCCATAGGGGCTCCCCTGAAACCGCCCAGGTGAATGCCGAGATGTGCAGAGGAGGTGCCCTCCTCTCTCCACAGTACGATGGGCGTGCTGGGCCGCCTGGACACCCTGCTGTGCGCGCAGATGAGAAAACGATCCTCTCACTACGAGCCACAGCACCTGAAAGATAGAAAATTGTCAGAACAGATAATAACCAGGAGGCGATGAAACCACCGCCCTGCACAAATACCCCCTTGGTTACCAACGGGCGTACCTAGCACAAAAGGCTGTCGCCGTCCACAGGCCAACCTTGTTGACATCCCTGGCCTGGGGCACCCGCCCCGCAGTGCGGTCTTAGACTGCACACCCACTCACTAAAACATAGCGCCGAAAAAGGCCATCAACAAGGCTGCAAGAAGCAGAGCAGCCCCGGAAGGGGGACTGCATAACCATGCCAAGGAACCAGCCAACTAACATGCAGTTCCTCATGCTCCCAAACACCCAGAATAGGGAAGCCGCTCTGTCGAATGCCTTTCTGATAGTAATTCTTCTCAACAAACCCAGGGGCTTCACTAATAAAGGCCAACGCCGCCAGTTGGACCCGAATAGTCCTCAACCTCAAACCTCTCTTTCTGCAACATGCAGAAGTACATAAAATGAGCCGCCAAAATGGGCTAGCAATCCTGCAGCGCAGCGGCCCTCCGAAATTCCCAGAATAGGGAAGCCACTCAACCATAAACCCTTTTGGTACTAAGTGCCAAAACCAGCTGAATGACCTAACCAGGTTCAGCTTCCCAAAATACCAGAGGGCCAGTGGCATTTGCGCCAACCGCGAGTCCACTTCCGGGGCGAGCTGACCGAAAGTGCTCCATCTATTGGCAAGGTAGAACGTCCTCCACCCCATTGCAGCCTCCGGGTACGTGCCCTATCAGGAACCAAGTATTCCACCGGAAGTAAAAAAGTGTAAATAACCTAACTGAGTTCATCAGCAACCCGACTTAGAGGTCAAAGAGTTGATAACATGTACTACCGCCATGTCATCGCCCGAGATAAGCACAAACTGGTTGGCGAGTAGCTCACCCCAAAGCCAAATGGCCGCTAGAATAGGGACAATTTCAAAAATTACCATATCCCTACTAAACCAGCTGCCCACGCCAGTGACCCCTAGCATCCCAAATATGCTCCCAAGAGGCCCTGACGGGTGCACCACTTTGCATGCAAATTTAAGGTGACCAACAATCTGATGTAATTAGAGCAGCGATACCTTGCGTTGCCCCCTCCAGGGCACAAACGGCCCCTAAGGTCAGCCACCCTATTCTCTGGCCACCGAAACGCCTGCTGGCGAATATCAAGCTCAATGCTTAAAATGTAAGCACCGTACTAGGCCCCTCGGCATTCTTGTACGCCAAAGGTACCCCCAGCTGGATGGCCAACACCTGAAAAGCACGTAAGAGCCAGGCCCATCACCTTACAACCGCTGGACTGACCAAAAAAAAGGCATCACAATAGTGCGCCGTGTTATTAAACCCGATCCTATCCTATAACGTCCCCTCGACCAAGGAGCTAAAGCGCTCAAATGCAGAGCAGGAGACCGAACCGCCAACAGGAGGGCGCGATCCATGTAAAATTTGCTCTTAAAACCAAACCCAAGAACTCGAGATACTTGTGATGAACTGGCAAGAGGCGAAATGCCGACTTAATGTCGCATATTGTCACCGCAGCCCCAACACCACAACCCCATAGAACTTTTGACCGACTGGTCAAAGAAAGTGCATCGTACCGAACATAATTCCATAATTTACCAGCCCCCCTCCAGGGTATGACCGGTGAAAATTGAGGCGATATTCCCCTGGCGCTTTATTGGGCACCACCCCCAGGGGGCTATGCACAATGTGGGCCCAGGCCCCTGATAAGGGATCCGAAACCCCAAAGAAAACACCTCCGGCAGATACTGCCCTCCACTTACATGGGAACTTACGCAATAAGCAATGGGGCTGACTGCAGCCACCACCCCCGCCAGGGCGCCTACCCCCGGGCCTCGGCTTCGACCTGGTATAGCGGAGAAGGCATGCCCCCCCTGTAAAGCGAACACTCGCACTTAAAATTGTAGGGTTTTCTGCCCTGCACACTAGGCCCCGCCTAGTGCCACACTAGGCCACACCCCCTGCAGATGTGCATACTGCTGCCCCCGGGGCAAAATGCCGGGGGGGGGCGACACCGTGGGAACAAAAAGTGTCCCTGCCGGGGCAGCCTGGTGACCCGCCACCTTAAGCCTAAACCACCCAATGCGGCCCGGCGCCCCACTGCTCGGCGAGAGTTCCGGACTGCCCAGTGCTCCAAGCCCCACCCCCTGCCACCAGGGCGGGGGATGGCATTTTAATAGGACCCCAGGGGCACTCATGTGTCTGCTGCAAAAGGAGCTTACCCCCAATACCAAGGGCGTTCAAGCCACACCTGGGGTCCGCTGCACTTCACTTCCAAGCGCGCCGCCGCTCGCCCGTTCACCCGACAGACCCTCGTCCGGGCCATCCTCCTGGTCCGGTTCCACCTGAGGCTCGGGCCCAGGTGCATCGCCCTGTAAAGAAGACAAGTGGGCCAGCACCTCCATCTCAAAAGTTAGCTGCACCGAGCGCCCAGAGGTGCGACGACGCCCCTCCCCGATGGGAGCACCCCGGCGACTCTTCCCTGCTCGCGGGCCTCGAACTGGCCCGTAGTGGCCCATCGGACCCACTTACCCTGCCCCGGCTCTCAGCAGGACCGGGCTGCGGGCCTGGCCCCCTGGTGGGCGGGCAGGCCGTTTGCCCTCAGACCCACCTTGCACTTTCATGGGTGCCGTCAGGACACCTCCAACCCGTAGACAGGCCCGAAGCAGTGCATGTGCTAAACCTAAACCGGCCGGTCCCAAGTTCCCCTGACCAGCCTAATTGACACAATAAGTGGAGGGGTGCCCAAAAGTTAATGCACCTTGCAGCCAACCACCCAACTAGGGGAGAGAAAATCAGGCCAGCCCCCCAAGCAGCTCCAAGATAGGAAAAAGAAGATATTGGATTTATACCCCGCCCTCCTCTCCGAAGAGTCTCAGAGCGGCTCACAATCTCCTTTACCTTCCTCCCCCACAACAGACACCCTGTGAGGTAGATGAAGATATTGGATTTATATCCAGCCCTCCACTCCGAAGAGTCTCAGAGCGGCTCACAATCTCCTTCACCTTCCTCCCCCACAACAGACACCCTGTGAGGTGGGTGGGGCTGGAGAGGGCTCTCCCAGCAGCTGCCCTTTCAAGGACAACCTCTGCCAGAGCTATGGCTGGCACAAGACCATGCTAGCAGGTGCAAGTGGAGGAGTGGGGAATCAAACCCGGTTCTCCCAGATAAGAGAGCTCTGGCTGACCCAAGGCCATTCCAGCAGCTGCAAGTGGAGGAGTGGGGAATCAAACCCGGTTCTCCCAGATAAGAGATCTCTGGCTGACCCAAGACCATTCCAGCGGCTGCAAGTGGAGGAGTGGGGAATCCAACCCGGTTCTCCCAGATAAGAGAGCTCTGGCTGACCCAAGGCCGTTCCAGCAGCTGCAAGTGGAGGAGTGGGGAATCAAACCCGGTTCCCCCAGATAAGAGACCGCACACTTAACCACTACACCAAACTGGCGCTCCCCAGACTGGGGAGATAGAAGGCTGAGTCAACCTCAAGCCAGCTACCTGCACACCCGGCTTCCGCCAGGGATCAACTCAGATGAACATATACCCCTATGAACATATGAAGCTGCCTTCTACTGAAACCGACCCTGTGTCCCTCCAAGTCGGCATTGTCCTCTCAGGCTGGCAGTGACTCTCCAGGGTCTCAAGCCGAGGTTTTTACACCTATTTGCCTGGACCCTCCTTTGGAGATGCAGGGGATTGCACCTGGGACCTTCTGTTTCCTTAGCCAATGCTCTACCACTGAGCCACCGTTCACCCTTGGTAAGATCATGAGCAGAGCCTGGGCCTGCAGTCCCCAAAGCACCCCACCCAAAAGGCCAGAGGCACAGTCTAGCCACCAAGCAGCCGCCTAATGGACCACTGGCACCCAACACCCACCAAAAAGAAAAAAGGGGGGGGGATACTGGAAAAACTAGCCCCACACGCACAAGAACAGGTCTCAGGCTGTCCAGCCACAAGAGGAAGGGGGTGGGGAAGGTGAGAGTGGTAGGCAAATGCCCGCACCTGGGCCTGCAATAAAAAACCCTCACCAATGGGGGGGGAGCAGCTAGCTCCAAGGGGCCAAAGGCCGCTATGGGCCGCACCCACGATGCCTACTCTGAAGCAAGGAACCACCTTGCACTGGCCAGCCGCTTGCGAATCGCCCCTAACAGGGGCCGCTGCGCGCTTCCCTCTAACCGAGGGGAAAGGAGAGAACGGCTGCCGCACGCTGCCACTAAGAATTATCCCACCACTCCGGCCCCTAGCAACCAAGGGGCTGGAGAAGGCCAAGGTCCGGCGCGCTAGCTTCCCGCAGTCCGACCTCCCGGCCGATTACCACCCAAGCCACGCTCTAAATCAAGCCCAACAACTCAGCCTTGCAAGCGCCAACCGCCGCACGCGTCCAAGCCGAGCGTCGCAGAGCCGAGCTCGCAGCAGTCTCCGTCGCACCGATCCCCCGTCGACAGGCCTCAACCGCGCTGCGACCAGCACGTGGCTCTCACACAGAGAGCCAAAGAAACTGTGTGCTGAGGGGGCGGGAGCCAGGGCTAATAAAGCCCCGGCTCCGCGCTCCGGACAAACACCCGTATGTCGGGTGATGTCGCCCCTCCCTCCTTCCAGGGAGGCAAAGACGGCCCCCAGCCTAAGCGCCGGCAAGCCGGCTTGGCTGGGAAGGGGCCGAACCTTCTCACAATACAAGAACTCGTGGGCATTCGATGAAATTGCTGAGCAGACAGGTTAAAACGGATAAAAGGAAGTACTTCTTCACCCAAAGATTTATTAACATGTGGAATTCACTGCCACAGGAGGTGGTGGCGGCTACAAGCATAGCCACCTTCAAGAGGGGGTTAGATAAAAATATGGAGCAGAGGTCCATCAGTGGCTATTAGCCACAGTGTGTGTGTGTGTGTGTGTGTGTGTATATATATATATATATATATATATATAAATAAATAAATTTTGGCCCGTTTGTGACACAGAATGTGTCACAAATGGGCCATTGGCCTGATCGAACATGGCTTCTCTTATGTTCTTATGTACACATTTAAGATCCAATGACAGAATAGTAAAATTAACAAATTGAGCAAACCTTTGACCTGGGTGACATGAGCGTGAGGATCCAATTGAGGTTTTTCAACAGAGGCTGGATGGCCACCTGACAGCAATGAGGAGCCTGTGATCTTAGGGGGAGGGGTTTGTGAGTTTAGAGGGGTTCCTCAGTGGAACAGGCGTCCTCCTGGGAAGGTGGTGGGCTCTCCTTCCTTGGAGGTTTTTCATCAGAGGCTAGATGGCCATCTGACAGCAATGAGGATCCTGTGAATTTAGAGGGAGGGGTTTGTGAGTTTAGAGTGGTTCCTCAGTGGAACAGGCTTCCTCCTCGGGAGGTGGTGGGCTCTCCTTCCTTGGAGGTTTTTAAACAGAAGCTAGATGGCCACCTGACAGCAATGAAGATCCTGTGAATTTAGGGGGAGGTGTTTGTGAGTTTCCTGCATTGTGCAGGGACTTGGACTAGATGACCTTGGAGGTCCCTTCCAACTCTATGATTCTATGATTCTATAAAACAGTAACGTCAAAATGTGAGAATTGTCTGTTAATCACTCTGTTGTTATAAGCCTGGGCATTTCTTTCTCAGATGTTTTCCCCATCCAACTAATTTACCTTTTAACATGTAACATACATATAGTTTGCCATTAGAAGAAAAAAATACATTAAAATATAGCGGAAGATGGGTTTAGTATGTTTAATGAGATAAACAGCCAATATCCTTATTTGAGTATGTCAATGCAGCTAAAAGAGAAATATTTCTGTAGCAAGTGTGCAGAAATAAAGAAACAAGAGAGAACACTTTTTCCCTCAAGGTTAAAATTCCAATACTAAATTTAATTTAAAAAAAAAAAAGTTTCAAGGCTGTGTGCGCATTGGCACAACTCCAGGATAAAATGAGAAAGCGGTGGAGAATTCTGGGAGTCCTGCCAAGACCCGTTTGCTGTTTTGGGTCGATACATGACAGTACGAGAGTGTAATATGCATATGAGTTCCTGCTGGGCTTTTTCCTGACCACTCCCGTAGCTTTGTCTAGGAAGCATTCACCGAACCCTGGATTCTTCTTTTCCTAATCGACACTTCTTTACCGTTAACCCTAGAAGGGGCTGTGGTGGTGGATTGATGACTCAAAATACGATTTTGCAGTCTGGGCCCCTGGAGAGCCCAGCTATGAAGGGAACTACAAGGTCTACTGCGCCCAGCTTTCTCCAATCAAAGGTAAGGCTGCTCAACATGAAGGTGGAAGGAGGGGGGGGGGGAATCACTGACAGATGTGGGTCATGCAGGGATGGGGAAGGAAGGGTAATTCTGGACCCAATCCATCCATATATTAGAGGTGTAAAGAAATGCATTTTCTCCGGGGAGGTTGGCAAGCCACAAGTCTCCACTATGCATTTTTCTCTAGAAGAAGAAGAAGAGAAGAAGATTTTTCTCTAGGCAGAGGCTAGGCAGGAAAGGGGGAAGGTAGCAGGCACTCCTTTGCATATTAGGCCACACACCCCTGATGTAGCCAATCTTCCTGGAGCTTACAGGGCTCTTAGTCCAGGGCCTACTGTCAGCTCCAGGAGGATTGGCTACATCAGAGGGATGTGGCGTAATATGCAAAGGAGTTCCTGCTACAAAAAAAGCTGTGTATGTGCACTTGGTTTCCAGCACACCTTTATACATATGTTAATAGATTTAGCCTACCTCTCATCTTCAAGCAAGGAAGAGAGGTTTTTTGTTCAGTCGCACAGTTGAGTCCAACTCTTTGCGACCCCCTGGACCAAGTCATGCCAGGCCCTCCTGTCTTCCACTATCCTCCAAAGTCTGCTCAAATTCGTGTTTGTTACATCAGTAACGCTGTCCAGCCATCTCCTCTTTTGCCATCCCGCTTCTTCTTTGGCCTTCTGTCTTTCCCAGCATCAGGATCTTCTCCAGGGAGTGCTCCCTTCTCATTGGGTGGCCAAAGTATTTGAGCTTCAGCTTCAGCATCTGACCTTCCAGGGAACAGTCTGGGTTGATATCTCTTAGGACTGACCGATTTGATCTTCTTGCAGTTCAAGGGACTAACAAGAGTCTTTTCCAGCACCACAGCTCAAAAGCATCTATTCTTCTGTGCTCGGCCTTCCTTATGGTCCAGCTCTCACAGCCATACATTACTACTGGGAATCCCATCGCTTTGACTATATGGACTTTTGTTGACAGGGTGATGTCTCTACTTTTTATTATACTGCCCAGGTTTGCAGTAATTTCATGGCTACAGTCACCATCTGCAGTGATCTTGGATCCCAGAAATGTGGAGTCTGTCACTACTTCCATGTCTTCCCCTTCTATTTGCCAAGGTGTGATGGGGCCGGATGCCATGATCTTAGTTTTTTTGATGTTGAGTTTCAAGCCTACTTTTGTGCTCTCCTCTTTCACCCTCAACAAGAGGTTCTTTAGGTCCTCCTCACTTTCTGCCATTAGAGTAGTGTCATCTGCATATCTGCGGTTGTTGATGTTTTTCCCGGAAATCTTAATTCCGGCTTGTGCTTCATCCAGGCCAGCATTCCGCATGATGTACTCTGCATATAGATTAAACAAGCAGGGTGACAATATACATCCTTATCGAAGTCCTTTTCCTATTCTAAACCAATCAGTTGTTCCATATTCCATTCTGACAGTTGCTTCTTGACCCTTATACAGGTTTCTCAGGAGACATGTGAGGTGGTCTGGTACTCCCATCTCTTTAAGGACTTGCCACAGTTTGTTGTGATCCACACAATCAAAGGCTTTAGCGTAGTCAATGAAACAGAAATAGATATTTTTCCGATACTCCCGTGCTTTCTCCATAATCCATCGAATGTTGGCAATTTGATCTCTAGTTCCTCTACCTCTCCGAAACCCAGCTTGAACTTCTGGTAGTTCCCGATTGACATACTGCTGAAGCCTAGCTTGTAGGATCTTTAACATGACCTTGCTGAAATGTGAAATGAGTGCAATGGTGCCATAGTTTGAAGTTTCCTTGGCATTACCCTTCTTTGGGATTGGAATATAAACTGACCTTTTCCAATCCTGTAGCTACTGTTGCGTTTTCCAAATTTGTTGACATAATGTGTGCATCACTTTAACAGCATCATCTTTTAGGACTTGGGATAGCTCAGCTGGGATACCATCATCTCCGCTCGCTTTGTTGTTAGTAATGCTTTCTAAAGCCCATTTGACTTCACACTCCAGGATATCTGGCTCACGGTCATTGATTTCACTGTCATGGCTGTAATAGAGAGCCAGTTGGGTGTAGTGGTTAAGTGTGTGGACTCTTATCTGGGAGAACTGGGGTTGATTCCCCACTCCTCCACTTGCAGCTGCTGGGATGGCCTTGGGTCAGCCAGAGCTCTCTTATCTGGGAGAACCAGGTTTGAGTCCTCACTCCTCCACTTGCAGCTGCTGGAATGGCCTTGGGTCAGCCAGAGTTCTCTTATCTGGGAGAACTGGGTTTGATTCCCCCCTCCTCCACTTGCAGCTGCTGGAATGGCCTCAGGTCAGCCATAGCTCTCTTATCTGGGAGAACCGGGTTTGATTCCCCACTCCTCCACTTGCAGCTGCTGGAATGGCCTTGGGTCAGCCAGAGCTCTCTTATCTGAGAGAACCGGGTTTGATTGCCCACTCCTCCACTTGCAGCTGCTGGAATGGCCTTGGGTCAGCCAGATCTCTCGTACAGTTGTCCTTGAAAGGGCATCTGCTGTAAGAGCTCTCTCAGCCCCAGGGCGTCTGTTGTGTGAGGGGAAGGTAAAGGAGATTGTGAGCTGCTCTGAGATTCAGAGTGGAGGGTGGGATATAAATCCAATATCATCACCATCACCATCCTCCTTCTCCTTTTCTCCTCCTCCTCCTCTGTGTCTCCTGTTGATCGGCATGTGGTTAGCATAGGAAAGGCCTTCTGCCTTGTCTGCCACTGGGAGGTATTTACTTCCCAACTGACTTCTGGTGCTCCTTTTAAAATAGCTTGTCCAAGACAATGGAGGGTCAGACGGTGCAGATGAATGCTACTAAAAGTTGAATCCCAAACATCGAGCCCTTGGGAACAACGGGGCCCCTCCAGCACTTTTCCTGCTGCCACCAATGGTTTTTTAAAAGTAGGTGGGGCCAAGTGCATCATTTGTCCAGCAAGGCTTCTGATTGGCCCCTGGCTGTGCAGATTTTTTAAAAAAACATTGCTTTGGCAGTAGCTGCCACCACAGCACTAGGATCTTCACTCCGTGATTGAAAGTAAGCTGTGGGAGCCATTTTGTGACACGCTCCGCCTCCTTCAGCAACCATTTTGTGGCTCTGCCCACCCTGCCGTGTCAGAATTTCAAAAGTGCCCACAAACTGAAAAGGGTCAAGGACCAAGGTTTAAATCAAAGTGGCTGGAATCTAGTTCAATGTGAAACAACAACCCATTTTCTCTTTTCTTTCTTTCTTTCTTTCTAGGCCAGTGGAAGTGGGAAGTCACTCACTGCGACACGGCGAGAGTGTATGTCTGCAAGTACAAGCTGCAGCACAAGCCGTTAATTCTCCTGCTTGCCTAAAAGTGCTCCACATCTGAGAAAAAGCACAAGGATGAGTCTTTCAGGCCTGCAAATCTGTAGAGAGATGTGAGGACGTTCTAGCAATTGGGGGGGGGGGGAACCCTAACTGCTAGAGCATTCAAGCACAAAACCACAGAGTTTTCTGCAAATTCCTAGAGCATCCCCATGTGATGTGTCTGGTGCGATACATCACTTTTGGCTGACATCATGTTGTGTGAGTGCAAAAAACAGTCCCCCACCGGCAGCTATGGGGACTTGGCAACCATGGTTGAGTGTGCCAAAAATCAACAAGTCAAGGAGAGACACATCGGTATTTCACATGACTTTATGCAAATTGTGTGAACTCTTATCTGAGAGAACCAGGTTTGATTCCCTACTCTTCCTTCACATGCAACTGTTGGTGTGACCTTGGGTCAGTCATAATTCTATCAGAGCTGTTCTGCTCAAGCAGTTTCTATCTGAGCTACCTCAGCCCCACCTGCCTTGCAGGGTGTCTGTTGTGGGGAGGGGAAGGAGACTGTAAGTCACGCAAAGACTCCTTTGGGTAGTGGGCAGGATACAAATCCATCTCTTTCTCCTCCTCTTCTAACTAATATGTAAGGGACTGAGACGGTGTTGGTCGCCCTGGTGGATGACCTTCAACGGCATCTGGATCGGGGCGGCTCGGCGGTGCTGATGTTGTTGGACCTGTCGGCTGCGTTCAACACGGTTGACCATCAGTTACTGACCTACCGCCTCGCCGACGCGGGGATTCAGGGGTTAGCTCTACAGTGGCTTTCCTCCTTCCTCGACGGTCGGGGACAAAGGGTCGCGATTGGGGGTGAGCTATTCCAGAGGTGCACGCTTGATTGCGGAGTGCCTCAGGGGGTGGTTCTCTCCCCGATGTTATTTAACATCTATATGCGTCCCCTTGCCCAGATTGCCCGAAGGTATGGGCTGGGTTGTCACCAGTACGCTGATGACACCCAGCTCTATCTACTCATGGACGGCCGACCGGTCTCAGCCCCAGAAAATCTAGACCGGGCACTACAGGAAGTGGCTGGATGGCTCAGACTGAGCGGGCTGAGGCTAAATCCGGCAAAGACAGAGGTCCTTTGCTTGAGTCGTCGGGGTCCGGGGAGGGAAATCCCCCTACCAGCTTTTGAGGGTGCGCCACTGATAGCGGCGGACAGGATCAAAAGCCTGGGGGTACTATTGGAGCCCTCCTTAACGATGGAGGCTCAGATAGCAGCCACCACCAAGTCCGCCTTTTTTCACCTTAGGCGGGCAAGGCAGTTGGCCCCCTTCCTGGAGCGCGACGATCTAGCAACAGTGATCCATGCCATGGTCACCTCAAGGTTGGACTACTGCAATGCTCTCTACATGGGGCTGCCTTTGTGCCGAACCCGAAAGCTACAGCTAGTGCAGAATGCCGCGGCCCGGCTGCTGTTAGGGCTCCCAAGACGGGAGCATATCCGGCCAGGGCTCCGGGATCTGCACTGGCTGCCAATAGCTTACCGAGTCCAGTACAAGGTGCTGGTTATTACCTTTAAAGCCCTATATGGCCTAGGACCTGCCTACCTGAAGGACCGTCTCTCCCCACACGTTCCCCAGAGAGTACTGAGATCGGGAACTCGAAATCTCCTAGCTATCCCCGGGCCAAAAGAAGCCCGCTTAAAATCCACCAGGGACCGGGCCTTTTCTGTCATGGCCCCCTCCTGGTGGAACCAGCTGCCGGAAGAGGTGAGGGCCCTGCGGGACCTTGCCCAGTTCCGCAGGGCCTGTAAGACAACCCTCTTCCGGCTGGCCTATGACTAGCTGGTACAAGAAACAAGAAACAAGAAATCAGGTGTAGTTATAATAGAGGTTACTGTCCCTAATGTCTTAAATATTTAATGGTTTAAATGCTTTAAATGTTTTAAAAATTTTAAATGTATTAATTATTTTAACTTTTTATGCTTGAATTGTATTTATGTGGTATTTGTGCTGTGAGCCGCCCTGAGCCACTTGTTGGGAAGGGCGGGATAGAAATTATAAAATAAAATAAATAAAAATAAATAAACTTTGTGCCTTTGCTCAAGGAGATGACTCCCAGCTTCATAACTGGGTGTGGCTCTCCATGCTGTTGACTGCAAATAAACTTCTGCGTTTTTTTAAAAAAAAATAGACTCACCCTGTGGCCACAGAACCTCTTTGCCTCTCTCTAGCTGTCCACAAGATTGTCCCAATATAGGATTGCCAAGTCCAATTCAAGGAATATCTGGGGACTTTGGGGGTGCAGTCAGGAGACATTAGGGGTGGAGCCAGGAAAAAGGCTGTGACAAGCATCAGAACCCTAAAGGGAGCTCTGGCCCTCACATTTAAAGGGACGGCACATCTTTTCAATGCCTCCTTCCTTCCATAGGAAATAATGAAGGATAGGGGCACCTTCTTTTGGGGCTCATAGAATTCGACCCCCTGGTCCAATCTTTTTGAAAGTTGTGGAGTATTTTGGGGAGAGGCACTAGATGTTATACTGAAAATTTGGTGCCTCTACCCCAAAAAACAGCCCCCCCAGAGCCCCAGATACCAGCAGATCAATTATCCATGATTTTCTATGGGAATAAATCTCCATAGGGAATAACAGAGTTCCCAGCAGACATTTCCCTCCCCTCCCCCCGCTTTCTGACGACCCTGAAGCGGGGGAGGGCCTCCAAACGGGGGATCCCCTGCCCCCACCTGGGGATTGGCAACCCTACCTTATATTAGCATATTTGGCCACACCCTCTGGAATAATCAAGTGCAAACTGAACTGGGACAGTAACTTTTCCAGTAGTGCTACTGCTGAACCCAACCCACAGCGGCTTTCCATTCCCTCCTGCTTACTGGTCACATCCCATGGCTTAGGGCCTGGACATAGTTGCCCTCACTGACCCCACCACCCCCAGCCCCACTGGAGCCTACTGGAAAGGACGGGGCTCTTGATTTGTTTTGGTGGAAGAGCCGGACCATCCTATTCATATTTCAGAAATAATCCCCACTGAATACAGCGGCATTTCCTTTGAAGTGAGTGTGCAGAGAAATGCTGTCTCCGCTGTGGCTGAACTAAAAGCTCATAATGCTGAAGACTGAAACTGTGACCTTCCTAGGGCTGCTCTGAAGTTCCCGGTAACCTCCGCCTACATCGCTGACGTGATTACGTCACTTGGAAGTGATGTCATCAAAATGGTGGTGCCCATGCGGGGCCGCTCTAGGCGTTTCTGGAAAAACTCTGTGGTTTTCCCAGACGCTCTAGCCATTTGGGAGGGAAAAACTCTATGGTACAATAGGTACCAATAGAGAGCCAGTTTGGTGTAGTGGTTAAGTGTGCGGACTCTTATCTGGGAGAACTGGGCTTGATTCCGCCCTCCTCCACTTGCAGCTGCTCGAATGGCCTTGGGTCAGCCAGAGCTCTCTTATCTGGGATAACCAGGTTTGATTCCCACTCCTCCACTTGCAGCTGCTCGAATGGCCTTGGGTCAGCCAGAGCTCTCTTATCTGGGAGAACCGGGATTGATTCCCCACTTCTCCACTTGCAGCTGCTGGAATGGCCTTGGGTCAGCCAGAGCTCTCTTATCTGGGAGAACTGGGTTTGATTCCCCACTCCTCCACTTGCAGCTGCTGGAATGGCCTTGGGTCAGCCAGAGCTCTCTTACTGAGAACTGGGTTTGATTCCCCACTCCTCCACTTGCACCTGCTGGAATGGCCTTGGGTCAGCCAGAGCTCTCTTATCTGGGAGAACCGGGTTGGATTCCCCCCTTCTCCACTTGCAGCTGCTGGAATGGCCTGGGGTCAACCATAGTTATCGCAGGAGTTGTCTTTGAAAGAGCAGCTGCTGTGAGAGCCCTCTCAGCCCCACCCACCTCACAGGGTGTCTGTTTTGGGGGAGGAAGGTAAAGGAGATTGTGAGCCACTCTGAGACTCTTCGGAGTGGAGGGTGGGATATAAATCCAATATCTTCATCTACCTCACAGGGTGTCTGTTGTTGGGGCGGGGGAAAGGTAAAGGAGATTGTGAGCTGCTCTGAGACTCTTTGGAGTGGAGGGCGGGATATAAATCCAATATCTTCTTCTTCTACCATAGAGTTTTTACCTCACAAATGGCTAGAGCATCCAGGAAAACCATAGAGTTTTCCCGGAAGCGCCTAGAGTGGCCCTGCACGGGTGCCACCATTTTGATGACATCACCTCTGGGTAACATCATTGCACCAGCGCACATGCTTTATGCGCACGAAAGTCCCCCACTCTGGGAAGTGGGGGATGTGGCAACCCAAGACCTTGCTGTGGGACCACAAAAGAGGCCTCATTTGGGGCAGGAACTCACAGAAGCAGAGCTCCAGAACCTCTAAATTTTATTGTGACCTTTTTTAACCCCCTCTCCCCCAAAAAAACTTGCCTCTGGGCTCCGTTGTTCAAACCAAATGTGAGAATTTTGCTGAACTCAAAGATTTGACAAACTTTCTAATATGTTCCCCCACCAAAAATGGGAAAAGAACCAAAGCATACACAGCAGATGGATGGAAACCTTCATCCAGCCACTGTGGCCACAGAGGGCAGAGTCTTTTAAAAAGTATGATGGGAGTCAGGTTTTGTTATGACAATTCTAATTCATATTTCAATCCGATTCATATTTGCATTACTGTGTACAATTCTGGTTACCGCACCTCAAAAAAGATATTATAGCATTGGGAAAAGTCCAGAAAAGGGCAACTAGAATGATCAAAGGGTTGGAACACTTTCCCTATGAAGAAAGGTTGAAATCCCTGGGGCTCTTTAGCTTGGAGAAACATCGACTGAGGGGTGACATGATAGAGGTTTACAAGATTATGCATGCGATGGAGAAAGTAGAGAAAGAAGTCCTTTTCTCCCTTTCTCACAATACCAGAACTCGCGGGCATTCAATGAGATTGAGTGAGCAGTCGGTTTAGAACTGATAAAAGGAAGTCCTTCTTCACCCAAAGGGTGCTTAACATGTGGAATTCACTGCCACAGGAGGTGGCAGCGGCTACAAGCATAGACAGCTTCAAGAGGGGATTGGATCAACACCTGGAGCAGAGGTCCATCAGTGGCTATTAGCCACAGCATATTGTTGGAAATCTCTGTCTGGGGCAGGGATGCTCTGTATTCTTGGTGCTTTGGGGGAAGCACAGTGGGAGGGCTTCTCTTGTCCTGGATCCACTGATGGACCTCCTGATGGCACCTGGGGGTTTTTTTGCCACTGTGTGACACAGACAATTGGACTGGATGGGCCACTGGCCTGATCCAACATGGCTTCTCTTCTGTTCTTATGTGACACAGAGTGTTGGACTGGAAGGGCCATTGGCCTGATCCAACAGGGCTTCTCTTCTGTTCTTATGTGACACAGAGTGTTGGACTGGAGGGGCCATTGGCCTGATCCATCATGGCTTCTCTTATGTTCTTATGTGACACAGAGTGTTGGACTGCAGGGGCCACTGGCCTGATCCAACAGGGCTTCTCTTCTGTTCTTATGTGACACAAAGTGTTGGACTGGATGGGCCATTGGCCTGATCCAACAGGGCTTCTCTTCTGTTCTTATGTGACACAGAGTGTTGGCCTGGATGGGCCACTGGCCTGATCCAATATGGCTTCTCTTATGTTCTTATTTGTCTGGGGCAGTGATGCTCTGTATTCTTGGTGCTTCGGGGTGGGGCACAGTGGGAGGGCTTCTCTTGTACTGGCCCCACTGATGGACCTCCTGATAGCACCTGGGGTTTTTTTGCCACTGTGTGACACAGACAATTGGACTGGATGGGCCACTGGACTGATCCATCCAACATGGCTTCTCTTCTGTTCTTACGTTTCTAATTCAAGGAGCGTTTTAAGGTAGATGCTGAGCTGATATAATTTGTTACACCTTCCAGTGATGTCAAGGGGGGCGCGGCACATGCAAATGAGTCATGCAAACGAGTTATGCTAATGAGCGTGGGCACCTCTTTTTCTATTACTCCTGCCGCATAGTAAAAGTTTCAAGCAGTGCTAAAACTTTGACAGTAATGAAGTGCAGAAGAGAGCTCTATTCAGCCATCCCCATAGGAATAACCTTCACCTGTATGAGCCGCTAAGGGAACAATCTCCATCTCTTCAAGAAACATGGATTCCCTGGAGTGCCCATTAAAGAAGAGGATTCCAAGAGAACCCTCAACCCTGTAATTGGTCTCCAAAAGAAAGGATTGTCTTTGCTGAAGACTAATTAATAGATAAACAAGAATTGGCAATTATTTCTTTTGAGCCCCTGGAGACACTAAGCAAAGGAGCACTCTCCTTATCAGTCAATCCATATTTCTTCCTAGCAATGTTTTAGTACATAGAATCATAGAGTTGGAAGGGAGCTTCAGGGTCATCTAGTCCAACCCCCTGCACAATGCAGGAAACTCACAAACACTTCCCCCTAAATTCACAGGATCTTCATTGCTGTCAGATGGCCATCAAGCCTCTGTTGAAAAACCTCCAAGGAAGGAGAGCCCACCACCTCCCCAGGAGGAAGCCTGTTCCACTGAGGAACCGCTCTAAACTCACAAACACCTCCCCCTAAATTCACAGGATCTGCATTGCTGTCAGATGGCCATCTAGCCTCTGTTGAAAAACCTCCAAGGAAGGAGAGCCCACCACCTCCCCAGGAGGAAGCCTGTTCCACTGAGGAACCGCTGTAATGGTCAGGAAGTTCTTCCTAATGTTGAGCCGGAAACTCTTCTGATTTAATTTCAACCCATTGGTTCTGGTCCTACCTTCCGGGGCCACAGAAAAGAATTCCACACCATCCTCTGTATGACAGCCCTTCAAGTACTTGAAGATGGTGATCATATCACCTCTCAGCCACTTCCTCTCCAGGCTAAACATGCCCATCTCCTTCAACCTTTCTTCATAGCACTAGGCCTACCGATGTCACGTTCTCAGGGTGCAGGCAGGCAGGAGTCCAAAGCCAGTCCAAGGTCAAAGTCCAGGAAGTCAAGTAGGAGCCAAGTCACCAATGCAGAATCACAAACCGGAATCAGAAGTCAATGTCCAAAAGCCAAAAGGTCAGGGTGCCAAGGAAATCAAGCAGGCCAGGAGCAGGAATCAGGAAGGAGCATGGATGCAAGCCAGAGAATAGACTAGACAGGTCCTTGGTGGGAGCTATATGGGAGTTTCAATCAGCCTGCTCCCTGGGTAGCAGTGACGCCGCTAGAACTCAGGACTGAGAGATCTGAAGCATCAGCGTGCCTCATGTCTTTGCTCTGAAAGTTCTTTCTGGAGCCTGCTTCTAACTCTTGAGATGGGAGGAGGAGAGCTTGGAGAAGATTGATCGTCAACAGCTGACACTGGTGCCTGGAGAGTGATTGATGGGCCAGCTGCTGTTTGTTCAGCTGAGGAACTGGCAGGCAACTCTTCCAGGTCTGTTAACCCTTTCAGCTCCTCCTCATCAGGGCTCATGACACCCAACCCCTCACCATCTTCGTCGCCCTCCTCTGGACCCGTCCCAGTTTGTCTATATCCTTCGTAAAACGTGGTACCCAAAACTGAACACAATACTCCAGGTGAGGTCTTACCAGAGCAGTGTAAAGTGAAACCATCGCTTCGCATGATCTGGACACTATACTTCTGTTGATACAGCCCAAAATTGCCTTTGCCTTTTTAGCCACCGCATCACACTGTTGACTCACATTCAGCCTATGGTCCACTAAGACCCCTAGATCCCTTTCACACACACTACCGCTAAGACAAGTCTCCCCCATAACCATGCATTCGAAGGATGTAAGCCAGTTTTGGACCCCACTGGGGAGAAAGGTGGGATAGTAGCGTAACAAATAAATATATTGCAAATTAATACAACCACTATGGTGTTAGGACATTACTCAGTCTCACAATATGTTTCCTGCCTCTGCGTAGCAACCCTGGGCTTCTTCCTTGATGGTCTCCCATCCAGGTACCAACCAGGGCCAACCTGGTTTAGCTTCCCAGGGGTGAGGTCAGACGTTCATAAAATCCCACTACGAGCATGAGTGGAGTCCGGAAGCATGTCGGATTTTAAGTGGTTGTCCAAACGTCAGCATCTGCGAATGGTGGTTAGCTCGTTCGAGTCCCGCGTTGAGACGACTGGGGCGCGGACTAATTTGATACTGCTTTAAATCAGGAACAAAATCCTTCTGACGGTTCCTGAGCGGAGTTTCTCTGTTTGAACGCTCCATCGTTGGCAACTCGTCGGAAGCGCACCACCGCTTCCCTCCCAAAGCCCCTGCAAGTGATATCACTGCGCCAGTGAATGAGCGAGTGAATGTTGGCTCGATAAATCGTTTACCCGCCCTTATGTCCGGAAACAAAAATCACTTTTGAAAGTAGATGTGAACTAGATGTGAACTGATTTGAATTCCTGGGTTCTTTTCTGCACACGTAGTGCTCGTGCTGGAAAAGTAGTGCCAACGGACTAGCAAAACTTTAGTGATCTGGCCCATTTAAAAGCGACACGCTGCAGATAGTGGGCATCACTATTGACATCTCATGAAACGAGGTCCGGTAGAGCAATCTGATCGACCAGCGATGGGACCCACATGGGATAGAATGGGAGCCTGGCTGTTGTCTGATCGGAAAATTGGTTGTGCGGATTATAATACAGGCGCGTTGCAGATGGATTTAATGGTGAGTGTGACCGCACCCCAGATCTGACAAGTGTGGGTTAGCCTGGACCATCCAAGTCAAAACAGAAAGCATAAAGAGGAGCTTTGTCACTGCCTGCCTCCAGCCCCGGTGCTAAGGGTTCTGGCGCCCCTCCGCCATGGACTCTAATCGCACGCACCTTGCAATGACGTCACCCAGAAACGACATCGTCATGATGACTCACTTTCCGCAAGTTTTCTTTGATGCTGGATTAATTTAGGTACACCTCACTGTACCTTCAGTAACCCAAACACCCAGGAACTTACACAGATAAACTTTATTCCACTTAAGCTTTCACTCCGATCAGAAGACTTAAAGATACAGAACTCAGAAGGCAATCCAAAAAATAACAGCAGCACAGCTTCTGGATGCACCAAAAGGTTATGCATTTAGCATTCAGACGAACTTTACCCAAACTCTCATCGCTAAACTCACCCTATCTTATAATCTAATACCTTTAAAGAGAGTTAAATCTACAAAAACCTACGTTCCAGTCTATATTAGAGCTATGCTCTATGTTCTGTGTTCTGAGGTAGCTCTTCAGATGTTTTTTGCCTACAACTCCCATCAACCCCAGCCAACATGGCCAATGGCTGGGGCTGATGGGAGTTATAGGCAAAAAACATCTGGAGAGCTACCATTGGCCACCCTGGTGTAGGCTATTTTTTATGTTTGAGGCTTCAAACAGAAATCAACAAGGGTTGTTAATTCCAGGGCTTGACTGGCAGAGGGGTTCCCCGCCTCTCATGCAGTCAGCAGCTTCTGTTCAAAAACCCAGGGTTTATGAAGCATTATCCCCCCCCCCCAACAGAACCTTATCAGTTATCTCTATCTTATCTAATGTTTTCATTCCAGTTACTGCAGATTAAAATCCAGATGGCCAGTTCTCTTGCTCCCTGCCCATGCCATATAAGGCCTTTCCTGTCCTCAGACAACTTTCAACGTTCACCTAATTTTTTCTACTCTCCTGACCTAGATTCTCAACCTAAGCTGAATAGTGCTGAACAGCTTGTAGCCGATTTCATAAGAGACCCAGCCCAAATGAAATTCTGCCACATTCTTTTGCTGCTCCAATCGCACAGAGCTGAGAAAGAATGCTCGGCGCAGCCCCTGCTCAGCTGTCTCTGGCATCCTTCTGGAGCTAAGAAAAAAACAACGCGGAGTATCAGGGTCGGCGCAAGCGGGACAGGGAGGACCCTTTGATGAGGTGGCGCTCTAGATGGCTGCCTACATTGCCTACTCCCATGCGCCGGCCCTGCCTGCCTCTGCGTAGCAACCCTGGGCTTCCTTGGTGGTCTTCCAGCTGAGTTACTGTCCTGCTTGGTGTAGTGGTTAAGCGTGTGGACTCTTATCTGGGAGAACCGGGTTTGATTCCCCACTCCTCCACTTGCAGCTGCTGGAATGGTCTTGGGTCAGCCATAGCTCTGGCAGAGGTTGTCCTTGAAAGGGCAGCTGCTGTGAGAGCCCTCTCAGCCCCACCCACCTCACAGAGTGTCTGTTGTGGGGGAGGAAGGTAAAGGAGATTGTGAGCCGCTCTGAGACTCTTCGGAGTGGAGGGCGGGATATAAATCCAATATCTTCTTCTTCTTCTTTAATGGGCATTAATACCCTGTACTAGCCTAGCATTAGCATTTCCTGAGAAATTTTTTAAAGGCTGTTAATAATATTTAAAAAGAGATTCTCAAAGAAGTGTGCAAAGTTTTTTTTTTAAATCATTATTTTAAAAATAAAATAAAATTTTAGAGCTCCGGGGGGGGGACATTTGTAGGGGGTAGCAACAAATATGGCAGAAGAGAAACGACGTGCACTGTTGACGTTCTGGATGTCCACCATTTATACCAGAGGTGTCGAATTCCTTTCTTACGAGGGCTGGAACTGACATAAATGAGATCTTTTGGGGCCAGGCTGTGTCAGGCTGGGTCATGTGTGTACCTATTTAAGATTAGGTACCAGAGATATAAACTTTTTAAAGACACAAACATGACTAAAGATATATATTTTTAAAAAACCTTTAAAAGAACATGATTAAAACATTTAGCACTTGTTGGTCTGAAAGGTGCTTGTTTTGTATTTCTCCCATGGGATCCAGGGAACTGGGCAAAGGAATCTCTGGCTCTTTCCTTCCTTCTCCAGAGGACAAGGAGGGCGAGGAGTCTCAGCCAATAGTTAGAAGAGAGGCGTGGCTCAGCAGCTCTGCTGTGTGATTGAGAGAGCCTGGCAAAGCACGCTGAGATGCAAAAGGAAGCAAGAGAGAGAGAGAGAAGGAAGCAGACAAGAGCCTGTTACTCAGGGGGGCCTGATGCGGCCCCTGGGCCACATGTTTGACACCCCTTATTTATGCAAAGCCAAATGCTTCAGCATTGCATCTTGGGGTCTTTTGAGAGGCACTTTTTTTTTGTCTGATGTCCCTGTCTAAGTGGAATGCATTTGGGTCTTCTTACGCTAGAATGGATCCCCTTCCTTCTGTAGTTTCTGCAACTAGAGAACAATGGTGCATAATGGCATGGCAATACTAATATCATCCGTTTTCAAATCAAGATTGCAAAAGTTGTAGAAACTGGAAATAAAATCTTCCTTATTTTATTTTATTTTTATTTATTTTTGTACATTTATAGCCCGCCCTTTTCCGGGAAAGGCTCGGGGCGGATTCCAACAATGGGGGAGATCTGTGGCTCAGGGGTAGAGCCTCTGCTTGGTAAACAGAATGTCCCAGTGTCAGAGTCTGTTCATTGATACTATTGCTAATGGCTGATTACTAATCATATTGATCAATGCATACATATGTTCACTAACCCATGTCAGTAGAATTGTAGAGGGGGCGCCCGAGTAGGTAATAGCCGAAGAATAGCTTCCCAGGAATATCAAAGGCTGTTAGGCAGTCTTTGAAGTAGAGAGTGCCTGCCAGATCCTCACCTCCTCCCTAGAGGCAGCAAGGACATTGCCGCCGGGAAATGTAACCACCAACTGAAAAGATAAGGGGGGAGTCATGTGAAAACTCTCACATGCAAAAAGCAGCCTTTCTTTTGGGAATTGGGGTGTAGATGCAATTGCTTTGATGTAGAATGTTAAATACCAATTATTTGGACTGCTCGCCATCAGTTCCAATACCTATCATGTTGGAGTAACTTTGAAGTATACAATAAATGCAACTTTGTTTCAAATAACAAGTTTGCTCATTTGGAAACTTCAATGAACCTTCGCTGACACCCAGGTTCAGTCCCCGGCATCTCCAACTAAAAAAGGTCCAGGCAAATAGGTGTGAAAAACCTCAGCTGGAGACCCTGGAGAGCGGCTGCAAGTTTGCTTGCCTCAACCATAGACCTGGTGGAAAAGCTCCGTTTTACAGGCCCTCCGGAATGGTAACAAATCCAGAAGGGCTCAAATCTCTGTAGGGAGCTGATTCCACCAGGTCGGCCCTGGCCTTGGTTGAGGCAAGCCAGACGTCCTTTCGTCCAGGGATGGTCAAAAGATGTTGGCCAGCTGATTGCAATGGCCTTCAGGGCTCATATTGGGTGAGACGGTCCTGCAGGTATGCCGGTCCCAGGCCACGCAAGGCTTTAAACGTTAATACTAAAAGCTTGAAGCGGATCTGGTACTCGATAGGTAGCCAGTGCAGATGGCGCGGCATTGGCCGACTGCTTACCCATAAAGGCAGTTCAGTAAGCAGTCATACTGCTGCATTCTGCACCAGCTGGAGTTTCCAGATCAGTCTCAAGGGCAAGCCTGCGCAGAGTGAGTTATGGTAGTCCAACCTGGAAGTGACTGTTGCATGTATCACTGTAGCTAAGTCCTGAGGAGCCAGATAGGGTGCTAGTTATTTGGCCTGCCAAAGATGGTAGAAAGCAGATCGTGCAACAGCTGTGACCTGGGCCTTCATAGAAAGGGTGGCATCCAGTATCATACCCAGACTCCTCACCTTCTGAGCTGGCACCAGAGGTGCGCCATCCAGGGTGGGGAGCCGGATGCCCAAACTTGGCCCCCAGAGACTCATGAACAAGACCTCCATCTTAGTTGGATTAAGCTTCAGTTAGCTCAGTTGTAGCCAACAAGCCACTGCTTCCAATGCCCTGGTCAGATGGTCTGGAGCAGAGTCTGACTGGCCGTCCATCATCAGATAGAGCTGGGTGTCATCTGCATAGTGGCGACAACCCAGCCCAAACCCTCTGGCAATCTGAGCAAGGGGGCGCATGTAGATGTTAAACATCATTGGCGAGAGATTAGCTCCCTGTTGTACACCGCATTCTAGTGGACAACGCAGGGAGGTCTTCTCGCCGATTGCCACCCTTTGTCCCCGACCATGGAGGAAGGAGGAAAACCAATGTAAGGCTGACCCCTGAACTCTAGTGTTGGCAAGGCGGTGGGTCATTAGATCGTAATCGACCCTGTCGAATGCTGCTGTAAGATCTAGAAGCAACAGCAGCACTGATCCGCCTTGATCCAGATGCCTTCTAAGGTCATCTGTGAGGGCGACCAGAGCAGTCTCCATCGCATGACCAGGATGGAAGCCGGGCTGGTAGGGGTCATGGACGGATGTATCTTCCAAGAAAGCTTGGAACTGCTCTGCCACTGCTTTCTCAATTATCTTGCCCAGAAACGGTAAGTTTGAAACTCATCGATAATTGGCAAGGACTGTCAGGTCCAAAGATGGCTTTTTAAAAAGCGGCCGAACCACTGCCTCCTTAAGTTGGGCTGGGAATACCTCTGATGACAGGGATAAATTGACAATCTCAGCCAGGAGACCCTGAATGTCATCTCCAGCTACTTTAACAAGCCAAGATGGACATGGATCCAGAGGACAAGTGGTGGGCTTCACTGCAGCCAAGATCCTGTCCACATCCTCCTGGGAGAGACAACTGAAGTGGTCCAACACGGGACCTAAAGACGGGCAACAGGCTTCCGGTTCTTTATGGAAGACTTGGGCTGTGAAGGGGACATTTGCATCGGACCAACTGACAGATTACGGGAATGAGTTTTTGTCATTTTCTGAGCTGCGGTCTAGATTGACAACTGGCCAATCAAAATGGATCCTCCGTGTCCTCCAGCTAAAAGGCACATATCAAAACATTGGAAAGATAAAAGCCCATCTCTGGTCAATAATGGGTCCTCATTGCCCTTATTACATCTAAAAGACTCATTTCACAACACTTGCTCTGGCCACTACTGGGCCAGCTGCTCCTGAACTTTCTTCACATCTCTGAGAATCCACTGGGTTACCTGGTCCTCTTCATTTCAAAGGTTACTCATGTTGATCTGGAGTAGAATAGCTAGATTTGCGTCCAGGAGCATCTTTGAGACCCATGAGGATTTGGGGGGGCGGGGGGGGTAGGAGCAGTTAAGAGACAAGCTGGAACAGGTCCAGAGGAGGGCAATGAAGCTGGTGAGGGGTCTGGAGACCAAGTCCTATGAAGAAAGGCTGAAGGAGCTGGGCCTGTTTAGCCTGGAGAGGCCTTGGGTCAGCCATAACTCTTATCTGGGAGAACCGGGTTTGATTCCCCCCTCCTCCACTTTCACCTGCTGGAATGGCCTTGGGTCAGCCAGAGCTCTCTTATCTGGGAGAACCGGGTTTGATTCCCCACTCCTCCACTTGCAGCTGCTGGAATGGCCTTGGGTCAGCCATAGCTCTCTTATCTGGGAGAACTGGGTTTGATTCCCCCCTCCTCCACTTGCAGGTGCTGGAATGGCCTTGGGTCAGCCAGAGCTCTCTTATCTGGGAGAACCGGGTTTGATTCCCCACTCCTCCACTTGCACCTGCTGGAATGGCCTTGGGTCAGCAAAAGCTCTCTTATCTGGGAGAACTAGGTTTGATTCCCCACTCCTCCACTTGCAGCTGCTGGAATGGCCTTGGGTCAGCCATTGCTCTCTAATCTGGGAGAACCAGGTTTGATTCCCCACTCCTCCACTTGCAGCTGCTGGAATGGCCTTGGGTCAGCCTCAGCTCTCACAGAGTTGTCCTTGAAAGGGCAGCTTCTGGGAGAACTCTCTTAGCCCCACCCACCTCACAGGGTGTCTATTGTGGGGGAGGAAGGTAAAGAAGATTGGGAGCTACTCTGAGACTCTAATTCAGAGAGAAGGGCAGGGTATAAACCTACATCCGTCTTCTTCTTTCTTCTTCCAAGGGCTGAGCAATGTAGTATGGGGAAGAGTTGTAATCACAGGAGATCTCCAGGTTCCACCTGCGGGTTGGCAACCCAAGATGCCAGACACCCAGACCACTTTGTCAGCCGAGGCTGGGAAAAGCATCCTGGGCATGCAATTGGACCAGAGAGTTGATTCACTTCCATCCAGGGTGGGGTACGTCTGTTTTACAGAAGGTCCTCCCATGGATGGATGCCCAGTAGGGCCTGGTTGAAGGGGCAGCCTCTCCCCATTGTGTTTGGCTCCATCTTTTGGCTCCATGTCGCAGCCACATGGGAGACAGCCCTTCTCTGGGCTCTTCCTCCGTAAACCTGGCTCTCTGCGGGTTTCACAGCACTGAAGAGTCTCCAGGGCCCACTTACTGCATAAACCCTTCTCTCTTCCAAGTCACCTCACCCACAGCATGAGGCAGGCAGACAGGCAGCAGGTGCCCTCTTGCTCATGGAGGGACACCATTAAGACTTTCCTTGGTATGACGTTTAGCAGCTCAGAGGGGTCTCAGATCCTGCAGGCTTCCCCCTAAGCCTGATGCCTTGGGTCTCAGCCAGCAGAGGAGATTTCTGCCACATAAAGAGCCACAGATTTCTACAAGGATGGATCAGAGCTGAATGTTGCCAGTTCCTGATGTGGGTTGAAGAAATCCTTCCATGGCCAACCTGAGTAACTGATACTTCGTAGAAAGGTGAGTCCTATTAGAATCTGTTGGTAGAGATGGTACAAAATAATTCAAAATAAACTGGGGGGTAGAGAGAGAAGCATTAAAAGGATGCATTTAAACTAGGAAAATGGAGTTTATTTTTTAAAATGATACACGTGGGGGGGGCAAAATGTTTCTATTGGCAGGGAGTGACCTACCAGTGGCTGCCAGAAAAGACATTTTGGAACTGTACTGGAAAGCTCAATGAAAATAGAGCCATACATAAACCCATACATAGTAATGGGTGTATGTATAAGAGATAAGAGCTCTCTTATCTGGGAGAACCGGGTTTGATTCCCCACTCCTCCACTTGCAGCTGCTGGAATGGCCTTGGGTCAGCCAGAGCTCTCTTATCTGGGAGAACCGGGTTTGATTCCCCACTCCTCCGCTTGCAGCTGCTGGAATGGCCTTGGGTCAGCCAGAGCTCTCTTATCTGGGAGAACCGGGTTTGATTCCCCCCTCCTCCACTTGCTGCTGCTGGAATGTCCTTGGGTCAGCCATAGCTATCGCAAGAGTTGTCCTTGAAAGGGCAGCTTCTGTCAGAGCTCTCTCAACCCCACCTACCTCACAGGGTGTCTGTTGTGGGGGGAGGGGAAGGTAAAGGAGATTGTGACTGCTCTGAGACTCTGATATTCAGAGTATAGAGCAGGATGTAAATCCAATATCTTCTTCTTCATCATCATCTCTGTCTTCTGCGTCGGTTCTCAATGAGTATGTAGCATTCTCTTAGCTGTAAGCCACCCCACGGAGGTCTCTGGAGAGCCAGCATAAAACATTCCTGAACAAAGAAATAAATACAATCATATTAGAATGAATAGAATAACGTCGCTGAGTTTCTGGAAAGGCTTTTTATAAATAGAAATGTTTCAGGATAAAAGTTACTGTTCAGAAGAGCCATTTGGCTCTGTTAATGATTAGTTTCAGTCCCATAATATAAGTAAACAGTAATAAAAAGCAGAAGATGAAATAAAGTTTGGCAGCAGATGAAAGCATGACATTCATGCAGAAAGTGACACGAAGTAAGTGTGAACAAGGAGTGTGCCAACCTCTGGAAATCAAGGTATTAGCATTCATTTCAGCATGGGTTTGGGGTGGAAGGTGAGTCAGGGGTCATGCTGCCTCCCAATCCCAGTTGTATTTCCCTCCCCCCTTTGGGCAGGTTTGCTTATTATATTTCCATCTAGGCCTTCCATCACAGAGCTAAGGGCAGGATACACAGTTCTTCTCTCCCTTCAATATTACATTCACCACAATCCAGGGAGGTGACCCAGTCTTTGGCCATGAGTGGCCCAGGGTAACCACCGGAATTCAGGGGAGAGTGGGGATTTGAATCCAAATCGTGTCCTCTAACTCCTGCACCAAACTGTATCTCACGGAGCTCCCTTTCTCTCCTTACAGAGGCCTCCTCTTTGCCATGGCTGCAGTAAACGACACGCAGGTGAGAGAGTTCATCTTTATGGGCTTTGCCGGCCTCCCAAACCACCCGGCCTTTCTCTTTGTCGTGTTTCTGGCTGCCTACCTGGCCATTCTTATGGGCAACCTCATGATACTCCTCCTGGTCCTTGTGGATTCCAGCCTCCATACCCCCATGTACTTCTTCCTCAGCCACCTCTCCTGCTTGGACATTTGCGTCTCCACCGTCGTCATCCCTAAGATCCTCCACAACTTCCTGTGCCAACGGAACACAATTTCATACAAGGAATGCCTGCTGCAAACGTTCTTCCTTGTTGGCTTTGCGGGCTGTGAGCCATCCCTGATGGCCGTCATGGCCTACGACCGCTACGCCGCCATCTGCAGGCCCCTACACTACTCTCTCCTCATGAGCAAGAGGGTGTGCATCCATCTAGCCTCTGCCACTTGGGTCTGGGGCTTCCTGGACTCGGCGGTTCATGCTGCCTTGGCTTCGCAGTTGTCCTTTTGTGGAGTCAACCAGATCCCTCACATCTTCTGTGACGTCCCACCGCTGTTACAAATCGCCTGCAGCGACACACGTGTCAACGAATTGGCAAGTCATATCTCAAGTCTCTTTGTGGGTCTGGGCCCTTTCCTCTTCATCATCCTCTCCTATGTCTTCATCTTGACCTCTGTTCTGCGGATTCACTCCAAAGGCGGCAGGCGCAAAGCCTTCTCCACGTGCGCTTCTCACCTCATCGTTGTCATTCTCTGTCTTGGAAATGGCATCCTGAACTACAACTTGCCAAGTTTTGGCTCTTCCCTAGAAATAGACACGCTGGTCTCTACCATGTTCTGCATCGTCACCCCCATGCTGAACCCCCTCATCTACAGCCTCCGCAACAAGGAGGTCAAGGGGGCCTTCAGGAAGGTTCTGAAGAAGTGGACAGATTAAGTGTCACTTTCGATGACAAACTTCACTGACCTCTGCTGAGAACAGTGCTCCTCAGTCGGGGGGGGGGGGGGCGTGCATTCAGAATTCAGAGCCAAGCATGCCTTAGCTGTTGTTATACTGAGAAGGGCAACAAATCTGAAGGAAATTTCCTCTACTTGTTAACTTTGGGACTAACTAGGTCCCATCCAATATTCCCTCTACGCTGTAGAGTCTTGTGAGCAAAAATTCTACTTCGGGACTTACTGGAATTAAAGTTGTGAGCCACTGCATAAATTAGCTTGCTTTGGGGCCATATTTCCTGAACTAAAACCTAAAATGTGTAAGCTGGAGACTAAAAACTGTGAACTAGTTCACACTAAGCCAGCATAGAGTGAACTCTGGTCCCATCCGATCATCATTTTTGACAGTCCCACGAGGTCTGTAGTTTCCTTTACTTTCTATTTTGCCCGTCATCTTTAAGATTTCACTTTCTTGGTGTGGAGTGAGTTTGGTGTAGTGGTTAAGAGTGGTGGATTTTAATCTGGGAGAATCGGGTTTGATTCCCTACTAATTCACATACAGCTGCTGGGTGACCTTGGGGTCAGTCAGTCTTCTCACAGCTGTTCTCTCAAGAGCAGTTTTCTCAGAGCTCTCTCAGCCCCACCTATCTCAGAAGGTGTCTGTTGTGGGGAGAGGAAGGGAAAGATGTTGTAAACCACTCTGAGACTCCAAGTGAAGGGCAGGGAATAAATCCAATCCCTTATTAACTTCTCTTCTTCTTCTTCTTCTTGGGCAGTTAGCAGGAAGAACAGCTCAGCAGATCTATGCCTGACAGAGACCTTATCCAACCAGAACACTTATCCCATTTTTATGCCAGACCAAATCGTTCTGGTTGGCGTTTCTCTGCATGGCCTGCATTTCCTTGAATTGCTGCACTTGATGAGGGCTTGGGAGGAGGGGGCTTTCTAGAGGAGGTGTGTTTGCTGTATTTGATCAGGCTAATGCCACTGAGCTCTGCAAGCCATGGAATTATTTCAGGGACTTGAATGACATCCCTGCCTGGGTGTATCATTGGAAGGACTCATGAATGCGTTTTTCGGTTTCTGTGTTCATGAGAATTGCTGTTGAATTTATAATGAATATTATCGTGTGTCCTATGATATTTATAAAAATATTAAATTATGTTTGATTGGAAGTTAATATTAGTGATTTGGTCTTGGTTATTCATTCTAACGTAACATCTAGGCTATGGCTGGGAATCTCCTGGGATTTCAACTGATCTCCAGTTCCCCTGGAGAAAATGGCTGCTTTGGAGGGAGGACTCTCTGGCATGATGCCCTGTGGCAGAATGTGCCCCTGCTCTGGCCTGCAGGCCTTGTTCCACCCCGGCCTCCTAGGGGTTCTCAACTCCCTGGTACTACTAGGGTAGCTACTACCACCTCCTGTCCTTTTGCAAGGAATTGCCTGCTGGAAGAGACAGGACACCCAGCTTCCCTTCCAGGTTCTGAGGCCTCTCAGAGCTGGCAACCCGCTTTGTGGTGCAAACAGGGGTAGGATTGCCAAGTCCAATTCAAGAAATATCTGGGCACTTTGGGGGCGGAGCCAGGAGACATTGGGGGTGGAGCCAGAAACAAGGGTGTGACAAGCATAATTGAACTCCAAAGGGAGTTCTGGCCCTCACATTTAAAGGGACAGTACACCTTTTTAAATGTCTTCCTTCCATAGGAAATAATGAAGGATAGGGGCACCTTCTTTTGGGGCTCATAGAATTGGACTCCCTAGTCCAATCGTTTTCAACATGGGGGTTACTTTGGGGAGAGGCACTAGATACTATATTGAAAATTTGGTGCCTCTACCTCAAAAAACAGCTCCCCCAGAGCCCCCGAAACCTCCTAATCAATTCCCCATTATACCCTATGAGAATCGATCTCCACATAGGGAATAATGAAGACATTTCTGTCTCCTCCCCCCTTCCCCCCCCCCCCCCCGTTTCTGGCAAATCTGATGAAGGGATTGGCCTCTCTACTCACGAGTTGCTGCCAGCTTCTTCACAGCAACACAGACACCCCATCCCAAGTTGAAGCCTTTCAGTCAAGCCTCCGGAGGAGCAAAGGCACATGGCTCCCCCCCCTCCACCGGCCAGCTGACTGGGGGCGGGAAGCAGCCTGGGAAAACGGAAGAATGGCTGCTGCGATCAGGGCTGGGTGGGAAGGAAAGGGCAAGGAGAAGCTGCTGCGATCCGGGGTCGGAAGGGAAGGGAAGGGATGAGGAGAAGCATCGAGGATCGGTGGGAAGCAAAGGGGCGAGGAGAAGCTGCTGCAATCCGGGGGGGGGGGGGAAGGGAAGGGACGAGGAAAAGCTGCTAGGATCAAGGCTGGGTGGGAACGGCCGCCATCCCCCTCCCCCCCACTTTTCAGATTTTGGCGAGCGGGGGTAGGAGGCTCCAAATTGGGGGTCCCCCACCCAGGCAGGGGATATGGGAAGCCTAAAGAGGGGCCAATTGATCTGTCACTGAGCTGCATTTGTGCTGAGGCGCTTCCTCCCATGGTTACACTCTGAATCTCAAAGTCGGCTCACAATCTCCTTTGCCTTCCTCCCCCACGATAGACACCCTGTGAAGTGGGTGGGGCTAAGAAAGCTCTCTCAGAAGCTGCCCTTTCAGGGACAACTCTGCAAGAGCTATGGCTGACCCAAGGCCATTCCAGCAGCTGCAAGTGGAGGAGGGGGGAATCAAACCCGGTTCTCCCAGATAAGAGAGCTCTGGCTGACCCAAGGCCATTCCAGCAGCTGCAAGTGGAGGAGGGGGGAATCCAACCCAGTTCTCCCAGATAAGAGAGCTATAGCTGACCCAAGGCCATTCCAGCAGCTGCAAGTGGAGGAGGGGGGAATCAAACCCAGTTCTCCCAGATAAGAGAGCTATGGCTGACCCAAGGCCATCCCAGCAGCTGCAAGTGGAGGAGGGGGGAATCCAACCCAGTTCTCCCAGATAAGAGAGCTATGGCTGACCCAAGGCCATTCCAGCTGCTGCAAGTGGAGGAGTGGGGAATCAAACCCGGTTCTCCCAGATAAGAGAGCTATGGCTGACCCAAGGCCATTCCAGCTGCTGCAAGTGGAGGAGGGGGGAATCCAACCCAGTTCTCCCAGATAAGAGAGCTATGGCTGACCCAAGGCCATTCCAGCAGCTGCAAGTGGAGGAGGGGGGGAATCCAACCCAGTTCTCCCAGATAAGAGAGCTATGGCTGACCCAAGGCCATTCCAGCTGCTGCAAGTGGAAGAGGGGGGGAATCCAACCCAGTTCTCCCAGATAAGAGAGCTATGGCTGACCCAAGGCCATTCCAGCTGCTGCAAGTGGAGGAGGGGGGAATCCAACCCAGTTCTCCCAGATAAGAGAGCTATGGCTGACCCAAGGCCATTCCAGCAGCTGCAAGTGGAGGAGGGGGGGAATCCAACCCAGTTCTCCCAGATAAGAGAGCTATGGCTGACCCAAGGCCATTCCAGCTGCTGCAAGTGGAGGAGTGGGGAATCAAACCCGGTTCTCCCAGATAAGAGAGCTCTGGCTGACCCAACGCCGTTCCATCAGCTGCAAGGGGAGGAGTGGGGAATCCAACCCGGTTCTCCCAGATAAGAGAGCTCTGGCTGACCCAAGGCCATTCCAGCTGGGGCAAGTGGAGGAGTGGGGAATCAAACTCAGTTCTCCCAGATAAGAGAACTAGGGCTGACCCAAGGCCATTCCAGCAGGTGCAAGTGGAGGAGCGGGGAATCAAACCCGGTTCTCCCAAATAAGAGAGCTCTGGCTGACCCAAGGCCATTCCAGCAGGTGCAAGTGGAGGAGTGGGGAATCAAACCCGGTTCTCCCAAATAAGAGAGTTCTGGCTGACCCAAGGCCAATCCAGCAGGTGCAAGTGGAGGAGTGGAGAATCAAACCGGTTCTCCCAGAAGAGAGCTATGTCTGACTCAAGGCCATTCCAGCAGATAGAAGAGGAGGAGTGGGGAATCAAACCTGGTTCTCCCAGATAAGAGAGCTATGGTTGACCAAGGCTATTCCAGCAGCTGCAAGTGGAGGAGGGGGGAATCATCCCCGGTTTTCCCAGATAAGAGAGCTCTGGCTCACCCAAGGCCATTCCGGCAGGTGCAAGTGGAGGAGTGGGGAATCCAACCCGGTTCTCCCAGATAAGAGAGCTCTGGCTGACCCAAGGCCATTCTAGCAGCTGCAAGTGGAGGAGTTGGGAATCAAACCCGGTTCTCCCAGATAAGTGAGCTCTGGCTGACCCAATGCCATTCCACTAGCTGCAAGTGGAGAAGTGGGGAATCAAACCCGGTTCTCCCAGATAAGAATCCGCACACTTTACCACTGCACCAAACTACACATGAACAGGTTTGAAAAATCTGAGTTGGGGAATTCCTCGAGATTTGGAAGCTGGAGGCTGGACGGGGTGGGCTTTGGGGAGGGGAGGGAACGTAGCAGGGTATAATGCATTGCAGCTCACCCCCCAAAGCTACCACATCCTCCAAGGGAACTGAGCTCTGTAGTCTGGAGATCAGTTGTAATCCCAGGAGATCTGCAGGTTCTACCTGCAAAGTTGGTAAACCAAGATGCCAGGCACCCAGCCCATGTTGTCAGTCAAGGCCAGAAAGAGCATCCTGGGCATGCGACTGGAGTCGCATCCAGAGTGGGGTATGTGTATTTTATGGAGAGTCCTCCCATGGATAGATGCCCAGTAGTGCCTGGTTGAAGGGGCAGCCTCTCCCCATTGTGTTTGGCTCCATCTTTTGGCTCCATCTCGCAGCCACATGGGAGACAGCGCTTCTCTGGGCTCTTCCTCCATAAGCCTGGCTCCCTGCGAGCTTCACAGCACTGAAGAGTCTCCAGGGCCCACTTACTGCATAAACCCTTCTCTCTTCCAAGTCACCTCACCCACAGCATGAGGCAGGAGACAGGCAGCAGGTGCCGTCTTGCTCATGGAGGGACACCATTAAGACTTTCCTTGCTATGACGTTTAGCAGCTCAGAGGGGTCTCAGATCCTGCAGGCTTCCCCCTAAGCCTGATGGCCTGGGTCCCAGATGGCAGAGGAATTTTCTGCCACATAAAGAGCCACAGATTTCTACAAGGATGGATCAGAGCTGAATGTCATCATTTCCTGATGTGGGGAGAAGGAATCCTTCAATGACGAACCTGAGCGACTGCTGTTCCATCTAAAGGTGAGTCCCTTTAGGATCTGTTGGTACAAATGGTACCAAATAATTCAAGATGGACTGGGGGATGGGGAAGAGAAGCTTTAAAGGATGCGCCCAAACAAGGAAAATTGAGTTTATTTGAATGTATCGCCCTGTACTGAAAGGGCTGCACTGGCTTCTTCTTTTGGGGCATGATTCAAAGTGCTGTTTTTTACCTGGGTTTATTGTTACCAGGACATGAGCCCCGTGGCGCAGAGTGGTAAAGCTGCAGTACTGCAGTCCTAAGCTCTGCTCACGACTAGAATCCGATCCTGGTGGAAGCTGGGTTCAGGTAGCTGGCTTGAGGTTGACTCAGCCTTCCATCCTTCCAAGGTCGGTAAAAGGAGTCCCCAGCTTGCTGGGGGGGGGGGGGAGTGTAGATGACTGGGGAAGGCAATGGCAAACCAGCCCTTAAAAAGTCTGCCGTGAAAACGTTGTGAAAGCAGCGTCACCCCAGAGTTGAAAACGACTGGTGCTTGAATTGGGGACTACCTTGACCTTTATTGCTACCAGGCCAGCGGGGCCATTGGAGTAGATGGATGTAGTGCTTTTGGTTTTATAGAGATTATCGGCTGTGAACTTAGGTTTGGCTTTGTGCGGCAGTGGCAGGGAACCCTTGGGCCTTGGGGGTTATGTGTGGGAGAGTCCCCTGAAGCTGCCCTGATGTTTTGGGGGCTCTCCCTCAAACCCCTTGCTCCCCAGAGTCACATTTCCCACAATAATTACAGTGGGGGAAGAGGCTGATTGTTTTTCCCCCAGCATTCGGAGCAATGGGCCTTTTGGATAGATCACAGATAGGGGGACCCCCTGGTCCAATCTTTTTGGGCCATGAGTGAGTGTCCTCTGCAGCTGCCCTACAGTGTTGGGGGCTCTCCCTCAACCCCCCCTGTCCCCAACCCCCCTGCTACCTTTGATATACCCTATTTTGCCATTGCCTTCAATGGCCCATAGGGTATAATGGTGGGATAGAGGTCCCCCTGGAATCTGATCCCCTGGTCCAATCTTTTTGGGCCTTGGGGGTTCCTTGAGGGAGAGTCCCTGAAGCTGCCCCACAGTTTTGGGGGCTCTCTCCCAAGCTCCCTCTTCTCCAGGTGGCTTCCATTATACCCTATGTTGCCATTCACTTCATTGGCCCATAGGGTATAATGGAGCTAAATATCCAGATATTGCCGAATATCTCTGTATATTCAGATATACTGAAAAACCGAAAGATCTGTCACCAAATATTTCCAGATCCGGATATTTCTGATTTTTTTTTTTTTTTTTGTGCACGGCCCTAATCCTTTCGTTCACAGCACTACTCAGGTCTTGCAAACCGCGGGATTTCGGGGCTTCCTTCATCGAGTCAATCCAACTCTTACTGGGTCTTCCCCCTTTCCATCCTAGTGCCTTAAACTTTTCCTAGCATTACTATCTTTTCTAGGGATTCTTGTCTTCTTATAATCTGACCCAAATACAATAATCACAGCTGAGTCGTCTTAGCTTCTAGGGGAAAACTTGATTGGATTTGGAATCCACTTATGGGTTTTTTGAGCGATCCTTAAAATTCTCCTCCACCACCCCATTTAGAATAATGCAGCTGAATTTCTGGGAAGGCTTTATATGAATAGAAAAGTTTCAGGATAAAAGCTACTGTTAACATAAGAACATAAGAGAAGCCATGTTGGATCAGGCCAATGGCCCATCCAGTCCAACACTCTGTGTCACACAGTGGCAAAAAATTTTATATGGCTAATAGCCACTGATGGACCTCTGCTCCATATTTTTGTCTAAACCCCTCTTGAAGGTGGCTATGCTTGTGGCTGCCACCACCTCCTGTGGCAGTGAATTCCACATGTTAATCACCCTTTGGGTGAAGAAGTACTTCCTTTTATCCGTTTTAACCTGTCTGCTCAGCAATTTCATCGAATGCCCACGAGTTCTTGTATTGTGAGAAAGGGAGAAAAGTACTTCTTTCTCTACTTTCTCCATCCCATGCATTATCTTGTAAACCTCTATCATGTCACCCCTCAGTCGACGTTTCTCCAAGCTAAAGAGCCCTAAGCGTTTCAACCTTTCTTCATAGGGAAAGTGTTCCAGCCCTTTAATCATTCTAGTTGCCCTTTTCTGGACTTTCTCCAATGCTATAATATCCTTTTTGAGGTGCGGCGACCAGAACTGCACACAGTACTCCAAATGAGACCGCACCATCGATTTATACAGGGGCATTATGATACTGGCTGATTTGTTTTCAATTCCCTTCCTAATTAACGCCTTGTTTGGTGCTGTTAAGCCCAATGATTCGTTCCAGTTTCATAAGATAAGTATGCAGTAATATAGAACAGAAGATGAAACTAAGTTTGGCAGCACATGAAGCCCTGACATTTCTGCCAAAAGCGGCATGGGTTAACTGTGAACAGGGAGTACGATTGTCCTTTGTCTTGAATGCAACTGTCTGTACTGGAAATCAAGGTATATGCATTCATTTTAGCATGGGTTTGGGGTGGAAGAAGAGTCACGGACAATGTTCCCTCTTAGCTATAGTCTTGTTAGCAAAAATTCTACTTGTGAGCTACTGGCATTAAAGTTGAGAACTACTGCATAAATTATTCTGCTCTGGGGCCATTTTTCCTGAGCTAAGACAAAAATGCGTGAGCCAGTGGCTAAAAATCTGTGAGCTAGTTCATGCTAACTCAGCTTAGTGGGAAGACTAGTCAGGGGTCATGCTGCCTCCTAATTCCAGTTGCACCCCCCCCCCCTCGCTTTTGACAGGTTTGCTTCCTATATTTCTTACTGGCCCTTCCACCACAGAGCTAAGGGCAGGATACACAGTTCTTCTCTCCCTCCAATATTACATTCACCACAATCCAGGGATGCAGTAATGCAGGAGAGGCCATTGCAGTGACCATCTGCTACGCATAGCCAGACAGTGACCACACGGCATTCACTACACCGGGAGAGGAGAGGCTATGTATTGCGCATACACTTTCCCTGGGGGGGTAGGATACCTAGAGGGAGCCCACCCCTCCACCCCCTTCCATAATATAAGTAAACAGTAATAAAAGCAGAAGATGAAATAAAGTTTGGCAGCAGATGAAAGCATGACATTCGTGCAGAAAGTGACATGAGGTAAGTGTGAACAGGGAGTGCGATTTGTGTTTGCCTTAAATGCAACGGTCTGTGAACACGGACAAGACCAATCGCTGGAAATCACGTAGAACAAAGTAGGCGTCAAGTGGCACCTTTAAGACCAACAAAGTTTTATTCAGAATGGAAGCTTCCGTGTGCTAGAAGCACCCTTCATCAGAAGAGGAATCCGGTACAGTGGGCAGAGCTACATGTAGCTGGTAGGCGGCGGCTTAGAATGCAAAAGGGTACAAATTTAAGATCCAGTGACAGAATAGTAAAATTAACAAATTGAGCAAACGTTTGATCTGGGTAGCAGGAGCTGTGCTGGATTCCTCGTCTGATGAAGTGTGCTTAGAGCACACGAAACTTCCATTCTGAATAAAACTTGGTTGGTCTTAAAGGTGCACCTTGACTCCTACTTTGTTCTACTGCTTCAGACCAACACGGCTGCCTGCTTGGATCTATCTACTGGAAATCAAGGTATTTGCATTCATTTTAGCATGGCTTTGGGGTGGAAGGGGAGTCAGGCATCACGCTGCCTCCCAGTTCCAGTTGCATTTTTTTTTCCTTCTCGGCAGGTTTGCTCCTTACGTTTCTTCCTGGCCCTTCCGCCACAGAGCTAAGGGCAGGATACATACTTATCCTCCCCCCACCCTCCAATATTACATTCACCACAATCCAGGGAGGTGAGCTAGTCTTAGGCTGTAAGTGGGCCAGGGCAACCTCTGGGCTTCAGGGCAGAGTGGTGTCTTGAACCCAGGCCGTGTCGAATGCTCCCTCTAAGCTGCAGAGTCTTGTGAGCAAAAATTCTACTCTGCGAGCGACTTGCATTCAAGCTGCGAACCCCTGCGTAAGTTAGTTTGCTCTGGAGCCATCTGTCCTGAGCGAAGACAAAAAGGTGACACCTGGAGGCTAAAAAAACCTGTAAGCTAGCTCACACTAACTCAGCTTAGATTAGAAGGAACACTGGTCTCTAACCCCTGCACCAAACTGTATCTCATGGAGTTCCCTTTCTCTCCTCACAGAGGCCTCCTCTTTGCCATGGCTGCAGAAAACGACACGCAGGTGAGAGAGTTCTTCTTCTCCAGCCTCCCAAGCCACCCAGCCTTCCTCTTCGTCGTGTTTCTGGCTGCCTACCTGGCCATTGTGATGGGCAATCTCATGATTTTCCTTCTGGTCTTTATGGATTCCAGCCTCCATACCCCCATGTACTTCTTCCTCAGCCACCTCTCCTGCTTGGACATCTGCATCTCCACCGTAGTCATCCCCAAGCTCCTCATCAATTTCCTGCGCCAACAGAACACAATTTCGTACAAGGAATGCCTGGGTCAAATGTTCTTCCTGGTTGGCTTTGCCGGCTGCGAGCCATCCCTGATGGCCGTCATGGCCTACGACCGCTACGCCGCCATCTGCAGACCCATGCACTACTCTCTCCTCATGAGCAAGAGGGTGTGCATCCAGCTAGCATCTTTCACTTGGATCTGGGGCTTCCTGGACTCGGCAATTCATGCTGCCTTGGCTTCACAGTTGTCCTTTTGTGGAGCCAACCAGATCCCTCACATCTTCTGTGACGTCCCGCCGCTGTTACAAATCGCCTGCAGCGACACACGTGTCAACGAACTGGCCTGTCACATCACAAGTCTCTTTGTGGGCTTGGGCCCTCTCCTCTTCATCATCTTCTCCTACGTCTGCATCTTGACCTCTGTTCTGCGGATTCACTCCAAAGGCGGCCGGCGCAAAGCCTTCTCCACATGCGCTTCTCACCTCCTCGTTGTTTTTTTCTGTCTTGGAAATGCATTCCTGAACTACAACAAGCCGAGCGCTGGCTATTCCCTGGAGATAGACACCCTGGTCTCTGCCATGTTCCTCATCGTCGCCCCTATGCTGAACCCCCTCATCTACAGCCTCCGCAACAAGGAGGTGAAGGGGGCCTTCAGGAAGGTTGTGAAGAAGTGGACAGATTAAGTGTCACTTTTGGTGGCAAACTTCAGTGAGTTCTGCTGAGAACAGTGTTCTTCAGTAAGGGGACGTTCATTCAGAGAAGGGCAACAAATCTGAAGGAAAAGGAAATGTCCTTTGCTTGTTAACTTTGGAACTAACTAGGTTGACAGTTCCACCATACCTGCATCTGTAATTTCCTTTCGTTTCCATTTTGTCCACTACACTTTTTGGTGTTGGGAAGCAAGAAGAAAGAATGGTTCGGCAGACAAATGGCTGACAGAGATGTAATCCAACCAGTACACTTATCCCATGTTTATGCCACACAAGATCATTCTGGTTGACAAGAGCTCCTTTGCATATTAAGCCACACACCCCTGATGCAGCCAATCCTCCTGGAACTTACAGTGGACTCTGTCAGAAGAGCCCTGCAAGCTCTTGGAGGATTGGCTACATCAGGGAGGTGTGGCCAAATATGCAAAGGAATTCCTGCTACAAGAAAAGCCCTGATGCACCCCTGATGCAGCCAATCCTCCTGGAGCTTACAGTAGACCATGTAAGAAGAGCCCTGCAAGTTCTTAGAGGATTGGCTACATCATGGGTGTGTGGCCCAGGGCTCTTTTGGTAGAGAAAGCCCAGCACGAACTCATTTGCATATTAGACCACACCCCATGACATCACTTTTTGTATAAAAAGCCCAGCGGGGACTCATTTGCATATTAGGCCACACCCCCTGGTATCCAGCCAGTCAGAACTGTGTTCCTGTGTGTTCCTGCTCAAAAAAAAAAAAAGCCCTGGTGTGGCCCAATTTGCAAAGGAGTTCCTGCTACAAAAAAGGCCCTGTGGATTGGCATTCCTTTGCACAGCCTGCGTTTCCTTCATGAGGTCTGGGGAGGGGAGCTTTTGAGAGGAGGTGTGTTTGCTTGAGATATTTAAGGCTGTGCACCTTCTAAGATAAGGGGGGTAGATTGTCACGTTCACGGGACGCAGGCAGGGAGGCGTCAAAGCCAGTCCAAGGTCAGAGTCCAGGAGGTCAAGCAGGAGTCAAGTCACCAAAGCAAAATTGCAAACCAGAATCAGAAGTCAGGGTCCAGAAGCTAGAGGGTCAGGGTGCCAAGGAATTCAAGCAGGTCAGGATCAGGAGGGAGCGTGGATGCAAGCCAGAGAATAGACTTGTTGCTTCCACAAGGCTACCAGGCCCTGGGTGAGAGCTATATGGGAGCCTCCATCAGCCTGCTCCCTGGGTGGCAGCGACTCTGCTAGAACTCAGGGCTGAGAGAGCTGAAGCATTAGCATGCCTCATGTCTCTGAACTCCTGAGATGGGATGGGGAGAGCTCGGAGGAGACTGATTGTCAACAGCCGGCACTAGTGCCTGGAATGTGGGGAGAGTGATTGATGGGCCAGCTGCTGGTTGATTGGCTGAGGAGGTGGTAGGCAACTCTTCCAGGTCTGTTAACCCTTCCAGCTCCCCCTCGTCAGGGCTCATGACATAAACCGTTTTCGCACACAGCTCACCTCGCAGTCACAATCCTGTTCCCTCTGCAGCATCTAGTCGGATTTCCCACCATCTGCGCCGCAGTTACAGGAAGTGCCGCAGCTTTGCGTAGCAAACTTAGAGTGAGGTCAGACATTCATAAAATCCCACTACGGGCATGAGTGGAGTCTGGAAGCATGTCGTATTTTAAGTGGTTGTCCAAACGTCAGCATCTGCGAATGGTGGTTAGCTCGTTCGAGTCCCGTGTTGAGAATACTGGGGCGTGGACTAATTTGATACTGCTTTAAATCAGGAACAAAATTCTTCTGATGGTTCCTGAGCGGAATTTCTCTGTTTGAACGCTCCATCATTGGCGACTTGTCGGAAGCACACCACCGCTTCCCTCCCAAAGCCCCCTGAAAGTGAGATCACTGCGTCAGTGAATGAGCGAGCGAATGTTGGCTCGATAAATCGTTTACCCACCCCATGTCCGGAAACAAAACTCACTTTTGAAAGTAGATGTGAACTAGATGTGAACTGATTTGAATTCCTGGGTTTTTTTCTGCACACGTAGTGCTCGTGCTGGAAAAGTAGTGCCAGCGGACTAGCAAAACTGTTAGTGATCCGACCCATTTAAAAGCGACACGCTGCAGATAGCGGGCATCACTGCGCCTGCGCTAATGCAGATTGACATCTCATGAAACGAGGTCCGGTAGAGCACTCTGATCGACCAGCAACAGGACCCACATGGGATAGAACGGGAGCCTGGCTGTTGTCTGATCAGAAAATTGGTTGTGCGGCTTATAACAGAGGCGCATTGCAGATGGATTTATTGGTGAGTGTGACCACACCCATAAACTGCTAAAACCCAGTTTACATTTGCTACGCAAAAGCCGCAGCACTTCCTGTAACTCCGGTGCAGATGGTGGGAAATCCAACAGACGCTGCGGAGGGAACAGGATTGTGACTGCGAGGTAAGCTGTGTGCGAAAACGGTTATAGAGTGCCATTCCCTTATAATACAAAGTAAGCTAAGCACAGTCACACAGAAACATGAGGGAGGCCAGTGATGAAGAAGAATAAGGTTATCTTACGCGGCCTGGGACCAACATACCTGTGGGACTGTCTCTTTCCAAATATGCCCAGGAGGTCATTATGTTCGGCCTCCCAACATCTGTTGGCCATCCGTGGCCCAAGAGACGCCCGCCTCGCCTCAACTAGGGCCAGGGCTTTCACAATCCTGACCCCAACCTGGTGGAATCAGCTCCCTATTGAGATCCGGGTCCTATCTGGCTTATTAGCCTTCCGTAGGGCCTGTAAAACGGAGCTGTTTCACCAGGCTTTTAGCTGAGGCTGCGGGCATCTATTCTTGATCTGGTTGGCCTCCCCAGCCAGCACTGTCATCTGTGTTAGGAATTGGAATAAAAACTGCCATCCCTATGAGATATCATGATGTGAGATGGGTAGGCTGGGCAATATGTGATGTTGTGGTAATCTGAGTGCTGTTGAGTCGTCTGTTTTAAAATGTTTTTTATTGTATTTTATTGTTTTATTATATGTTGTACTCCGCCCCAAGCCCTACGGGGAATGGGCAGAATAATTTACTAAAATAATAATAATAATCTCTGTGGGAGTGAATGACTCAACATGCCTTGACAATGGGGGCGCTACAGCACTCTAGGGAAGGCCAATGGTAGCTTTCCAGATGTTTTTGCCTACAACTCCCATCAGCCCCAGCCAACATGGCCAATGGCGGGGGGTGATGGGAGTTGTAGGCAAAAAACATCTGGAGAGCTACCGTTAGCCATCCCTGCTCTAGATGTGTTTAGCTGTTAATTCCTTGAATGGGGATGCCTCTCTTCATCTTAATCTGGGAGCTGCATTCTGACCCTCCTCTCCCCCCCCCCCACTTTGTCTTCTCACTTCTGCACATGGCCTTCCATGGAGACAAATGTCTCTGCAGGTCTCTCCTGTAGAGGCAATGCCAGGTCTCTCCTGTAAAGGAGAGCCAGTTTGGTGTAGTGGTTAAGTGTGCGAACTCTTATCTGGGAGAACTGGGTTTGATTCCCCACTCCTCTACTTGCACCTGCTAGCATGGCCTTGGGTCAGCCATAGCTCTGGCAGAGGTTGTCCTTGAAAGGGCAGCTGCTGTGAGAGCCCTCTCCAGCCCCACCCACCTCACAGGGTGTCTGTTGTGGGGGAGGAAGGTAAAGGAGATTGTGAGCCACTCTGAGACTCTTCGGAGTGGAGGGCGGGATATAAATCCAATATCATCATCATCATCATCATCATCTTCTTCTTCTTCTTCTTCTTCTTCTTCTTCTTCTTCTTCTTCTTCTTCTTCTTCTTCTTCTTCTTCTTCTTCTTCTTCTTCTCATACTCCCACACACACGATGTTGGCTGAGTTGCCATTTGTATGATGGGGAAAGCACTCTTTGGATTAATCTTCTCTCTCTCCTTCCAACTGCAACCTGAGTGTAAACAAGATCTACTTCAATAAATGTAAGTTTACATTTTTTGCAATATACACCTTTGGAGAGTTATTCACACTCTGCATGACATTTGTATGACTGGGCAAAACTCTGCTATATTTCACATCCCAGCCACAAGAAATGGTTAGTGTCTGTGACAGGTTAAAATGGATAAAAGGAAGTACTTCTTCACGCAAAGGGTGATTAACATGTGGAATTCACTGCCACAGGAGGTGGTGGCGGCCACAAGCATAGCCACCTTCAAGAGGGGTTTAGATAAAAATTTGGAGCAGAGGTCCATCAGTGGCTATTAGCCACAGTGTATGTGAATATATAAATTTTTTTGCCACTGTGTGACACAGAGTGTTGGACTGGATGGGCCATTGGCCTGATCCAACATGGCTTCTCTTATGTTCTTATGTGACAACAAAGGAAAAAAAAATATTGCAGAAGACAGAAGGGGATTTTCTGAAGCTCAATGTCTAACATATCCTAGAGGGTTAAAGCCCATTCAGGGGGGACCAATTCCCATAGATTCCCGCAGGGACACCATCATTTCCCCTCCAGCAGCCTCCTCAAATCCCCCAGGTCAAAGGAAGGCAACTTCAGCCTTACACAACACCATCTGCAGAGACTCGCTCTGGGCGTTGGAGATGGAGAGAGACCATTCCCTGCCACCCTGCAGCTTCCAGCTCTGTGCAAGATGTGATCCTCTCACTGGGTGGCAAAGACAGCGAAAAGACCACGAGATTCCCCATTGCAACACAGAGCTGAGAGTCTGGAGAAGGGATTCATCCTGGGTTAGTCATCCATGGTAAGTGGGAAGGAAAAGGAGACTAAGAGGGACATGAACAGACTGATAAAATCATGCGTGATGTGAGGAAAGTGGGCAGAGACAACTTTTTCCTTTCTCCCGTAATATTAGAATGAATATTCTTATTTCTGGAGCCGAAAGACCCAGGGTAGGGAGGGCAGAGAAGAGACCTTGTCTCCTTGGCACTGAGCAGACAATTAGGGATGCTGGAAAGAGCAGATTTAGTTGAGTAGGCAGGGAGAAACCAGAAAAGGGATGAATCAGGAATGCATCTACGTGGGGTAGTATTCCAAGAACATAAGAGAAGCCAGGTCTGATCAGGTCAATGGCCCATCTAGTCCAACTCTCGGTGTCATACAGTGGCCAAAAAAACCCAGGTGCCATCAGGAGGTCCACCAGTGGGGCCAGGACACTAAAAGCCCTCCCACTGTGTCCCCTCCCAAGCAGCAAGAATACAGAGAATCACTGCCCCAGACATAAGAACATAAGAGAAGCCATGTTGGATCAGGTCAATGGCCCCTCCAGTCCAACACTCTGTGTCACACAGTGGCCAAAAAACCCAGGGGCCATCAGAAGGTCCACCAGTGGGGCCAGACATCAGAAGCCCTCACTCTGTTGCCCCACTTCTTCCACATGACTGAGATTCAAACTGCCTGGATGCTGATTATTTTTATTTTTTTTTAGAATCATAGAGTTTGAAGACATCTCCAGGGTCATCTAGTCTAACCCTCTGCACAATGCAGGAAACTCACAAATACCTCCCCCTAAATTCACAGGATCTTCATTGCTTCAGATGGCCACCTAGCCTCTATTTAAAAACCTCGAAGGAAGGAGAGCCCACCACCTACCGAGGAAGCCTGTTCCACTGAGGAACTTCTGTAACTGTCAGGACATTCTTCCTAATGTTGAGCCGGAAACTCTTTTGATTTACTTTCAACCCATTCGTTCTGGTCCTACCTTCTGGGGCCACAGAAAACAATTCCACCCCATCCCCTATATGACAACCCACCCCATATGACAATTCCATATGACACCCTATATGACAATTCCACCCCATCCTCTATATGACAACCCTTCAAGGGCTTGGTGATCGTATCACCTCTCAGCCGCTTCCTCTCCAGGCTAAACATCCCGAGCTCCTTCAACCTTTCTTCAAAGGACTTGGTCTCCAGACCCCTCACCATCTTCTTCACCAACCTCTGGACCCGTTCCAGCTGGTCTATATCCTTCTTAAAATGTGGTGCCCAAATGCACATTTTGAATTTTGCAACCCAAATACACATTTTGTGACTCCAGCACCAAGGGGAGGGGCAGAGGTGGGCACCTAGGACAAAAGTTCTATTAGACTCACAAATTCTAATCTAAATTACAGTCTCTATTGAAATTTATTTTATTTTATTTATTTAGTAGGCTTATATTCCGCCCTTTCCTGTAAACGGGCTCAGGGCTGATCACAACGTACAATAATAACAATAAAAACATACAGATCAAAGTTAAAACACTACATTAAAATTAAACAAGTAAAAACAATAAAACAGTAAATAGAGTGCACCACTGGCAGGAAGGGCACATCATACAAGGTAAACAGTTATAGCCCCAGATAAAATGATGGTAGCAGTAGCAGGATAGAACTGCAATAGGACACAAGGTCAGCACAAAGGAGGCCAACTGATGGAAATAACACACACACACAATTTTTTCAGAAAGAGTGGAATAAAATTGGCCACAACTTTATTGGTTACAGATCTAATGAGCCTCGGCACAGCATGGGGTAAGGATCCTGCTCATGGTCACCTTGGAATGGCAGGTTCTGGATCCCACTAGGGCGGAAGCCCAGAGGTGGTCTCTATCGGTGCGTGTGTGTGCAGAGTGAGAAATGAGATATGTACAATAATGAGCTCCGGTAAGGAAGTGAGCCAGACACTTGCACCTAGTATTAAAACAGTGTATTTACAAGCTATATACAAAGTAATTACTAGTGCAGTGACAAACATCAACCTCAGCGACAAAGTGCTCCGCCAGCATTCACCTCTCCAGTGAGAGAACTCTACACAGGTAATGCAGTCCTTATATATTTACATCAGCCAATCAAGGCAGTCCATAATCTTGCTGACTCCAGCAGGTGCTTTCCCCTTGTCCTTAACCAGCCAGAACCGGCTTGCTGACAAGACCACTGTGACCTGACCTGTCAGTTAGATCACCTGCTGGCACGTTGCATCTGTCAGGCTGTGTAAAGGAGGACTAATATCAACAGTCTCCCCTCCCACCTGAGCATGAGGATGATCCTTGGAAATGTCTCCAGGCTGGGCATACCAGTGTCAAGACCCCAGCGGTCCAGTGATCACAAACAGTCCACTTCAGCAATGGATATTTATTGACTCATGACAGCTATAGGCAGGATGGACTTTGAGAAAACTGGCTTGGCGGGCTTTTGTCCCTCTCGTATAGCTTTGGCTAAAACCGTTACGTTTTCAAAGAAAATGAGACTAGGCAGAAAGAATGTGATGACTGTTACCCAGACAGGCGCAATTCGAAGCAGAGAAGCAGGAAAGTAAAAATACTTCAGACAACAGGAAAAAATGGCAAGGCATCTTGACAATCAGTCGCCCCTCATGCCAGCATTCCTCAGGGCAGGGGTGGCTAACGGTAGCTCTCCAGATTTTTTTTGCCTACAACTCCCATCAGCCCCAGCCAGCATGGCCAATGGCTAGGGCTGATGAGAGTTGTAGGCAAAAAAACATCTGGAGAGCTACCGTTGGCCACCCCTGGCGTAGGGGGATCCCCACTCACAGGAAATGGGCACAAAGGCTGGCTTTCCTGAGAATGGATCCAGCCCCAGGCTGATACCACCAAGTTGTGACGAGAAAGAAAGTAAAGAGAACCACATGCAACTCCGGCTAAACAACTAAATAAAGGGACAGGAATGTGGGCCAAGCTGTCGGATAGCCAAAGCGGCACTCTAAATAGCCATCGGGTGCCCCTGCCCCTTCTTTCAGTGGATTATCTTTCCTTGCAGGGGAGTTCTGAGCTCTTAATGGGAGGGAGAAATCAGACACGAGTGGTGGAGTTCGTCTTCCTGGGTTTCTCCGGCATTCCAAACAGCCACATCTACCTCTTCCTGCCGTTCCTAGCCATTTACTCGGTCACCGTACTGGGAAACCTCGTGATATTTGCTCTGATTCAACTGGATTCCAGCCTCCGTACCCCCATGTATTACTTCCTCAGCCATCTCTCCTCCTTAGATATCTGCATCTCCTCCGTCACGGTCCCCAAGGTCCTGGTGAACTTCTTGTGCCAACGACAGACCATCAGCTACAACCAGTGCATGGCCCAGATGTTCTTCTTGATCTCTTTTACAGGGGCAGAGGGAGCACTGCTGGCCGTCATGGCCTATGACCGCTATGCTGCCATCTGTAAACCTTTGCAGTACTCCCGCCTCATGAGGCCCAAGGTGTGCACCATCCTAGCCTTGACCACTTGGATTTGGGGTGCCCTAGACTCCGCTCTCCATACAGCGCTCAGCAGCACGTTGTCCTTTTGTGGAGTCAGCCAGATCCCTCACATCTTGTGCGATGTCCCCCCACTCCTGAAAATTGCTTGCAGTGATACTCGTGTCAATGAAATAGCAATCCGCACAGCAAGCTATTTTGTGGGCGGGGGACCCTTCCTCTTCATTATTCTCTCCTACTCCTTAATTCTGTCCTCCATCCTGAAGATGCATTCCACCACTGGGAAACACAAAGCTTTTTCAACATGCGGTTCTCACTTGATCGTTGTTGTCATTTACTATGGAAATGCAATAGTTAACTACAACCGTTCAAGCACTGGTGACTCTTTGGAGACTGACACTTTGGTCTCCATCATGTATTGCATGGTCTCCCCCATGCTGAACCCCCTCATCTACAGCCTCCGCAACAAGGAGGTGAAGGGGGCGTTCAGGAAGGTTCTGAAGAAGTGGACAGTGTAAGTGTCACTTTTGGTGGCAAACTTCAGTGAGCTCTGCTGAGAACAGTGTTCTTCAGTAAGCGGTGGGGGGGGGGGCGTGTATTCTGAATTCAGAGCGAAGCATGCCCTAGCTGTTGTTATACTGAGAAGGGCAACTAATCTGATGGAAATTTCCTCTACTTATTAACTTTGGAACTAACTAGGTTGACAGTCCCACAATATCTGCGCCTGTAATTTCCTTTAGTTTTCATTTTGTCCACCATCTTTAAAATTTCATGGGTTTTTGCGCTGGGCAGCAAGAAGGAAGAATGGCTCAGCAGACTTATGCCTGACAGAGATGTCATCCAACCAGAACACTTATCCCATCTTTATGCCACACAATATCATTCCGATTGCCAGGGCTTTTTTTGTAGCAGGAACTCCTTTGCATATTAAGCCGCACACCCCTGATGTAGCCAATCCTCCTGGAGCTTACAGTAAGCCCTGTAAGAAGAGCCTTGTAAGTTCTTAGAGGACTGGCTATATCATGGGTGTGTGGCCCAGGACTCTTTTGGTAGAAAAAGCCCAGAAGGAACTAATTTGCATATTAGGCCACACCCCTGACATCACCATTGTTTCGCGCAGGAGATTTTTGTAAAAAAAGCCCAGCAGGAACTCATTTGTGTATTAGGCCACACCCCCTAGCACCCAGCCAGACGGAATTATGTTCCTGTGCGTTCCTGCTCAAAAAAAAGCCCTAGTGTGGCCTAATTTGCAAAGGAGTTTCTGCTACAAAAAAAGCCCTGTGGATTGGCATTCCTTTGCACAGCCTGCATTTCCTTGAATTGTTGCACTTCATGAGGTCTGGGGAGGGGGACTTTCGAGAGGAGGTGTGTTTGCTTGAGATTTTTAAGGCTGTGCACATTCTAAGATAAGGGGGTAGATTGTCACGTTAACGGGACGCAGGCAGGCATCAAAGCCAGTCCAAGGTCAGAGTCCAGGAGGTCAAGCAGGAGTCAAGTCACCAAAGCAAAATTGCAAACTGGAATCAGAAGTCAGGGTCCAGAAGCCAGAGGGTCAGGGTGCCAAGGAATTCAAGCAGGTCGGGATCAGGAGGGAGCGTGGATGCAAGCCAGAGAATAGGCTTGTTGCTTCCACAAGGTTACCAGGCCCTGGGTGAGAGCTATATGGGAGCGTCCATCAGCCTGCTCCCTGGGTGGCAGCGACTCTGCTAGAACTCAGGGCTGAGAGATCTGAAGCATTAGCATGCCTCATGTCTCTGAACTCCTGAGATGGGAGGGGGAGAGCTCGGAGGAGACTGATTGTCAACAGCCGGCACTGGTGCCTGGAATGTGGGGAGAGTGATTGATGGGCCAGCTGCTGGTTGTTCGGCTGAGGAGCTGGTAGGCAACTCTTCCAGGTCTGTTAACCCTTCCAGCTCCCCCTCGTCAGGGCTCATCACATAAACCGTTTTCGCACACAGCTCACCTCGCAGTCACAATCCTGTTCCTTCCGCAGCATCTAGTCGGATTTCCCACCATCTGCGCTGAAGTTACAGGAAGTGCCGCAGCTTTTGCGTAGCAAACGTAGGGTGAGGTCAGACGTTCATAAAATCCCGCTTCAGGCATGAGTGGAGTCCGGAAGCATGTCGGATTTTAAGCGGTTGTCCAAACGTCAGCATCTGTGAATGTTGGTTAGCTCGTTCGAGTCCCGTGTTGAGACGACTGGAGCGCGGACTAATTTGATACTGCTTTAAATCAGGAACAAAATTCTTCTGATGGTTCCTGAGCGGAATTTCTCTGTTTGAACGCTCCATCGTTGGCGACTTGTCGGAAGCGCACCACCGCTTCCCTCCCAAAGCCCCCTGCAAGTGATATCACTGCGCCAATGAGCGAGCGAATGTTGGCTCGATAAATCGTTTACCCGCCCCATGTCCAGAAACAAAACTCATTTTTGAAAGTAGATGTGAACTAGATGTGAACTGATTTGAATTCCTGGGTTTTTTTCTGCACACGTAGTACTCGTGCTGGAAAAGTAGTGCCAACGGACTAGCAAAACTGTTAGTGATCCGACCCATTTAAAATCATGGCTAATGGCTGGGGCTGATGGGAGTTGTAGGCAAAAAACATCTGGAGAGCTACCGTTGGCCACCCCTGGTATATACCATCTGAGGTGGAACCCTGGCTTCAAAAATCTTCATTGCGAAAGGGTAGGGTTGCCAGTTCCAATTCCAGAAAAATCTTGGGACTTTGGAGGTGGAACCAGGAGACTTTGGGTGGAGCCAGGAGCAAGATTGTGACAAGCACAGTTAAACTCCAAAGGGAGATCTGGCCATCACATTTAAAGGGACCACACACCTTTTAAATGCTTTCCCTTCATTGGAAATAATGAAGGGTAGGGGCACCTTATTTTGGGGCTCACCGAATTGGACCCCCTGGTCCAATCTTTTTGAAACTTGGAAGGTATTTTGAAGAGAGGCACTGAATTCTATGCTGAAAATTTAATACTTCTACCTCAAAAAAACAGCCCCCTCCCCAGAGCCCCAGATAGCCACAGTTCAATTCTCCATTACACCCTATGGGAATTGATCTCTATAGGGAATAATGGAGTGCCCAGCAGACATTTTCCCCGCCCCCGCTTTCTGATGACCCTGAAGTGGGAGGAGGGCCTCCAAACCAGGGGATCCCCTGCCCCCACCTGGGGATTGGCAACCCTACGGCAATGCCATGTTGGTCTCCACTGGTGAAAAATATTTTTTTACGCTAGGAAGCTGCCCACTTAGCTGCATTGCTGATTGGAGATCGATGAGTTGCCCAGTTTAAATTATACTGAAAAATGATGCCTAGGTATTTAATGTTTTTTACTGGGGTGAGTTCTGTGTTACCTATAGTCTATTTTTTGGGGTTCCAACCAGTGTCCTCACAAAGCTGAGAGTGTGAGCTAGCTCACAATTTTTTACCCACCAGTTCACACATTTTTGTCTTCGCTCAGGAAGGAGGGCCCCAGAGCAAACTGATTTCACAACTTAAATGCCAATAGCTTACAAAGTAGAATTTTTGCTCACAAGACTCCGTAGCTTAGAGCAGGGGCGTCAAACGTGCAGTTCGGGGACCGAATCAGGCCCTCAAAGTCGGAGGGCTCCTATCAGGCCCCCGAGCAACTGGCTGTCAGCTACTTCCTTCTCTGTATATCTTGCTTCCTTCTGCATAACAGCCTGCTTTGCAAGGCTTGCTCAATTGCACAGGAGTGACAGAGCAAAACCTCTGTTTTCTCCATTGGCTGAGGCTCCTCCCTTGGGGAGGAAGGGGGGAGGAATAGCTTGCTTTTCCAGGCTCTCTCAATTGCACAGCAGAGCTACTGAGCCAAGCGTCTCTTCCTTCTATTGACTGAGGCTTCCCCCCAGTCCCCTGGAGAAGGAAGGAAGGAAGGAAGGAAGGAAGGAAGGAAGGAAGGAAGGAAGGAAGGAAGGAAGGAAGGAAGGAAGGAAGGAAGGAAGGAAGGAAGGAAGGAAGGAAGGAAGGAAGGAAGGAAGGAAGGAAAGAGACAGAACTTCCTTTGCCCAGTTCCCTGGATCCCGTGGGAGAAATACAAAGAAAGCTTCTTTAGGACCAATAAGTGCTAATGTTTTAAGCATGTTTTAATTGTGTTTATCTGTGTCCTTTATAAAGTTTATATCTCTGCTATCTAATCTTAAATAGGCAACACACAAGGCCCGGCCCGACATGGCCCAGCCCGAGAAGGTCTCACTGATGTCAGATCTGGCCCTCATTTATGTCAGATCCAGCCCTGGAGACAGTTTGGTGTAGTGGTTAAGTGTGCGGGCTCTTATCTGGGAGAACCGGGTTTGATTCCCCACTCCTCCACTTGCACCTGCTGGAATGGCCTTGGGTCAGCCAGAGCTCTGTTATCTGGGAGAACCGGGTTTGATTCCCCACTCCTCCACTTGCACCTGCTGGAATGGCCTTGGGTCAGCCATAGCCCTGGCAGAGGTTGTCCTTGAAAGGGCAGCTGCTGTGAAAGCCCTCTCAGCCCCACCACAAGAGAGCCAGTTTGGTGTAGTGGTTAAGTGTGCGGACTCTTATCCGGGAGAACTGGGTTTGATTCCCCCCTCCTCACACTTGCACCTGCTGGAATGGCCTTGGGTCAGCCATAGCTCTGTTATCTGGGAGAACCGGGTTTGATTCCCCACTCCTCCACTTGCACCTGGTAGCATGGCCTTGGTTCAACCATAGCTCTGGCAGAGGTTGTACTTGAAAGGGCAGCTGCTGTGAGAGCCCTCTCCAGCCCCACCCACCTCACAGGGTGTCTGTTGTGGGGGGGGGGGGAAGGGAAAGGAGATTGTGAGCCACTCTGAGACTCTTCGGAGTGGAGGGCGGGATATAAATCCAATATCTTCATCTACCTCACAGGGTGTCTGTTGAGGGGCAGGAAGGTAAAGGAGATTGTGAGCCACTCTGAGACTCTTCGGAGTGGAGGGCGGGATATAAATCCAATATCTTCATCTACCTCACAGGGTGTCTGTTGTGAGGGAGGAAGGGAAAGGAGATTATGAGCCGCTCTGAGACTCTTCGGAGTGGAGGGCGGGATATAAATCCAATATCTTCATCTACCTCACAGGGTGTCTGCTGAGGGGCAGGAAGGTAAAGGAGATTGTGAGCCACTCTGAGACTCTTCGGAGTGGAGGGCGGGATATAAATCCAATATCTTCATCAACCTCACAGGGTGTCTGTTGTGGGGGAGGAAGGGAAAGGAGATTGTGAGCCGCTCTGAGGCTCTTTGGAGTGGAGGGCGGGATATAAATCCAATATCTTCATCTACCTCACAGGGTGTCTGTTGTGGGGAAGGAAGGTAAGGGAGATTGTGAGCCACTCTGAGACTCTTCGGAGTGGAGGGCGGGATATAAACCCAATATCTTCATCTACCACACAGGGTGTCTGTTGTGCGGGAGGAAGGTAAAGGAGATTGTGAGCCACTCTGAGACTCTTCGGAGTGGAGGGCGGGATATAAATCCAATATCTTCATCTACCTCACAGGGTGTCTGTTGATGGGCAGGAAGGTAAAGGAGATTGTGAGCCACTCTGAGACTCTTCGGAGTGGAGGGCGGGATATAAATCCAATATCTTCATCTACCTCACAGGGTATCTGTTGTGGGGGAGGAAGGGAAAGGAGATTGTGAGCCATTCTGAGACTCTTTGGAGTGGAGGGTGGGATGTAAGAAGAAGAAGATATTGGATTTATATCCCGCCCTCCACTCCGAAGAGTATCTTCTTCTTCTAACCCGACTGGGGATTGGCAACTCTAATTACAAGACTGAGTTGCAAGCCCAGGGCACAAATCTCATCCATTGAGGCATTCTGCAGGTCCAAGATGGGGGTAGCCAAGTGGACCTCTCATGAGTGCGGCACCACCACCAAGTTATCCAATGATTAGCCTTCAAGGCCATCCTTCTCCCTATTCAAAATCCACCTCACGTCATGTACACTAAGGAAACACATTTCAAGGCACCATCCATTGTGCGCGGCTCCGTCAAGCCCCCAAGAGGGTTGTAGCCCATTCGGGGGGGGGGGGGGGCAATTCCCCGCGCTTTCCGCAGGGACACCGTCATTTCCCTTCCAGCAGCCTCCTCAAATCCCCCAGGTCAATTGAAGGCAACCTCAGCCTCACACAACGCCAGGTGCAGAGTCTCCTTCTGGGCGTTGGAGATGGAGAGAGACCACTCCCTGCCACCCCGCAGCTTCCACGATGTGATCCTGTGACCGGGTGGCAAAGACAGCAAAAAGATCATGAGATTTCCCTCCGCAAGACAGAGCAGAGAGTCTGGAGAAGGGATTCATCCTGGGTTAGTCAACCATGGTAAGTGGGAAGGAAAAGGGGATTAAGAGGGATATGAACAGGTTTATGAAATCATGCATGATGTGAGGAAAGTGGGCAGAGACAACCTTTTCTTCTTTCTCCCATAATATTAGAATTCAGGGTCCCCCAGTGAAGCTGATGGGCGGTAGATTCTGGATGGACAAACGGAAGTTGTTGTTCCCTTAAAGAGAAGGGGGCAAGGCTCTGAGGCAGAACACCTGTTTGATTCCAGGATGTCCCATGTCCATTCCCTGGCATCTCCAGTTCAAAAGATTAGGTGATTTGAAAGACCTTTTTTTCCGTTGGAGACCCTGGACAGCACTGCCAGTCCGGGAAGACAACACTGGCTCTGATAGACAATGGTCCTACTCAACATGGAACAGATTTATCTATTCATATATAGCTTAAAGTAGGTAGCCTTGTTGGTCTGAAAAAGGCAAGCCTCGCTGAGCGATGGTCTCAGTGATTTTCAAAACAGTCCGGTAGAACAGAACGGAGACCACATATGTTTTTCCTTGGACAGTGCAATATGCAAGGAAGAAGGGCAACAATTAGTGTCTTTGCCACTTTAAGAAGAAGAAGAAGATGATATTGGATTTGTATCCCGCCCTCCACTCCGAAGAGTCTCAGAGCAGTTCACAATCTCCTTTACCTTCCTCCCCCACAACAGACACCCTGTGAGGTGGGTGGGGCTGGAGAGGGCTCTCACAGCAGCTGCCCTTTCAAGGACAACCTCTGCCAGAGCTATGGCTGACCCAAAGCCATCCTAGCAGGTGCAAGTGGAGGAGTGGGGCATCAAACCCAGTTCTCCCAGATAAGAGTCCGCACACTTAACCACTACACCAAACTGGCTCTCTTTGGCAGATTGAACTGATGTAATCAAGATAGTGCTGCAATAAAATAACAGTAGCACATGGTTGATATCTGCTTAGAATCATAGAGTTGGAAGGGACCTCCAGGGTCATCTAGTCCAACCCCTGCACAATGCAGGAAATTCACAGATACCTCCCCCTAAATTCACAGGATCTTCATTGCTGTCAGATGGCCCTCTAGCCTCTCTTTAAAAACCTCCAAGGAAGGAGAGCCCACCACCTCCCGAGGAAGCCTGTTCCACTGAGGAACCACTCTAACAGTCTGGAACGTCTTCTTTTGATTTAATTACAACCCATTGGTTCTGGTCGTACCTTCTGGGGCCATAGAAAACAATTCCACACCACCCTCTATGTGACAGCCCTTCAAGTACTTGAAGATGGTGATCCTATCAACTCGTCTCCAGGCTAAACATCCCTAACTCCTTCAATCTTTCCTCATAGGATTTTGTCTCCAGATCCCTCACCATCTTTGTGGCCTCCTCTGGACCCATTCCAGCTTGTCTATAACCTTCTTAAAATGTGGTGCCCAAAACTGAATACTCCAGTTGAGGTCTTACCAGAGCAGAGTAAAGCAATATCATCACTTTACGTGATCTGGACACTAGACTTCTGTTGATACAGCCCAAAATTGCATTGGCCTTTTTAGCCACCACTTCACACGTTTGACTCATGTTGTGAGCCATTTTGCTTTCCAATGTAAAGTAAGCAGAACACCCTACCAATGAAGCCTGTTCCAAGGATACTGTAGTCGAAATGTCAGTGGGAAGATGAGAATGAGAATAGAGAGGGAAAAGGAAGAGACAGAGACAGAAATGAATGTGAATAGATGCCATGAACCTATTGAAGGTTCATTTGCCAAGGAAGGGAAGGAAAGAGAGAGCACTCCTTTGGGGTGCATTGAACAGTTCTCCAACTCCATGCTGAACACTGACGTTCATTAAAATGATTCGACATGGAACAGAGGTCTTCTTTGGGTTGAATAGACTACCTCCCCCACAAAAAAAATCACACCACCCACTACTGCTACCTAGATAATTACAGGAGACCAGTTACACAAGCCTAGAAAAAATATCTTAGCCAGAGATAAGCAGATATTCTACGAAAAAAACTCCCAATCCATTCATCTTCCCCTATTTTTGGAATACTGTGTACAGTACTGGTCACTGCACCTCAAGGATATTCTAGCATTGGAAAAAGTCCAGAAAAGGGCAACTAGAATGATTAAAGGGTTGGAACACTTTCCCTATGAAGAAAGGTTAAAACGCTTGGGGCTCTTTAGCTTGGAGAAACGTCGACTGCGGGGTGACATGATAGAGGTTTACAAGATAATGCATGGGATGGAGAAAGTAGAGAAAGAAGTCCTTTTCTCCCTTTCTCACAATACAAGAACTTGTGGGCATTCAATGAAATTGCTGAGCAGTCAGGGTAAAATGGATAAAAGGAAGTCCTTCTTCACCCAAAGGGTGATTAACATGTGAAATTCACTGCCACAGGAGGTGGTGGCGGCTACAAGCATAGCCAGCTTTAAGAGGGGGTGAGATTAAAAATATGGAGCAGAGGTCCATCAGTGGCTATTAGCCATAGTGTGTGTGTATATATACATATATATATATATATATATATATATATATATATATATATATATATATATATATATATATATATATATATATATATATAATTTTTTTGGCCACTGTGTGCCACAGAGTGTTGGACTGGATGGGCCATTGGCCTGATCCAACAGGGCTTCTCTTATGTTCTTATGTGACACAGAGTGTTGGACTGGATGGGCCATTGGCCTGATCCAACAGGGCTTCTCTTATGTTCTTATGTGACACAGAGTGTTGGACTGGATGGGCCATTGGCCTGATCCAACAGGGCTTCTCTTATGTTCTTATGTGACATAGAGTGTTGGACTGGATGGGCCATTGGCCTGATCCAACAGGGCTTCTCTTATGTTCTTATGTGACACAGAGTGTTGGACTGGATGGGCCATTGGCCTGATCCAACAGGGCTTCTCTTATGTTCTTATGTGACACAGAGTGTTGGACTGGATGGGCCATTGGCCTGATCCAACATGGCTTCTCTTATGTTCTTATGTGACACAGAGTGTTGGACTGGATGGGCCATTGGCCTGATCCAACAGGGCTTCTCTTATGTTCTTATGTGACACAGAGTGTTGGACTGGATGGGCCATTGGCCTGATCCAACAGGGCTTCTCTTATGTTCTTATGTGACACAGAGTGTTGGACTGGAGGGGCCATTGGCCTGATCCAACATGGCTTCTCTTATGTTCTTCTGTGACACAGAGTGTTGGACGGGAGGGGCCACTGGCCTGATCCAACATGGCTTCTCTGATGTTCTTATGTGACACAGAGTGTTGGACTGGAGGGGCCACTGGCCTGATCCAACAGGGCTTCTCTTATGTTCTTATGTGACATGGAGTGTTGGACTGGATGGGCCACTGGCCTGATCCGACATGGCTTCTCTTATGTTCTTATGTGACACAGAGTGTTGGACTGCATGGGCCACTGGCCTGATCCAACATGGCTTCCCTTATGTTCTTATGTGACACAAAGTGTTGGACTGGATGGGCCATTGGCCTGATCCAACATGGCTTCTCTTATGTGACACAGAGTGTTGGACTGCATGGGCCACTGGCCTGATCCAACATGGCTTCTCTTATGTTCTTATGTGACACAAAGTGTTGGACTGGATGGGCCATTGGCCTGATCCAACATGGCTTCCCTTATGTTCTTATGTGACACAAAGTGTTGGACTGGATGGGCCATTGGCCTGATCCAACATGGCTTCTCTTATGTTCTTATGTGACACAGAGTGTTGGACTGCATGGGCCACTGGCCTGATCCAACATGGCTTCTCTTATGTTCTTATGTGACACAGAGTGTTGGACTGGAGGGGCCATTGGCCTGATCCAACAGGGCTTCTCTTATGTTCTTATGTGACACAAAGTGTTGGACTGGATGGGCCATTGGCCTGATCCAACATGGCTTCTCTTATGTTCTTATTAGCATCCCCAACCAACATCTACCTGTCCCAGCTGAGAAGGGGGCACATTCTTGGTTTACTAATTTACAATTTGCAAACACCATACAAAGTTATCTGTCCTTGAATAATGACCCTTTTGGTTCATTCTTGCTACTTTTTCCCATAACCAGGTCTGCTGAAAAATAGTGCCCGCGCATTTGTCAGACGTAAGCATCTGTTGGTCCGCAGCGAACATGCCCCAACTTACGTTAACTCCTGTGATGCTGGAAATTCTTGCCTTTCTCTGCTGCTTCAGCACCTGAGCCCCAACATATAATTAATACCCCCTGACTTGGGTTAGACTGTTTCTAACTGACCATTTTATTGTGCTACTCCTTTGTTTCTTAGCCTCCTGATGGCAATTCTATTCCGGGTCTCTAAATTTTTCGCTGAGAGACTAGGTCACCTCTGTTTCTGAGCTGCAAAAACATCTTCCATGGTCGTTTGGCCAAGGCCAGCAACTATTCCCCTAAATTCCTGGTCATACCTGTGACAGAAGTGCCTTACTGCACAATCCTGAACCAACTAATATGTTTCTAAATAAATTACCAGTTGTTGGGCTTAGATGGGTGGGACTCTTCTTTTGATTGTACCATAAGACTTGCTGTTCACTTTGTGCTGTCTGATAAGGTGAGTGACTCGTACCTTTTTGTGGTCATGTGTACAGTGTAACGTTTCTGTGGACATGTGTACAGACAGCCCTTTTGTGGTACATGTGTAACAGTGGTCATGTATATTGACTTGAGACAGAGAACCTGGGAGGAAGGAAGAGAAGTACAGACTGCAATAAATGTATTAGGTCTGAGAAGACAATGAGTCGAAATCTCAGACAGGCAATTAGAGGGGAAGGATTGGACGGACGGAGTTCTGAGGCAGTGCTGGGTGTCCTCTGGGAGCCTCTCCTCCGAAAGCCAGTTTAGTATTGTTGTTAATGCTGCTGGACTCAGCAATACCAGGTTTGACTCCCCCCTCCTCCTCCACATGCAGCTCCTGGGTGACCATGGGTCAGTCACAAGTTATTTCAGAGCTGATCTGCTCAAGAGCAGGTCTTGAAAGAGGTCTCTCAGCCCTGCCTGCCTTACAGGGTGTTTGTTGTGGGGAGGGGAAGGAGACTGTAAGCCTCTCCAAGATTCCAAGTGAAATGCAGGGTATAAATCCAACTATTCTCATCCTGCTGCTGTTCAGAGCCAGTGTAAGCCGCCCTGAGCCACTCCGATGGGAAGGGCGGGGTATAAATCGAAATATAAATAAATGAATGAATGAATGAATGAATGAATGAATGAATGAATGAATAAGTGTTGAGTCTCAGAGCAGGATCTGATAGAATCATAGAGTTGGAAAGGACCTCTAGGGTCATCTAGTCCAACCCCCTGCACAATGGAGGAAACTCACAAATACTTCCCCCAAAATTCACAGGATCTTCATTGGTGTCAGATGGCCATCTAGCCTCTGTTTAAAAACCTCCAAGGAAGGAGAGCCCACCACCTCCCAAGGAGGAAGCCTGTTCCATTGAGGGATCGCTCTAACGGTCAGGAAGTTCTTCCTAATGTTGTTGAGCCGGAAACTCTTTTGATTTAATTTCAACCCATTGGTTCTGGTCTGACCTTCCGGGGCCACAGGAAACAATTCCACACCACCCTCTATGTGACAGCCCTTCAAATACTTGAAGATGGTGATCCTATCACCTCTCAGCCACCTCCTGTCCAGGCTAGACATGCCCAAATCCTTCAACCTTTCCTCATAGGACTTGGTCTCCAGACCCCTCACCATCTTCATCGCCCTCCTCTGGACCCATTCCAGCTTGTCTATATCCTTCTTAAAATGTGGTGCCCAAAGCTGAACACAGTAATCCAGTTGAGGTCTTACCAGAGCAGAGTAAAGTGATATCATCACTTCATGTGATCTGGACACTAGACTTCTGTTGATACAGCCCAAAATTGCATTGGCCTTTTTAGCCACCACATTACACTGTTGACTCATGTTGTGAGCCATTTTGCTTTCCAATGTAAAGTAAGCAGAACACCCTACCAATGAAGCCTGTTCCAAGGATACTGTAGTCGAAATGTCAGTGGGGAAGATGAGAAAGAGAATAGAGAGGGAAAAGGAAGAGACAGAGACAGAAATGAATGTGAATAGATGCCATGAACCTATTGAAGGTTCGTTTGCCAAGGAGGGGAAGGAAAGAGAGAGCGCTCCTTTGGGGTGCATTGAACAGTTCTCCAACTCCATGCTGAACACTGACGTTCATTAAAATGATTCGACATGGAACAGAGGTCTTATTTGGGTTGAATAGACTACCTCCCCCACAAAAAAAATCACACCACCCACTACTGCTACCTAGATAATTACAGGAGACCAATTACACAAGCCTAGAGAAAATATCTTAGCCAGAGATAAGCAGATATTCTATGAAAAAAGCTCCCAATCCATTCATCTTCCCCTATTTTTGGAATACTGTGTACAATACTGGTCACAACATCACCGGAATGTTGTGAGAATGGTATGAAAGAGACTAGAACCTTTAAGGCAAACAACGTTTAATTCTGGGTACAAGGTTTTGTGCATATGCTCTCCTTCCGATCTAGACGCAGTGCATAATGAACGCATTGAAAGGGCCAAGGCCAGATCTCTGGGAGTTACTCAGAAACAAGCAAAACAACAGGAAGTGGTTCTCCTCCCCGCAACTTCAAACAGCGTGCAACCATTACAGATAGGAAGAGAACCAACTGAGGAGAATGTTGTGAAACCCTTCTTGTTAAGAAGATAAAGGAGATTGTAAGCCACCCTAAAACTCTGATTTAGAGAGAAGGGTGGGTTATAAATCTGCAATTCGTCTTCCTCTTCTTCCTCCTCCTCCTCCTCCTCCTCTTCTTCTTCTATCAAGGGAGAGATCCCCTGTATAAAAGTCCCAGGGTGAGGAGGATAGAGAAGAAACCTCATCTCTTTGGTATTGAGGATATAATCAGGGATGCTGGAGAGAAGAAGAAAAAGAAGAAGATATAGGCTTTATATCCCGCTCTATACTCTGAATCTCAGAGCGGTTACAATTCCTTTACCTACCCCACCCTCAACAGACACCCTGTGGGGTGGGTGGGGCTGAGAGGGCTCTTACAACAGCTTCCCTTTCAAGGACAACCCCTATGAGAGCTCTGGCTGACCCAAGGCCATTCCAGCAGCTGCAAGTGGAGGACTGGGGGAATCAAACCCGGTTCTCCCAGATCAGAGTCCGCATACTTAACCCCTACACCAAACTGGCTCTTGAGAGAGCAGTTTTAGTTCAGTAGGGAGGGAGATACCAGAGAAGAAGTCATAAATCAGTGACACATCAAGGGTCCACATGGGGTAGCATTTCACATGGCAATAATATGAGTGATATTGAAAGTGCCCGGATGCATCCCAAATACACATATTGTGCAAAATGTCTTCTCACTTACGAACCTCCTGTTTTTTTGGCCCCTGTGTGACACAGAGTGTTGGACTGGATGGGTCATTGGCCTGATCCAACATGGCTTCTCTTCTGTTCTTATGTGACACAGAGTGTTGGGCTGGATGGGCCACTGGCCTGACCCAACATGGCTTCTCTTATGTTCTTACGTGACACAGAGTGTTGGACTGGATGGGTCATTGGCCTGATCCAACATGGCTTCTCTTATGTTTTTATGATTATTTTTCCTTGCAGGTGAGTTCTGTGGTCCCCATGGGAGTGAGGAACCAGACACAAGTAGTGGAGTTCGTCTTCCTGGGTTTCTCCGGCATTCCAAACAGCCACATCTACCTCTTCCTGCCGTTCCTAGCCATTTACTCGGTCACCGTGCTGGGGAACCTCATGATATTTGCACTGATTCAACTGGATTCCAGCCTCCATACGCCCATGTATTACTTCCTCAGCCATCTCTCCTCCATAGATATCTGCATCTCCTCCGTCACGGTCCCCAAGATCCTGGTGAACTTCTTGCGCCAGCGACAGACCATCTCCTACAACCAGTGCATGGCCCAGATGTTCTTCCTGGCCTCTTTCACGGGGACAGAGGCTGCAATGCTGGCCATCATGGCCTGTGACCGCTATGCTGCCATCTGTAAACCTCTGCATTACTCCCACCTCATGAGCTCCAAGGTGTGCACCATCCTAGCCTTTGCCACCTGGATCTGGGGCTTCCTAGACTCCGCTCTCCACACAGCACTCATTACCACCTTGTCCTTTTGTGGAGTCAACCAGATCCCTCACATCTTGTGCGATGTCCCCCCACTGATAAAAATTGCTTGCAGTAATACACGCATCAATGAAATAGCAATCCGGACAGCGAGCTATTTTGTGGGTGGGGGACCCTTCCTCTTCATCCTTGTCTCCTACTCCTTAATTCTGTCCTCCATCCTGAAGATGCATTCGACCACCGGCAAGCACAAAGCTTTTTCCACTTGCGCTTCTCATCTCATCATTGTCATCATTTACTATGGGAATGCACTAGTTAACTACAACCTTTCCAGCGCAGGTGACTCCCCAGAGACTGCCGCTCTGGTCTCCATCATGTTTTGCATGGTCTCCCCCATGCTGAACCCGATCATCTACAGCCTCCGCAACAAGGAGGTGAAGGGGGCCCTGAAGAAGGTTGTGGGAAGCCAGAAGAAGCCTCTGTGTTTTCATCACACTGCAAGTTGGGGCAAGTGAGAGACGTTTTGTGTTCCCCTTGGGAGCGACGTAGCTTTAGAACTCTGCCTACTGTGCCTGGACTATTATTTTGTTATAGTGGGCCATATTGAAGGGGTAAGGAAGACACAGATTCAATAGCTGAACAGGGACAAAGGACACTGGGTACTGAAACACGAGAAGTGCATTACACAATAAGCCCAAGTCAAGAATGAAGACAGCAAGAAAGGCGAAAGAATGAAAGAACAATAGCCATATGGAAGAGCACACAACACTCACACTTCGTGTCATGTAATGAATTTACTGATTAGTGCAGTTTGCACTGAACTGTGGGAAACTGTGGATCACCTGGACAGATTCACAGAAGTCTGTGAATGAACCAATGAGCGGTGGGGGCTCGAAACTTGACCACAGTGATTTGGCATGGACTCAGGGGGGTGTTCTCGGGTGCATGTATATAAGCGGGGTCCCGGTCTGCCATCTTGTCTTGTTGTAGGGTTGCCAAGTCCAATTCAAGAAATATCTGGGGACTTTGGGGGTGGAGCCAGGAGACATTAGGGGTGGAGCCAAGATCAAGGCTGTGACAAGCAGAATTGAACTCCAAAGGGAGTTCTGGCCATCACATTTAAAGGGACGGCACACCTTTTCAATTCCTTCCTTCCTTAGGAAATAATGAAGGATAGGGGCTCCTTCTTTTGGGGCTCACAGAATTGGACCCCCTGGTCCAAACTTTTTGAAACTTGGGGGGGTATTTTGGGGAGAGGCACTAGATGCTATACTGAAAATTTGGTGTCCCTACCCAAAAAAACAGCCCCCCCCCAGAGCCCCAGATTCCCATGGATCAATTCTCCATGATTTTCTATGGGAATAAATCTCCATAGGGAATAATAGAGTTCCCAGAAGACATTTCCCTTCCCTCCCCTCGCTTTCTGACGACCCTGAAGCGGGGGGAGGGCCTCCAAGCCGGGGGATCCCCTGCCCCCACCTGGGGATTGGCAACCCTATCTTGTTGGTATGTAGTAGCAATAAAGCATGTTCCTTGTTGAACTCCACAGCATCGGACTCACTATTTAACACTGTCTCAGTAAAAGGACACAGGAATAGCTTATGTTGTAATAAAATGTTGTGAGCTTCTGACATGTCCCAAGACCCATGTGTATTTCTGCTCACTGCCTAACACAGCAGCTCCCCCTCCGGAAGAAGAAGCCCGGAAAACTGGATCAGTCATGAAGCCCCTTTTCTCATTGATGCTTTATTCTTCATGGTTACTAGAAAACCAAAAATGGGTTCTAAGAATGGCAAACTGGGGGCGGGGGGGGGGGGGAAGGAGGTGTTTGTGGTTTGACAGACAGTGGGTGTGACAGAGTGCCACGGGAGACAGTCTGAGAGAGCGTGGGGAAGGCAGGCACCCACGACAGTAACACAGCCTTACCTTCAGGCAGGTCAAAGAGAGAGAGGGGAAAAAGCCTTCCCAGGGGAGGGAGGGGAAGAACAAGAGGTGGGGGAGAGAAAAGGAACCTCCACGTGCTCCAATTCCTGCTGCCAGGGTTGCGGCAAAAGCAATCTGCACAGTTGTTCTCTTTGTCTATACGGTTCATAGAACTCTTCAAACATATTCTATATACTTGTGCTTTAGATGCCATTTTTAACGTCCTGATGGTATCGTGCTGAATTTTGGCTTATTTATTGTATTAATTCGATTTCTATTCCACCCTTTCTTGAGGGTGCTGAGCCCCTGGGCTGGTCCAGTGATGCCATGCACCGGCCACTCTAGGCGTTTCTGGGAAAACTCTATGGTTTCCCCAGACGCTTTAGCAATTCGGAAGGGGAAAACTCTATGGTACAATCGAGGCAGCGGGAGACTTGGGAACCCTATCAAAGGCTCAGGGCAGATTATAACAAAATGACTGCACATAAAATACGTGGCGTATAACGTAATAAAATCAGACACTGACCATTCATAAATAATCTATGAAATACAGGGCAGGGAATGGGGGGAGGAGTTCGGGGGGGAGGGCAACAAAACAGGATCAGAAAAAGGCTTCCCTGGGCAAGACTAAGTTGCAAGCCAAGTGGAAGTTTTGAATGTCCTGCAGGGCCCGGCTTTCATCCATCGAGGCATTCTACCAGGACGGGGCCAAGATGGAAAAGGCCCTTCTCCTGAGGGTAGCCTGGCCGCACCACTAAGTTGAGCAATGACATATGAACCTATGAAGCTGCCTTCTACTGAATCGGACCCTCAGTCCATCAAAGTCAGTCTTGTCTACTCAGACTGGCAGCGGCTCTCCAGGGTCTAAAGCTGAGGTTTTTCACACCTACTTGCCTGGACCCTTTTAGTTGGAGATGCCGGGGATTGAACCTGGGACCTTCTGCTTACTAAGCAGATGCTCTTACCACTGAGCCACCCTCTCTCCCCTGACCAGCAGTGGTTCTCCAGGGTCTCAAGCGGAGGTTTTTTACGCCTTCTTGGCCTGGACCCTTTTGAGTTGGAGATGCTGGAGATGGAACCTGGGACCTTCTGCTTACCAAGTAATAATAATAATAATAATAAATTTTATTTCTATCCCGCCCTCCCCACCTTAGCGGGCTCAGGGCGGCTAACAGCATATTACAAAACATACAGTGATATTATAAAAACATTTAAATCCAACAATATAAAACATCAACAATAAAACTACTAACATTAAAAACCAGTTCAATGATATAATTATTCTGCGGTGTGAATCTTCAGACCGCATTGGCGGCTCCTTAATTCTTGATCTTCCTAACAGTCCGGATGTGCCAGTTTAAAAAGGACGGTCTTGCAGGCCCTGCGGAACTGCTCAAGGTTCCGCAGGGCCCGCACCTCCTCGGGGAGTCGGTTCCACAGAGTAGGAGCCGCACTCGAGAATGCCCGTACTCTGGTGCTCTGATGTTTAATCTCCTTCGGCCCGGGGATGGTCATCAGATTTTTCCCGACTGACCTCAGTGCTCTCTGGGGTTCGTATGGGGAAAGACGGTCCCTCAGGTAGGTGGGTCCTCGGCCATATAAGGCTTTAAAGGTAACGACCAACACTTTGTACTGGACTCGGTATATAATTGGCAGCCAGTGCAGTTCACGTAGCCCCGGCTGTATATGCTCCCGTTTTGGAAGTCCCAACAACAGCCTGGCCGCCGCGTTCTGCACTAGCTGCAGCTTCCGAGTCCGGCACAGAGGTAGCCCCAAGTAGAGGGCATTACAGTAGTCTAGTCTTGAGGTGACCGTTGCGTGGATCACCGTTGCGAGGTCCCGGCGCTCGAGGAAAGGGGCCAACTGCCTTGCCTGCTTCAGATGGAAGAATGCTGACTTGGCAGTGGCTGCTATCTGGGCCTCCATTGATAGTGAAGGCTCCAGTAAAACACCTAGGCTCTTTACCTGGCGCGCTGCTTTCAATAGCGCACCGTCGAAGGCCGGGAGAGCTATTTCCCTTCCCAGGGCGCCGCGGCCCACGCACAGGACCTCTGTCTTCGCTGGGTTCAGCTTCAGCCCGCTCAGCCTGAGCCATGTCGCGACAGCCTGTAAAGCCCGGTCGAGATTCCCTGGTGCGGAGTTGGGCCAGCCGTCCATTAGCAGATAGAGCTGGGTGTCGTCTGCATATTGATGGCAACCCAGCCCAAACCGCCGGGCAATCTGGGCGAGGGGGCGCATATAGATGTTGAACAACATCGGGGAGAGAACTGCTCCCTGAGGCACCCCACAATCCAGTGTGCGCCTCCGGGATCGTTCTCCCCCAATAGCCACCCTCTGTCCCCGACCTAGGAGAAAGGAGGAAAGCCATTGTAGGGCCGACCCCTCAACCCCAATGTCGGCGAGGCGGCGCGTCAGTAGCCGATGGTCGACTGTATCAAATGCAGCCGACAGATCTAACAGCATCAGCACTGCAACGCCGCCTCGATCCAGTTGCCGTTGGAGGTCATCCACTAAGGCGACCAGCACCGTCTCCGTCCCATGGCCCGGCCGGAAGCCTGACTGACATGGGTCCAGGACAGAAGCGTCATCCAGAAACCTCTGAAGCTGCTGCGCCACAGCCCTCTCAATAATTTTACCTAAAAACGGTAAATTAGACACCGGTCGATAGTTCGCCAATTCGGCCGGGTCTGCTGTAGCTTTTTTCAAGAGAGGGCGGACCAAGGCCTCTTTTAGGGGTGTTGGAAATTGCCCCTCTGAGAGGGACCTATTTATGATGTCCCGTAAAGGACATCTAAGCTCCCCCTGGCAGGATTTAATCAGCCAAGAGGGGCAGGGGTCCAGATCGCATGTTGTCGGGCGAGCAGCGGAGAGGATTCTGTCGACTTCCTCCAGGCTGAGCGGGTCGAAGTGGTCCAGCACTAAACCTGAAGACAGGCACGGAGCCTCAATTTCACTCACTGTATCCAAGGTGGTAGGCAGGTCTTGGCGGAGCAACGAGATTTTATCTGCAAAATATCTCGCAAATGCCTCACAGCCTATTTCCAATTCTCTAACATTTGGTTTGCCTTGAGGCAACGTTATAAGATCCCCAATTATTCTAAATAATTGTGCTGGGCGCGAGTTTGCAGATGCAATCTTGGTAGATGCTCTACCACTGAGCCACCGTCCCTCCCCAATGATGAGCACAGTATATGAGGGGTTTGCAGGGAGACCAGCTCTCCAAGGTTTCAGAGGGAGGTTTTCTCTACATCACCTACCACCTGGTCCTTTCAAACTGGAGATGGCAGGGATTGAACACAGGACCTTCTCCATGACAGGTGGAGGCTCTGTCATTGAGCAAAGGCCACTGTCTGTGTGTGGCAGGCAGGGGTTTTTTTGAGCAGGGACGCAGAGGAATGCAGTTCCGGCCGGTTTGGTGTCAGAGGGGTATGGCTTAATATGCAAATGAGTCTCTGCTGGGCTTTTCTACAAAAAAACCCTGCGTGAATCGATGGTGATGTCAGAGGGTGTGGCCTAATTTGCAAATGAGTTCCTGCTGGGCTTTTTTTACCCCAAAAACCCTGGTGTCGGGTAAGTCCACACGCACCTGTTTGACCCATCGGAGCATCCCACTGAAGTCCGTTTCTGTACTATCACTCACTAGGACCTTTATTTATTTACAAAATTAGTATTCTACATTTGTGCCCTTACAAAGGCCACCGAGGTGGATAATATTTTAAAACACATATTGTTAAAAATAACATTTTAAAACTGTTAAGATTAAACCGCTCCTCCACACACACGTAATTCAAACAATTCAAAAAACACAGTTAAAATATATGTTGCTGTTGTTCAGTCACATCGTCGAGTCCAACTCTTTGCGACCCCCTGGACAAAGTCATGCCAGGCCCTCCTGTCTTCCACCATCCTCCAAAATCTGCTCAAACTCATGTTTGTTACATCAGTAACGCTGTCCAGCCATCTCATCTTTTGCCATCCCCTTCTTCTTTGGCCTTCTGTCTTTCCCAGCATCAGGGTCTTCTCCAGGGAGTGCTCCCTTCTCATTTGTGGGCCAAAGTATTTGAGCTTCAGCTTCAGCATCTGACCTTCCAGGGAACAGTCTGGGTTGATTTCCCTTAGAACTGACTGATTTGATCTTCTTGCAGTCCAAGGGACTCTTGAGTCTTCTCCAGCACCACAGCTCAAAAGCATCTATTCTTCTGCTCTTGGCCTTCCTTATGGTCCAGCTCTCACGGCCATACATGAGGTGACAAAAGAGGAGGTCCTACAACTGAGAGACTAATTAAAAACTAATAAGTCACCGGGTCCGGATGGCATACATCCGAGAGTTCTGAAAGAACTCAAAGTTGAACTTGTGGATCTTCTAACAAAAATCTGTAATCTTTCATTTAAATCTGCCTCCGTTCCTGAGGACTGGAAGGTAGCAAATGTCACCCCCATCTTTAAAAAGGGTTCCAGAGGAGATCCGGGAAATTACAGGCCAGTCAGTCTGACTTCAATACCAGGAAAGTTGGTAGAAAGCATTATCAAGGACAGAATGAGTAGGCACATTGATGAACATGGGTTATTGAGGAAGACTCAGCATGGGTTCTGCAAGGGAAGATCTTGCCTCACTAACCTGTTACATTTCTTTGAGGGGGTGAACAAACATGTGGACAAAGGAGACCCGATAGATGTTGTTTACCTTGACTTCCAGAAAGCTTTTGATAAAGTTCCTCATCAAAGGCTCCTTAGAAAGCTTGAGAGTCATGGAGTAAAAGGACAGGTCCTCTTGTGGATCAAAAACTGGCTGAGTAATAGGAAGCAGAGAGTGAGTATAAATGGGCAGTCTTCGCAGTGGAGGACGGTAAGCAGTGGGGTGCCGCAGGGCTCGGTACTGGGTCCCATGCTCTTTAACTTGTTCATAAATGATTTAGAGTTGGGAGTGAGCAGTGAAGTGGCCAAGTTTGCGGATGACACTAAATTGTTCAGGGTGGTGAGAACCAGAGAGGATTGTGAGGAACTCCAAAGGGATCTGTTGAGGCTGGGTGAGTGAGCGTCAACATGGCAGATGCGGTTCAATGTGGCCAAGTGCAAAGTAATGCACATTGGGGCCAAGAATCCCAGCTACAAATACAAGTTGATGGGGTGTGAACTGGCAGAGACTGACCAAGAGAGAGATCTTGGGGTCGTGGTAGATAATTCACTGAAAATGTCAAGACAGTGTGCGTTTGCAATAAAAAAGGCCAATGCCATGCTGGGAATTATTAGGAAGGGAATTGAAAACAAATCAGCCAGTATTATCATGCCCCTGTATAAATCGATGGTGCGGTCTCATTTGGAGTACTGTTTGCAGTTCTGGTCACCGCACCTCAAAAAGGATATTATAGCATTGGAGAAAGTCCAGAAAAGGGCAACTAGAATGATTAAAGGGCTGCAACACTTTCGCTATGAAGAAAGGTTGAAACGCTTGGGACTCTTTAGCTTGGAGAAACGTCGACTGCGGGGTGACATGATTGAGGTTTACAAGATGATGCATGGGATGGAGAAAGTAGAGAAAGAAGTACTTTTCTCCCTTTCTCACAATACAAGAACTTGTGGGCATTCGATGAAATTGCTGAGCAGACAGGTTAAAATGGATAAAAGGAAGTCCTTCTTCACCCAAAGGGTGATTAACATGTGGAATTCACTGCCACAGGAGGTGGTGGCGGCCACAAGCATAGCCACCTTCAAGAGGGGTTTAGATAAAAATATGGAGCAGAGGTCCATCAGTGGCTATTAGCCACAGTGTGTTGCATCAGCCATCACCAGTGGTCTGACCTAGCCTCAGATCGCAAAGCATGGAGGCACACCATCCACCAGGCTGTCTCTTCCTTTGAGAACGCACGCATAGCTGGTCTTAAGGACATAAGGAGATTGAGGAAGAATCACCCTGCTACAGCACCAACCCCGAATCAGACTTTTCCCTGCAGCCACTGTGGCCGGATCTGCCTGTCCCGCATTGGTCTTGTCAGCCACCAGCGAGCCTGCAGCAGACGTGGACTACTGCACCCTTCTTAAATCTTCGTTCACGAAGTCAAGCCGAGAGAGAGAGAGAGAGTGTATATATAAAATTTTTTGCCACTGTGTGACACAGAGTGTTGGACTGGATGGGCCATTGGCCTGATCCAACATGGCTTCTCTTATGTTCTTATAAATTACTACTGGGAATACAATTGCTTTGGCTTTATGGACTTTTGTTGGCAGGTGATGTCTCTACTTTTTATTATAAAAAATATACAAATCATTAAAATCAAAAACAAAAAATGGGAAGAGCCCTGGGTGTTAGCCTGTCTCTCTTCCAGGTCAGCCTTCTCCCTATTCAAAATCCATGTCATATGCAGTCTTCACTAAGGAAACTTATTTCAAGACACCATCCATTGTTCACGGTTTTGTCATGCCCCCAAGTGGGTTAAAGCCCATTCAGGGGGGACCAATTCCCTGAGCTTTCCGCAGGGACACCGTCATTCCTGCTCCCAGCAGCCTCCTCAAATCCCCAGGAACAAATGAAGGCAACTTCAGCCTCACGCAACACCGGCTGCAGAGACTCCTTCTGGGAGTTGAGATGGAGAGAGACCATTCCCTGCCGTCTGCAGCTGCCAGCTATGTGTGCTGTGTGATCCTGTGACCTGGTGACAAAGACAGCAAAAAGAGCGTGAGATTCCCCTTTGCAAGAGAGAGCTGAGAGTCTGGAGAAGGGTTCATCCTGGGCTAGTCATCCATGGTAAGTGGGAAGGAAAAGGGAACTAAGAGGGACATATATAGATTTATGAAATTATGCATGATGCAGGGAATGACTTGACTACCTCCAGAAAAACTACACCATCCACCACTGCTACATAGATAATTGCAGGAGACCAATTACAAAAGTCCAGGAAAATATCTTGCCCAAATATCGTACCTAAAGATAAGCAGGTCTCAAACAAGGAGCTGCTTCTAAGTGTAATTAAAACCCCCTGATATGGGTTAGACTGTTTCTAACTGACCAAGGGCCCCATTATTATGCTATTCCTTTGTTTCTTAGCCCACCCCAAGGCAAATCCATTCTGGGTCTACAACCTGTTTGGGTGAGAGAGCAGGCCACCTCTGCTTCTGAGCTGCAGAAACATCTTCCATGGTCTTTTATTCAAGGCCAGCAACTGTTCCCCTAAATTCCTGGTCATACCTGTGACAGAAGCGTCTTACAGCACAATCCAGAACAGAGTTGTACCCTTCTAAATAAGTTGCAGTTGAGGACTTAGAAGAATGGAACTCTTCGTAGGATTGCACCTTAGGGCTTGTCTCTCATTTGTGCTGTCTGATAAGACGAGTGATTCGTGCCTGGTTTAGGGTGACACTTGTCATCTATACAGAGTAGAGACAGAGAGCCTGGGAGGAAAGGAGAGAAGTACAGTGTGTAATATCTGCATTAGGATTGAGACGGACAATGAGTTGAAATCTCAGACAGGAAATGAAAGGGGAAGGACTGGAGGGAGAAAATTCTGAGGCAGTGCTGGGTGTCCTCTCCTTTAGTGTAGTTGTTAAGACTGGTGGACTCTGCAGAAACAAGGTTTATTCACCACTCCTCCTCCACATGCAGCTGCCGGGTGACCGTGGGTCAGTCAGAGTTCTCTCAAGAATAGTTCTCTCAGAGCTCAGCCCCACCTTCTTCACAGGATGTCTGTTCTGAGGAGAGGAATGGAAGGATATGGTAAGCCACTCTGAGTAAATCCAATATCATCATCTTCTTCTTCTTCTCCTCCTTCTCCTTCTTCTTCCTCTCCTTCTCCTTCTCCTCCTTCTCCTCCTCCTTCTCCTTCTCCTTCTTCTTCTTCTTCTTCTTCTTCTTCTTCTTCTTCTTCTTCTTCTTCTTCTTCTTCTTCTTCTTCTTCTTCTTTCCTTCTTCTCCTTCTCCTCCTCCTCTTCCTACTCCTCCTGGTGTTGAAAGCCTAGTGGGAGACTCTGACAAACTTGCATCCAGATACTCAACTGAGTTTTGTGAGTGACCTTGGGCCATTCCTCTCTAAGCTGGACGTTTTATCCCATTCTTCTTTCAAGGAGCTCAGTGTGACTTATGTAAATCTACCTTCCTTCATTTCATCCTCACCACAACCTCACAGGAATCTTGTGAGGACGAAATGAAGGAGAGTAGAACCTACAGGAAGTACTCTGAGGATGAGCGGGAGAAAATGTAGTTTGAAGAACTCATCTAGACTCATTCATGTGGGTAGCCGTGTTGGTCTGAAGCAGCAGAACAAACTTTGAGTCTTAAAGGGACACCTATAAGGCAGGGTAGCTCTCCAAATGGTAGCTCTCCAGATGTTTTTTGCCTACAACTCCCATCAGCACCAGCCAGCATGACCAATGGCTGGGGCTGATGGGAGTTGTAGCCAAAAAACATCTGGAGAGCTACCGTTGGCCACCCCTGCTATAAGGCAAACAAATTTAATTCTGGATATAAGCCTTTTGTGCACACACACTCCTTCAGATCTAGACGCAGTGTATTCAGATTCAGATTATTTATTATTATGGCACATAGCCAATAAAAACAATTTAAGAACTGTGGTCAAAAATTTTATATATATATATATATATATGTATGTATATATATATATATACATACATACATACACATACACGCACACACAGAGACACTGTGGCTAATAGCCACTGATGGACCTCTGCTCCATATATTTATCTAACCCCCTCTTGAAGCTGGCTATGCTTGTAGCTACTACCACGTCCCGTGGCAGTGAATTCCCCATGTTAATCACCCTTTGGGTGAAGAAGTACCCCATCAACTTGTATTTGCAGCTGGAATTCTTGGCCCCAATGTGCATTACTTTGCACTTGGTCACATTGAACCTCATCTGCCACGTTGACACCCACGCACCCAGCCTCAACAGATCCCTTTGGAGGTCCTCACAATCCTCTCTGGTTCTCACCACCCTGAACAATTCAGTGTCATCCGCAAACTTGGCCACTTCACTGCTCACTCCCAACTCTAAATCATTTATGAACAAGTTAAAGAGCATGGGACCCAGCACCAAGCCCTTTGGCACCCCACTGCTTACCGTCCTCCACTGCGAAGACTGCCCATTTATACTCACTCTCTGCTTCCTATTACTCAGCCAGTTTTTGATCCACAAGAGGACCTGTCCTTTTACTCCATGACTCTCAAGCTTTCTAAGGAGCCTTTGATGAGGAACTTTATCAAAAGCTTTCTGGAAGTCAAGGTAAACAACATCTATCGGGTCTCCTTTGTCCACATGTTTGTTCACCCCCTCAAAGAAATGTAACAGGTTAGTGAGGCAAGATCTTCCCTTGCAGAACCCATGCTGAGTCTTCCTCAATAACCCATGTTCATCAATGTGCCTACTCATTCTGTCCTTGATAATGCTTTCTACCAACTTTCCTGGTATTGAAGTCAGACTGACTGGCCTGTAATTTCCCGGATCTCCTCTGGAACCCTTTTTAAAGATGGGGGTGACATTTGCTACCTTCCAGTCCTCAGGAACGGAGGCAGATTTAAATGAAAGATTACAGATTTTTGTTAGAAGATCCACAAGTTCAACTTTGAGTTCTTTCAGAATTCTCAGATGTATGCCATCCGGACCCGGTGACTTATTAGTTTTTAATTTGTGTATCCGTTGTAGGACCTCCTCTTTTGTCACCTCAATCTGACTCAGGTCTTTCAACACCCCTTCCAAAATTAGTGGTTCTGGGGTGGGCAAAAAGTTCTCGTCTTCCACAGTGAAGACGGAGGCAAAAAATTCATTTAGCTTCTCAGCCTTTTCCCTATCCTCCTTCAGTAATCCTTTTACCCCATGGTCATCCAAGGGCCCCACTGCCTCCCTGGCTGGTTTCCTACTTCTAATATATTTGAAGAAATTTTTATTGTTGGTCTTTATGTTTTTTGCTATATGCTCCTCATAGTCCCTTTTTGCCTGCCTGATCACAGTCTTGCATTTGATTTGCCACTGCCTGTGTTCCCTTTTACTAATCTCACTTGGACTGGTTTTCCACCGCTTAAAGGAGTCCTTCTTACCTTTTACAGCTTCCATTGCTTTGTGTGTTAACCATGCAGGCCTTTTCTTATGCCTGTTTGTGCCTTTCCTAACTTGTGGTTTGTATTTTATCTGAGCTTCTAGGATTATAGTTTTAAATAGTCTCCAAGCTTCCCCAAGGTTTTGACCGTATGTACCTTTCCTTTCAGTTTCCTCCTCACATGCCTCCTCATCTCAGTGTATTTACCCCTTTTAAAGTTAAACGTGGTTGTGGCGGTCTTTTTGGACAACTCCCTGTTTATACAAACGGTGAAATCAATAAGATTATGGTCACTGCTCCCAAGTGGCGCAATCACTTTTACATCTCTCACCAAGTCTTGGGCATTACTTAGGACCAAATCCAGGATCATCCCACCCTGGTAGATTCTGAGACCATCTGCTCCATAGCACAGTCATTGAGGGCATCAAGAAACTCTCGACCAGAACACATATTGACCCAATCAATCTGCGGGTAGTTAAAATCACCTATTACGACACAGTTTTTACATTTAGCCGCTATCTTTAAGCCTTCCATAATATTATAATCATCCTCTCTCTTTTGATTTGGTGGGCGATAACAAACTCCCAAAGTTAAATTTCCTTTTGGGCCCTCTATTTCAACCCAAAGCATTTCTAAAAGTGAATCTAATTCTCTGACCTCAGTCTTACTGGACCGTATATCCTCTTTGACATACAGAGCCACCCCACCTCCAACCCTTCCCTCCCTATCCTTCCGATATAACTTATATCCAGGAATCACCGTGTCCCACGGATTCTCCTCATTCCACCAAGTTTCTGAAATTCCCACAATGTCTATGTTTTCTCCCAACACTAAACATTCCAATTCACCAATTTTACTTCGAACACTTCTAGCATTTGCATACAAACATCTATAATTTCCCAGGCAAGCTAGGCCCGCCACCTTCCTCCTGCCACCTCGAGACTCTGGCAGACAGTCCATACTGTTTGTCACCTTCACAGTGGACAACTCTGGTCCGTTACCCGGTAGAAAAATAGCAGCCAACCCTTCATCTCTTTGAGACGAGTCCTCCCGAACCAGAGACATTTCATCTCTTGTCGGCCTTCCCCCAAGATTTAGTTTAAAAACTGCTCTGCCGCCTTTTTGATTTTAAGCACAAATCTAAGCAAGAGAGCGGTTGCATCAAAGGCATCAGTGACTCAGGGTGAGGAGGACAGAGAAGAGACCTCGTCTCTTTGGTACTGAGGACATAATCAGGAATGCTGGAGATAGAAGTTTTAGTTGAGCTGGGAGTCAGAAACCAGATAAGTCATAAATCAGTAACACAAACAGTATCCACATGGGGTAGTTCTTCTACTTGGCAGTAATATGAGTGAGATCCAAACTGCCCGGGGACATCCCAAATGCACATATTGTGCAAGACGTCTTCTCTCAGGGGATTATTTTTCCTTGCAGGGGAGTGTGGAATGAAACTTTATTGCTCTGGTAGGTGCTTTCTGACCAGGAAAGGGGATGGTGCAGTATATAAAGGGTTCCTACTGTTTTAGCCCTACACACCAAAGGCTCTTTCAAAGGATCGTGCTGGGTGAACTTAAAGAAAAGACCCTCTTAAGAAAAAAAAGAGAAGAAGATGATGATATTGGATTTATATCCCGCCCTCCACTCTGAAGAGTCTCAGAGTGGCTCACAATCTCCTTTCCCTTCCTCCCCCACAACAGACACCCTGTGAGGTAGATGAAGATATTGGATTTATATCCCGCCCTCCACTCCGAAGAGTCTCAGAGCAGCTCACAATCTCCTTTCCCTTCCTCCCCCAAAACAGACACCTTGTGAGGTAGATGAAGATATTGGATTTATATTCCGCCCTCCACTCCGAAGAGTCTCAGAGCAGCTCACAATCTCCTTTCCCCTCCTCCCCCACAACAGACACCTGTGAGGTGGGTGGGGCTGGAGAGGGCTCTCACAGCAGCTGCCCTTTCAAGGACAAGCTCTGCCAGAGCTCTGGCTGACCCAAGGCCATTCCAGCAGCTACAAGTGGAGGAGTGGGGAATCAAACCCGGTTCTCCCAGATAAGAGAGCTCTGGCTGACCCAAGGCCATTCCAGCAGCTGCAAGTGGAGGAGTGGGGATTCAAACCCGGTTCTCTCAGATAAGAGTCCGCACACTTTGCCACTACACCAAACTGGCTCTCTTAAGAAGACTATCTTAAGAAGGAAAGGAAAGGAAAGGAAAGGAAAGGAAAGGAAAGGAAAGGAAAGGAAAGGAAAGGAAAGGAAAGGAAAGGAAAGGAAAGGAAAGGAAAGGAAAGGAAAGGAAAGGAAAGGAAAGGAAAGGAAAGGAAAGGAAAGGAAAGGAAAGGAAAGGAAAGGAAAGGCCCCCTGTGCGAGCAACAGTCGTTTCCGATTCTGGGGTGACGTTGCTCTCACCTTTTCACGGCAGACTTTTGAAGGGGTGGTTTGCAATTGCCTTCCCCAGTCTTTTACACTTTCCTTCCAGCAAGCTGGGTACTCATTTGACCGACCTCGGAAGGATGGAAGGCTGAGTCAACCTTGGGCCGGCGACCTGAACCAGCTTTCGCTGGGATAGAACTCAGGTCGTGACCAGAGAGTTCAGACCACAGTACTGCAGTACTGCTGCTTTACTACTCTGCACCACGGGGCTACTATCTTAAGAAAGTCAAAGTTTATTCCTAAGTACAACCTTCTGTAACATCAGCTAGTACACCTTGGACCAGCAACCAGGGCTGGCGCTGGTCCTAAATAAAACAATAACTTCACTTGATGCTTATCTAAATTCCCCAAAAACACAGAAAATAAACAAACCCTGGAATAAGCAAAGACAGACAAACATAAAAACAAGACTTTCTTGAGGTGCCCCTAGTTGCTGTCAACGAGCAATGAACTCTCTGCTGAACTGCTCAAAGGGGGACGTCTAACAGACATTTTGTACAGTTTTTATAGGCAAAGATCAAACAAGTCACCCTGTTCGATGACGACTTCATTACGTTTGGCACCTCTCACAAGAAATTCTTTGCGAAGGAGACGTCCCCATCGTCAGACGTTTTGAGATGTTACTGATGTACTAATACAGCAGGATACAGGATTTATTTACACTTCCAGATGGATAACAGGATAGCATACACTTTTACATTTTAGAGAGGAAAGGGGGCTATTTACATTTTATGGCAGAGGATCTGAGTAGTTAAATGTTAACTTTAGGGTCTGGGGTCTTGGTGTCAAAGGCAGAAATCTGCATAAAATTCCATTGATTGTTTATGTGCTTTCTTCCTTGCTGGGAGATGGGGTGCTTGTGGTCACATAGGCCCAAAGGTAAAGAAAGGTCAAGAAACAGGCATAAGGAATTCTGGAATCTTCATACTGACTATAGCATATCTTTTATTTCCCAAAGCACCATTCTGATTAAGATTTTTTTTCCCCCACAGTGAGTTCTGAGCTCTCAATGGGAGTGCGGAACCAGACGCAAGTGGTGGAGTTCATCTTCCTGGGTTTCTCCACCGTTCCAAACAGCCACATCTACCTCTTCCTGCCGTTCCTAGCCATTTACTCGGTCACCGTGTTGGGGAACCTCATGATATTTACTCTGATTCAACTGGATCCCAGCCTCCGGACCCCCATGTATTACTTCCTCAGCCATCTCTCCTTCCTAGATATCTGCATCTCCTCCGTCACGGTCCCCAAAATCCTGGTGAACTTCTTGCGCCAGCGACAGACCATCTCCTACAACCAGTGCATGGCCCAGATGTTCTTCCTGGGCTCATTCACAGGGACAGAGGCTGGACTGCTGGCCGTCATGGCCTATGACCGATATGCTGCCATCTGTAAACCTTTGCATTACTCCCGCCTCATGAGCCCCAAGGTGTGCACCATCCTAGCCTTGGCCACTTGGATCGGGGGAGCCCTAAACTCTGCTCTTCATACAGCTCTCTGCACCACATTGTCCTTTTGTGGAGTCAACGAGATTCCTCACATCTTGTGTGATATCCCCCCACTATTGAAAATTGCTTGCAGTGATGTACACGTCAATGAAATAACAGCTCACATAACAACCTGTTTTGTGGCTGGAGGACCCTTCTTCTTCATCCTTCTCTCCTACTCCTTAATTCTGTCCTCCATCCTGAAGATGCATTCCACCACTGGGAAACACAAAGCTTTTTCCACCTGCACTTCTCACCTGATCATTGTCATCATTTACTATGGAAACGCAATAGTTAACTACAACCATTCAAGCGCTGGGGACTCTTTGGAGACTGACACTTTGGTCTCCATCATGTATTGCATGGTGTCCCCCATGCTGAACCCCCTCATCTACAGCCTCCGCAACAAGGAGGTGAAAGGGGCCCTGAAGAAGGTTGCGGGAGGTCAGAGAAAGTCTCTGTGTTTTCATCACGCTACAAGTTGGGGCGAGTGAGAAACGTTTTGTGTTCCCCATGAGAGCTACGTAGCTTTAGAACTTTGCTAAGTGTACCGTTAACTGAGCTGTTATTTTACAATAGTGGGACATATTGAAATGGTAAGGAAGACAGACTGAATTGCTGAACGCAGACAAAGGAAACTGGGATACGGAAACATAAGCAATGCACTACACACCAAGCCTAAGTCAAGAATTAAAACTGCAAGAAAGGTAAAAGAATGAAAAGAACGAAAGAACAATAGCCTTGTGGTGTGCCACAGAGGGCAATCTTTCCCCCATGCTGTTTAACATCTACATGCGTCCCCTCACCCAGATGGCCTGGAGATATGGGCTGGGTTGTCACCCGCATGCCATTGACACCTGACTCTATCTGCTTACGGATGGCTGCCCGAACTCCGCGTCTGATGAACTGGGCGAGGCTTTGCAAACTGTGACTGGTTGGTTGCAATAGAGCCCATTGAAGTTAAATTTAACTAAGATGGAAATCCTGTAATTGGTGGGGGGGGGGAGCAGGAAGTGGGATCAGGCTCCCACCCTTCGATGGTACTCTGTGCCGTTGACAGAGGTGAAGAGCTTGGGAGTATTCTTGAATGCCTCTTTATCTATGGAGTGCAGAATGCAGCAGCTCGGTTATTAGCATCGAGGCCTATATGGGGAGCTACTTTGGTGTAGTGGCTAAGTGTGCGGACTCTTATCTGGTAGAACTGGGTTTGATTCTCGACTCCTTCACTTGCACCTGCTGGAATGGCTTTGGGTCAGCCAGAGCTCTGGCAGAGGTTGTCCTTGAAAGGGCAGCTGCTGTGAGAGCCCTCTCCAGCCCCACCCACCTCACAGGGTGTCTGTTGTGGGGGGAGGAAGGTAAAGGAGATTGTGAACCGCTCTGAGACTCTTCGGAGTGGATGGTGGGATATAAATCCAATATCTTCATCTACCTCACAGGGTGTCTGTTGTGGGGGAGGAAGGGAAAGGAGATTGTGAGCCGCTCTGACACTCTTTGGAGTGGAGGGCAGGATATAAATCCGTCTTCTTCTATATGGGTGTGGATGCATCTGGTGCTATCCCTTGAGTTTCGCATCCAAATCATGGCGCTGCTCTTTACCTTTAAGACCCCTTTACAGAATAGAGCCTGCATTTCTCTGGAACCACCTCTCCCCATATGAGCACCGCCCCCCCGGGCTCTGAGGTCCACTATGCAACATCTTCTCATGATCTCTGGTCCTAAGGGCGCCCAGCTGGCTTCAACGAAGGCCAGGGCCTTTTCAGTCTGGGCCCCTACCTGGTGGAATGAGCTCCCGCTGGTGATCCGGGCCCTGTGGGACTTATCCAAGTTCCACAGGGCCTCCAAGACAGAGCTCTTCCCCCAGGTTTTTAGTTGATCCAGCGGATGTTGCCTGAAGTCATCGCTTCCCCCAGCGCCGTACTAGGTGCTCAAGTAATGCTGAATGTTTCCAGCCTATATGTGGTTTTATGATTTGTTGGCAAAGATGTGGGTTTTTTGATCTAAATCTTGTAATTATGACACTGTTTGGATTGGATGTGGTTTTTAATGTCGTCAACCGCCCTGAGCCCTCTTGCGGGATAGTGCTAAATAAAAAAAAAAAAATTAAATTAAATTAATAGGGAAGAGCACACAACACTCACGCTTTGTGTCCGTAGAAGGATGCAGGAATAGCTTATGTTGTAATAAAATGTTGTGAGCTTCTGACATGTCCCAAGACCCGTGTGTATTTCTGCCCACTGCCTAACACAGCAGCTCCCCCTCCGGAAGAAGAAGCCCGGAAGACAGGATCAGTCATGAAGCCCCTTTTCTCATCGATGCTTTATTCTTCATGGTTACTAGAAAACCAAAAATGGGTTCTAAGAATGTCAAACTGGGCGGGGGGGGGGGGGAGGCGGGGTTGGGGTTTGTAAGACAGTGGGTGTGACAGAGTACCGTGGGAGACAGTCCAAGGCAACATGGGAAAGGCAGGCACCCATGAGAGCTACACTGCCTTAAGCTCAGGCAAGTCAAGAAAGAGAGAGGAAAAGGCCTTCCCAGATGGAGGGAGTGGAAGAACAAGAGGTGGGGGAGAGAAAAGGAACCTCCACATGCTGTCATGGAAGCCCCTCCAATTCCTGCTGCCAGGAATGGTCCGGAAGCAATTCGTACAGTTGTTCTCTGTGTCTATATGGTCCATATAAATGTTCAAAGATATTCTAGTGATAAGGCCCGTTGTGAAGAAAAATACAACGGGTTCTAGAAAGAGGCTCTGGGCAAGTGCCTCCCCCATCCTTGCTGTGTTCCACCTACCCAAGTGAAGGTCTGCACTCCTCCCACACACTTGAAGCGAAACTGATATCTGTCGTCTGGAGAGCAGTTGTAATTCTGAATGGTCTCCAGCCCTCACTTGGAGATTGGCAACAGTTGGTCCCCCTTGAGGAAATTGCATTGTATCTGTCTGAGGTCTCCTTCCTCTTCAAGCCCCATCCCTTAAATCTACAGGAATTTCCTAACCTGGTGTTGGCAACCTTATCTCCTTTCCTTTATGTGTCCCTATTTCAGTTTTCCATTGCCTTCCCCCTCTCTGCAGTTTCTACATAGGAGAAGGACAATCTTTCTTCACACTGGTGGTGGTGGGGAGACCAAAGCAGTTTCCATCATTCTCTTCTCCCCGCTTTGATCTGCACAACCTTGTAAGTTAGGTTAGGCTGAAAGTCTGTGACTGGGCCAAATCACTCAGTCTGCTTCCACAGCAAAAACCTGGGTCTGGCAGACCCCACTCTGAAGCCAGCCTCCCCCCCCACCCACCCACCTTGGCTTTCACTCACGTCTTCACACTTGCTGTCTTCTCATCCAACCTGCAGCTGAAACAGACACCGGCTGTCCATTCCCCCCACATATGTGTGTGTGTGTGTGTGTCCTCATGTCTGGGGTGTCTCAAAGCCCTAAAACAGGTCCAGAATGTTGAGAAGGAAGAATAATGGGGGGGAGGGGGGTGCAGGGGGAGCATGATGACGGTCACACAGACATTGAAGCACATCATTCCTTTTGTTTGCAGTGCATTGTTGGCACCTTTTCCTGTCATACCACCCTTGTGGTGTTTAGCATCAGCATGAGCTTGTGGCATTTTTTTTGTAGGGGGAGGGGCTGGCCTGGTTTTATTATAGAGTATGCACCTCAAGGCAGGTATTTTCTATAGGGGAATTTATCTGATTTCAGTTTTCCATCTTCTCCCTCCTCCCTGCAGCATCTACCTAGGAAAAGTATAGTCTTTCTCCACAATGGGGACAAAAGCAGGAAGCAAGCGACCTCAGCAGGGTACAATGACACAGCCCTCACCTGGAGAATGAAGAAAAATGACAAATGAACTCAGTGTACAAAATAATTCTCTGTGTAATCCACAAAATACAATTTTTAGTCTTGAATAACAAATCAATGGTACAGAAGAAAGACCATCCAATGCACAACACAACTATGGTCCAAAAAACATATTGACGTTTAAACTGTACCCCAACGATGAAAAGAACGGGTTCGATTTTGTTTTGGATATGAACTATCGTTCCTGGAGATATAGACAGACAGACAGACAGACGATGATAGATAGATAGATAGATAGATAGACAGACAGACAGACAGACAGATAGATGTAGATAGATGATAGATAACCATTGTCATGCTCTGACCACCTAGTCTCCCTCACTCTGCACATTACCAAGAAAGTTAACGAAACCCTGGGAAGAGAAAGGAGAGGCCTGTTTTTGGGTTGCCAACTTTACAGGAGCACCCCAAAGATTGGAGATTTCACCTCCAAAAAAGGAGATTCAGCCAGAGGGGTCTCACTGTCACTCTGCCAAATTCAGTGAGTGGTGGCAATGAATTAAGGAGTATATTAAGGAAAGGTTAAACCCACTGGGAGTGGGGGTGGCAGTGGGAGCTACTAGCCACAGACGGCTGCACAGCTGCAAGGACTGAGGGCAGGCTCCCATTCCACCACACAGCCCTTCAAAGGGGGCGCAGACCAGGAGGAGTGGAAAACTAACCTGTCAGCTAGACTCGACCTGCTTAAACCACACAAGCAAAAGAAAAGTCATTCTGTCTTGAATGTTTCATTGGATATGAGAAGTCTGTGTCCAAGATATTTCAATTAGTTAGTTGCAAAAATGTGTGCTCCTGGGAAGAGCTCCGAGTGTCTGCCTATCTCTCTTCCAGATCATCCTTCTCCCTATTCAAAATCCACCTCATGTCATGTACAGTTTTCACTAAGGAAACTTATTTCAAGGCACCATCCATTGTGCACGGCTCCGTCAAGCCCCCAAGAGGGTTAAAGCCCATTCAGGGGGGACCAATTCCCTGAGCTTTCCCCAGGGACACCATCATTTCCCCTCCAACAGCCTCCTCAAATCCCCCAGGGCCAATGAAGGCAACTTCAGCTTCACACAAGGCCGGCTGCAGAGACTCCTTCTGGGCCTTGGAGATGGAGAGAGACCATTCCCCGCCGTCTGCGGCTTCCAGCTTTGTGCACAATGTGATCCTGTGATTGGGTGGCAAAGACAGCAAAAAGACCATGAGATTTCTCTTCGCAAGACAGAGCTGAGAGTCTGGAGAAGGGATTCCTCCTTGGTTAGTCATCCATGGTAAGTGGGAAGGAAAAGGGGACTAAGAGGGACATAAAGAGATGGATAAAATTAGGTGTGATGCATGGAATGAGAGCCAGTTTGGTGTAGTGGTTAAGTGTGCGGACTCTTATCTGGGAGAACCGGGTTTGATTCCCCACTCCTCCACTTGCAGCTGCTGGAATGGCCTTGGGTCAGCCATAGCCCTGGCAGAGGTTGTCCTTGAAAGGGCAGCTGCTGGGAGAGCCCTCTCCAGCCCCACCCACCTCACAGGGTGTCTGTTGCGGGGGAGGAAGGGAAAGGAGATTGTGAGCCACCCTGAGACTCTTCAGAGTGGAGGGCGGGATATAAATCCAATATCTTCTTCTTCTATCTTCTTCTTATGAATTGACTACGTCCTGAAAAACTACACCACCCACCTCTGCTACATAGATAATTGCAGGAGACCAATTACACAAGTCCAGAGAAAATACCTTGCCTGAATATCGTACCTAAAGATAAGCAGGTCTCAAACAAGGAGCTGCTTCTAAGTGTAATTAAAAACCCCTGACACGGGTTAGACTGTTTCTAACGGACCAAGGGCCCCGTTATTATGCTATTCCTTTGTTTCTTAGCCCTTCCCAAGGCAACTCCATTCTGGGTCTACAACTTGTTTGGGTGAGAGAGCAGGCCACCTCTGCTTCTGAGCTGCAGAAACATCTTCCATGGTCTTTTGGCCAAGGCCAGCAACTGTTCCCCTAAATTCCTGGTCATACCTGTGACAGAAGCTTCTTACAGAACAATCCAGAACAGAGTTGTACACTTCTAAATAAGTTGCAATTGTTTGGCTTAGAAGAATGGAACTCTTTGTAGGATTGCACCTTAGGACTTGTCTCTCATTTGTGCTGTCTGATAAGGCGAGTGATTCGTGCTTTTTTTAGTGTAACAGTAATCATGTACAGAGAGTAGAGACAGAGAGACTGGAAGGAAGGAAGAAAAGTACAGACTGCAAAAAATGTATTAGGTCTGAAAAGACGAGTCGAAATCTCAGACAGGCAATTAAAAGGGAAGGACTGGAGGGAGAAAGTTCTGAGGCAGCGCTGGGTGTCCTCTCCTTCAGTGTAGCTGTTAAGACTGGTGGACTCTACAGAAACAAGTTTGATTCCCTCCCTCCTCCTCCACACGCAGCTGCCGGGTGACCTTAGGTCAGTCGCAAATTCTTTCAGGGCTATTCTGCTCAAGAGACCTCTCGGCCACTCCTGCCTAACCGGGTGTTTGTTGTGGGGAGGGGAAGGAAAGGAGATTGTAAGCCACTCCAAGATTCCAAGTGAAATGCAGGGTATAAATCCAACTTCAACTCCTCCCCCTCCCCCTCCTGTTGAAAGCCAGTGCTGTGTACTAGCCACAACGTCAGAGCAGGATCTCATAATCTTGCATCCTGATACTCAGACAACACTGATCTTGTGAGTGACCTTGGGCCGTTCTTCTCTCAGCTGCTTCTTCTTTCAAGGAGCTCACTCTGACTTGAGAACATAAGAACATAAGAGAAGTCATGTTGGATCAGACCAAAGGCCCATCCAGTCCAACGTTCTGTCACACAGTGGCCAAAAAACCTCCCACTGTGCCCCCCCCGCAAGCACCAAGAGTACAGAGCATCCCTGCCCCAGACAGAGAGTTCCTACAATACACTGTGTCTAATAGCCACTGATGGACCTCTGCTCCAGATGTTTATCCAATCCCCTCTTGAAGCTGGCTATGCTTGTAGCCGCCACCACCTCCTGTGGCAGTGAATTCCATGTGTTAATCACCCTTTGGGTGAAGAAGGACTTCCTTTTATTCATCTTAACAGAAGTGTTCAGCAATTTTATTGAGTGTCCACGAGCTCTTGTATTGTGAAAAGGACTTCTTTCTCTACCTTCTCTATCCTATGCATAATCTTGTAATATCATCTCACCCCTTGGTCCACATTTCTCCAAGCTAAAGAGCCCCAAGCGTTTAAACCTTTCTTCATAGGGAAAGTTTTCCAAATCTTGAATCATTTTAGTTGTCTTTGTCTGGACTTTTTCCAATACTATAATATATATATTTTTGAGGTGCGGTGACCAGAATTGTACACAATACAAATGAGGCTGCCCCATCGATTTATACAGGGGCATTATGATACTGCCTGATTTGTTCTCAATTCCCTTTCTAATAATCCCCAGCATAGCGTTGGCCCTATTTATTGCAGACGCACACCATCTCAACATTTTCAGTGAGTTATCTACCACAGCTCCAAGATCTCTCCCTACACTCCTTCATTTTGTCCTTGCCACAACATCACCAGAATGTTGTGAGACTGAAATGAAGAAGACTAGAACCTTTAAGGCAAACAAAGTTTAATTCTGGGTACAAGGTTTTGTGCACACGCGCATTCCTTCCGATCTAGACCCAGTGCATAACGAAAGCGTTGAAAGGGGCAGGGCCACATCTCTGGGAGCAACCCAGAGACAAACAAAACAACAAGAGGTGAATTTTTTAGTTTATTTTTATTTATTTATTTATGATTTCTATCCCGCCCTTCCCACGAAGGTGGCTCAGGGCGGCTCACAACAGATAGTCGAACATAAAAGTAAACTAGCACTTAAATATATAAACATTCAAAACATTTAAAACCTTAAAACATTAAACAGTACAACAATATATACAGTATTTTTTGCACCATAAGACTCACTTTCCCCCCCCAAAAAAGTGGAGGGAAAAGTGTGTGCGTCTTAAGGAGCGAATACTGCAAAAAATTCACACAAATGCCTCTAAATTCACACAAACGGCTCTAAAAACTAGGTGCGTCTTATGCTCAGGTGCGTCTTATGGAGCGAAAAATACGGGTATATAGCAGGAATCTGGTAAAGCTACATTTAATTTCCCATATCAGTTAGGTGTAAGCTAGGTGTAAGCCAGCCGGAAGAGGGTTGTCTTACAGGCCCTGCGGAACTGAACAAGGTCCCGCAGGGCCCTCACCTCCTCCGGCAGCTGATTCCACCATGTAGGGGCCATAACAGAGAAGGCCCTGTCTCTAGTGGATTTTAGGCGGGCTTCTTTTGGCCCAGGGATAGCGAGAAGATTTTGAGTTCCCGATCTCAGTACTCTCTGGGGAACATGTGGGGAGAGACGGTCCTTCAGGTAGGAAGGTCCCAGGTGATGACCAGCACGTTGTACCGAACTCGGTATATTATTGGGAGCCAGTACAGAGCCCGAAGACCCGGTCGAATGTGCCCCCATCTTGGGAGGCCCAATAACAGCCGGGCCGCGGCATTCTGCACCAGCTGCAATTTCCGAGTTCGGCACAGGGGCAGCCCCATGTAGAGGGCATTGCAGTAGTCCAACCTCGAGGTGACCGTAGCATGGATCACTGTTGCTAGGTCGTCGCGATCCAGGAAGGTAGCCAACTGCCTTGCCCGCCTAAGATGAAAGAATGCGGACTTGGCAGTGGCTGCTATCTGAGCCTCCATCTTTAAGGAAGGCTCCAACAGTAACCCCAGGCTCTTGACCCTGTCCGCCGCCGTCAGCAGCGCACCGTCAAAAACTGGCAGGGGGATTCCCCCCCCGGTCCCCCACGACCCAAGCAAAGGACCTCTGTCTTCGCAGGATTTAGCCTCAGTCCACTCAGTCTGAGCCACTCAGCCACAGCCTGTTATGCCCGATCCAGGTTTTGCAGGGCGCAGACCGGTCGGTCGTCCATAAGCAGATAGAGCTGGGTGTCATCAGCATACTGATACCACTACCACCACCACCCGAAACAGTGTGCAGCCATTAAGGATAGGAAGAGAACCAACTGAAGAGAATGTCATGAAAGCCTTACTCCTAAAGAAGAAGAAGAAGATATTGGATTTATATCCTGCCCTCCACTCCAAAGAGTCTCAGAGCAGCTCACAATCTCTTTTACCAGACACCCTGTGAGGTGGGTGGGGCTGGAGAGGGCTCTCACAGCAGCTGCCCTTTCAAGGACAGCTCTGCGAGAGCTATGGCAGACTCAACGTCATTCCAGCAAGTGCAAGTGGAGGAGTGGGGAATCAAACCCAGTTCTCCCAGATAAGAGAGCTCTGGCTGACCCAAGGCCATTCCAGAAGTTGCAAGTGGAGGAGTGGGGAATTAAACCCGGTTCTCCCAGATAAGAGAGCTCTGGCTGACCCAAGGCCATTCCAGCAGCTGCAAGTGGAGGAGTGGGGAATCAAACCCGGTTCTCCCAGATAAGAGAGCTCTGGCTGACCCAAGGCCATTCCAGCAGCTGCAAGTGGAGGAGTGGGGAATCAAACCCGGTTCTCCCAGATAAGAGAGCTCTGGCTGACCCAAGGCCATTCCAGCAGCTACAAGTGGAGGAGTGGGGAATCAAACCCGGTTCTCCCAGATAAGAGAGCTCTGGCTGACCCAAGGCCATTCCAGCGGCTGCAAGGGGAGGAGTGGGGAATCAAACCCGGTTCTCCCAGATAAGAGTCCGCACACTTAACCACTACACCAAACTGGCTTTCCAGTTTGGCAAGGGAGAGACCAGCTGCATCAAAGGCAGCAGAGAGACCCAGGATAGGGAGGACAGAGAAGAGACCTCTTGTCTCTTTGGTACTGAGGATATAATCAGGAATGCTGGAGAGAGCAGTTTTAGTTGAGCTGGGAGGAAGAAACCAGAGGAGAAGTCATAAATCAGTAACACCTCCAGTGTCCACTTGGGGTAGTATTGCAAGAAACCTTAGCAGTAGTTCTGAAAGTTCCTCCTCCTCCTTCTGAGAGTCCCACCTCCTTGTCCATTGAATAGTAGGTGCAGCTGCATAACAGTCCCTGGATGAGCTCCACCACCTATTTTTCTACAAAACGACCCCTGGCGAAAAGGATCTTGGGGTCTTAGTGGACTATACACTGAACATGAGTCAACAGTGTGATGTGGTGGCTAAAAAGGAAAATGCAATTGTGGGCTGTATCAACAGAAGTCTAGTGTCCAGATCACGTGAAGTGATGGTATCGCTTTACTCTGCTCTGGTAAGACCTCACCTGGAGTATTGTGTTCAGTTTTGGGCACCACATTTTAAGAAGGATATAGACAAGCTGGGCAACGAAGATGGTGAGGAGGTCTGGAGACCAAGTCCTATGAGGAAAGGTTGAAGGAGCTGGGGATGTTTAGCCTGGAGAGGATATGGCTGAGAGGTGATAAGATCACCATCTTCAAGTTCTTGAAGGGCTGTCATATAGAGGATGGAGTGGAATTGTTTTCTGTGGCCCCAGAAGGTAGAACCAGAACCAATGGGTTGAAATTAAATCAAAAGAGTTTCTGACTCATGTTCAGCATACGATCCACTAAGACCTCTGGATAATTTTTGGACATACTACTGCTAAGACAAGTCTCTCACATCCTATAACCATGCATTGGATTTTTCCTACCTAAATGCAGAGCTTTTCATTTTTGTTGTTGTTCAGTCGCACAGTCGAGTCCGACTCTTTGCGACCCCATGGACAAAGTCACGCCAGGTTCTCCTGTCTTCCACCATCTTCCAAAGCCTGTTCAGATTTGTTTTTGTTACATCAATAACACTGTCCAGCCATCTGATTTTTTGCCTTTCCCTTCTTCTTTGGCCTTCTGTCTTTTCCAGCATCAGGATCTTCTCCAGGGAGTGCTTCCTTCTCATTTGGTGGCCAAAGTATTTGAGCTTCAGCTTCAGCATCTGACCTTCCAGGGAACAGTCTTGGCTCTCAAGAGTCTTCTCCAGCACCACAGCTCAAATGCATCTATTCTTCTGAGCTCTGCCTTCCTTATGGTCCAGCTCTCACACCCATACATTACTACTGGGAATACCATCGCTTTGACTATACGGATTTTACATTTATCCCTGTTAAAATTCATTTTATTGGTTTTAGCCCAGTTTTCCAGTCTGTCAAGGTCATCCTGTATCCTGTTTCTGTCTTCTACTCTATTTACAACCCCTCCCAATTTAGCATCATCAGCAAATTTAATAAGCATTCTCTCTATTCCTTCATCCAAATCATTTATAAAGAAATGGAACAGTGAAACAGGATTCACTGTTCCATTTCTTTATAAATGATTTGGATGAAGGAATAGAGAGAATGCTTATTAAATTTGCTGATGATGCTAAATTGGGAGGGGTTGAAACAGGATTCCTCCACAGGAAGTGGTGGGCTCTCCTTCCTTGGAGGTTTTTAAACAGAGGCTGGATGGCCTCTGACAGCAATGAAGATCCCGTGAAGGATACAGACAAGCTGGAACGGGTCCAGAGGAGGGCGACGAAGATGGTGAGGGGTCTGGAGACCAAGTCCTATGAAGAAAGGTTGAAGGAGCTGGGGATGTTTAGCCTGGAGAGGTGGCGGCTGAGAGGTGATAGGATCACCATCTTCAAGTACTTGAAGGGCTGTCCTATAGAGGATGGGGTGGAATTGTTTTCTGTGGCCTCAGAAGATAGGACCAAAACCAATAGGTTGAAATTAAATCAAAAGAGTGGAGTGGAGTTTGGGAGTGGAGTTAGGAAGAACTTTCTGACCATTAGAGTGATTCCTCAGTGGAACAGGCTTCCTTGGGAGGTGATGGGCTCTCCTTCCTTGGAGGTTTTTAAACAGAGGCTAGATGGCCATCTGACAGCAATGAAGATCCTGTGAATTTAGGGGGAGGCGTTTGTGAGTTTCCTGCATTGTGCAGGGGGTTGGACTAGATGACCCTGGAGGTCCCTTTGAACTCTATGATTCTATTCTATTATTCTAATCCTACTTTGTCCACATGATTTTAATATGAGTGAGGTTCAACTGCCTGGATGCATCACAAATACACATATTGTGGGAGATGTTTTCTCTCAGTGGACTATTTTTCCTTGCAGGTGAGTTCTGAGCTCTCAATGGGAGGGAGGAACCAGACGCAAGTGATGGAGTTCGTCTTCCTGGGTTTCTCCGGCATTCCCAACAGGCACATCTACCTCTTCCTGCCATTCCTAGCCATTTACTTGGTCACCGTGCTGGGGAACCTCATGATATTTACTCTGATTCAACTGGATTCCAGCCTCCGGACCCCCATGTATTACTTCCTCAGCCATCTCTCCAGCTTAGATATTTGCCTTTCCTCTGTCACAATCCCTAAGATCCTGGTGAACTTCTTGCGCCAGCGACAGACCATCTCCTACAACCAGTGCATGGCACAGTTGTTCTTCCTGGCCTCTTTCACGGCGACAGAGGCTGCATTGCTGGCCGTCATGGCCTGTGACCGCTATGCTGCCATCTGTAAACCTCTGCATTACTCTCGCCTCATGAGCCCCAAGGTGTGTGCCATCCTAGCATTTGCCACCTGGGTCTGGGGCTTCCTAGACTCCGCTCTCCATACAGCACTCATTACCACGTTGTCCTTTTGTGGAGCCAACCAGATTCCTCACATCTTCTGCGATGCCCCCCCACTCCTGAAAATTGCTTGTAGTGATACACGCATCAATGAAATAGCAATTCGCACAGCGAGCAACGTTATGGGTGGGGGACCCTTCCTCTTCATTATTTTCTCCTACTCCTTTATTTTGTCCTCCGTCCTGAAGATCCGCTCCGCCAGCGGCAAGCACAAAGCTTTTTCCACCTGCACTTCTCACCTGATCATCGTTGTCCTTTACTACGGAAATGGACTAATTAATTACAACCGTTCCAGCGCGGGTGACTCCCCAGAGACTGCTGCTCTGGTCTCCATCATGTTTTGCATGGTCTCCCCCATGCTAAACCCCCTCATCTACAGCCTTCGCAACAAGGAGGTGAAAGGGGCCCTGAAGAAGGTTGTGGGAACTCAGAGGAAGCCTCTGTGTTTTCATAACAATGCAAGTTGGAGCAAGTGAGAGATGTTTTGTGTTCCTCCCGAGAGCTCTGTAGTTTCAGAACTATCCAAGCGGGCAGGCGTGTTGGTCTGAAGCGGTTGAACAAATCAGGAGTCAAGTGGCACCTTGAAGACCAACCCATTTTTATCTAGAACGTCAGCTTTTGTGTGCTCTTAAGCACACTTCATCAGACGAGGAATCCAGCACAGTGAGCAAAGCTCACTATGCTCTGTGTGAGCTATGTGAACTGTGCTATTAACTGGAGAGTCAGTTTGGTGTAGTGGTTAAGTGTGCGGACTCTTATCTGGGAGAGCCGGGTTTGATTCCCCCCTCCTCCACTTGCACCTGCTGGAATGGCCTTGGGTCAGCCATAGCTCTGGCAGAGGTTGTCCTTGAAAGGGCAGCTGCTGTGAGAGACCTCTCCAGCCCCACCCACCTCACAGGGTGTTTGTTGTGGGGGAGGAAGGGAAAGGAGATTGTGAGCCGCTCTGAGACTCTTCGGAGTGGAGGGCGGGATATAAATCCAATATCTTCTATCTTCTTCTTCATTCTTCTATAGTAGGACATATTGAAGCGGTAGGGAAGACAGATTCAATAGCTGAGCAGAGACAAAGGAAACGGGGGACTGAAACAGGAGCAATGCGTTACACCATAAGCCCAAGTCAAGAATGAAGACAGCAAGAAAGGCGAAAGACTAAAAAGAATGAAAGAACAGTAGCCATTGGGAAGAGCACACAACACACACTCTTTGTCTCAGTAGAAGGATGCAGGAATAGCTTATGTTGCAATAAAACGTTGTTCTTTTCCAAGATGCTTGGGTATTTCTGCCACTACTGCCTAACACAGCAGCTACCCGTCAGGAAGTGGGAGCCCAGAAGATAGGATCCTTTGCGGAGTCCCTTTCCTCTGCCATGCCCTATTCTTCATGGTTGCCCAAACCCCAAAAACAGGTTCTAAGGTTGTGAGACTTGGTGGGGAGTGGGGGGGGGGGAGGTTTGTGGTTTGTAGGGCAGTGGATGTGACAGAATGCCACGAGGGACAGTCTGAGAGATCGTGGGGAAGGAAGGCAGCCAGGAGAGCAACACAGCCAGAAGGTCAGGCAGGTGAAAAGAGAGAGAGAGGGAAAGGCCTTCCCAGATGGAGGGAGGGGAAGAACAAGAGGCGGTGCAGGGAAAAGGGACCGTCATGGAAGCTCTCCAATCCCTGCTGCCGGAACTGCGACAAAAGCAATCTGTACAGTTGTTCTCTGTATCTATACCGTCCTTAGAACTGTTCAAATATATTGCTTATATTTGTGCTTTAGATGCTGTTTTTAATGCCCTGATGTTTTCATGCTGAATTTCTGCTTATTTGTTTTATTAATTAGATTTCTATTCCACCCTTTCTCAAAGGCTCAGGGGGGGTTACAACAGAATGGCTGTAATAAATGTAATAAAATCAGACACGGGCCATTCATAAATAATCCATGAAATACAGGGCAGGGAATGGGGGGTGGAGTTCCGGGGGGGGGCAACAAAACAGCATCAGAGAAAGGCCTCCCTGTACAAGACTGAGTTTCAAGCCCAGTGGAAGTTTTGAAGGTCCCACAGGGCCGAACTTCATCCATCGAGGTATTCTGTCAGGACGGGGCCAAGATGGAAAAGGCCCTTCTCCTGGGGGTAGCCTGGCCCCACCACTAAGTTGTACAATGGTGAGCTTCCAACTCATGTTCAGCATATGACCCACTAGGGATCTAGCTGTTTTCCTACTTCTATGATCCACTAGAACCTTTATTTATTTACAAAATAAGTATTCTATCTTTGTGCCCTTACAAAGTAATGAACTCATGCACTTAGCCTGAAAGCTGGGAACAGCTTTGCAATGTTTGGCTGGGATGCAGTCATGGTAACTAAAATGTAGTGAATTGAAGAGGCTCGCAGAAGAAAAAAACGCCTCAGAGTTTAAGTTTTGAAGTTCAGTTGAGTGCTGGAGCAGAGGAGTGAGAGCTGTGTGCTGAAGCTGATCAGTTGTCATGAAGCGGCTGGAAGGAGTTGAGAACAGTCAGTGGGGCTGAGTTCCTTGAGTGAGCACAACTGAATAAGAAGCTTCTGTCAGAGAGAGAGTTATTATTTGTCAGAAGGGGGTCAGAAACTCTTCTGTGAGGAGAAACTCTCTGTGGAGTTCTGTCAGAACACAGGGCAGACTCCAAGAGAAAGTGAGAACACTCAAACACTCTGAAGGAAGGACTGGATTCTGGTGGCTAGAAAGGAATCCCAAGATTCAGACTAGGGATCTAGCTGAGTGGAACACACCAGGAGTGAGGAGCTGGTTTTTAAGCTCTCAAAAGGTGTGAGTCCTGTATGCGAGTGTGTATGTCTGTGAGGGAAAATTTATCTGGCCCAAGTCAGGAGTCTTCAGTGTGAGTGGCAAAGAGTGAGTGTCAGTTCTTTACTTTTATGATTTGAGAAGCCTAAGCATAGGGCTATACCAGGGCTGGCCAAACTATTACTCGGGAGCCACATGTGTCTCTTTCACATGTATTGTGTGGCTCTCAAGGTTCCCACCGCTCCGTTGGCCAGCTTGGAGAAGGCATTTCTCTCTTTAAATTACTTCTCCAAGCCAGCTGGCAGCTTGGAGAACGCATTTCTTTCTTTCCACCTTTCCCTCCCTCCCTTCCGGCTCTCAACCCTCTGACGTTCATGTCTTGTGGCTCGCAACCATCTGACTTTTATTCTATGCGGCTCTTAAGTTGAGCAAGTTTGGCCATCCCTGGGCTATACCATCATCTCTACAAAGTGTTCCTAGTGCCAAATAGGCACTGCCTGCTTGTCCAGAATTTGTGATACAGAATGTTGGACTGGAGGGGCCATTGGCCTGATCCAACATGGCTTCTCTTATGTTTTTATGTGACACAGATTGCTGGACTGGATGGGCCGTTGGCCTGATCAACATGGCTTCTCTTCTGTTCTTATGTGACACAGAGTGTTGGACTGGATGGGCCATTGACGTGATCCAAAATGGCTTCTCTTCTGTTCTTAAGTGACACAGAGTGTTGGACTGGAGGGGCCATTGGCCTGATCCAACAGGGCTTCTCTTATGTTCTTATGTGTCACAGAGTGCTTGCCTGGAGGGGCCATTGGCCTGATCCAACATGGCTTCTCTTATGTTCTTCTGTGACACAGAGTGCTGGACTGGATGGGCCATTGGCCTGATCCAACATGGCTTCGCTTCTGTTCTTATGTTGTATTTATCTAAAGCCGACCAGTTTAGATTATCTCAGCCTGACAAACCTCTGGTGATCAGAGATTGTCTTTTCAGTTAAACCTTTGCCTGCCAATTGTTTGGGTTTTAATATTGACTAATTAATATTATTTTATCCCTCAGCCTTTGGTGAACCGATAAATATTCTTTAGGGTTTTGAACCTAAAATGTCTGGTGCTCAGTCGGTATAGTTCTGATAGGATTTCTAGGGTGCGCCTGTTGTACTGGGTGGAGGTGACGGAGGAAAATTCTTAGCGGTCACCCTCCCAAGCAGACCCTAACTGAACCTGGGACCTTCTGCTCACCAAAAAGATGCTCTACCACTGAGCCACCGTCCCTCCCCAATGATGAGCACAGTATATGAGGGGTTTGCAGGGAGACCAGCTCTCCAAGGTTTCAGATGGAGGTTTTCTCTACATCACCTACCACCTGGTCTTATTAACTGGAAATGCCAAGGATTGAACACGGGACCTTCTGCATGCCAAGCAGAGGCTCTGTTTGTGTGTGGCAGATGCACCAGTCTGACCCATCAGACCATACCGCTGGGATCTGTAACACTGTTTCCCTTCTCCTATGATCCACTAGGACCTTTATTTATTTACAAAATTGGTATCCTACCTTTGTGCCCTTGCAAAGGCCACTGAGGTGGGTAATATTTTAAAACACATATTTTAAAAAAATAACATTTTAAAACTGTTAAGATACCCCCCCCCCCCACACACACACACGTAATTAAAGCTATGGGTTTGTCCCTAGAACTATCGTCCATGCTGTCCTTCACCACCGCAGTCCAACAAATTAAAACCAGGTTGCTAGATATTGAGTGCCAAGACCTCTACAGTCTGGCTAAGAAAACTTGTTCCCCACTGAGTTTTGAGATCTCTCTTAGTTCTGGGAAAATGGCCTCATCACTATCTGTCTTGCAGGTGCCACAGCAACGTAGAGCTTTTTCCCTTGCCAGATGCAATGCCATGCCCTCTGCCATTCTTTATGGCAGATTTAACAAGACAGCCTACTCAGTCAGATACTGTCTCTGTAAGCAAAAACGTGTGAAGTCAGTTACTCATATTCTTCTGTATTGCAATTTGTATACAGATCTTCGTCACAAGTCTTTACATCCTCTTTTCGTTAGCATGGTTGATTGTTCTGATGCACTTAAGGTCTATAGTCTTTTGAACGATACTTCATCTAGCGTCACTAAGAAGGTGACTAAGTTTCTTTATTCTGTTCTAAAGGCATGCCAGAGGATCTCATAGAAATAGTTTATGTTTATGCTTTTCCTGATGTATATGTATGCAATCGTTTCATTTTATCTGTTTTTAACCAATTTGCTCTGATATATATTATATATTTTATACCGATAAAGGCGAACTTGATTTGACTTGACATAATTAAAACAATTAAAAAACACAGTTAAAATATATACAAATTATTTTTAAAAAATGGGAAGAGCCTATCCTTTTTCAAGATCTCCCTATTCAAAACCCACCTCACGTCATGTACAGTTTTCACTAAGGAAACTTATTTCAAGGCACCATCCATTGTGCACGGCTCCGTCAAGCCCCCAAGAGGGTTAAAGCCCATTCAGGGGGGACCAATTCCCTGAGCTTTCCGCAGGGACACCGTCATTCCCCCTCCAGCAGCCTCCTCAAATCCCCCAGGGCCAACGAAGGCAACTTCAGCCTCACACCAGGCCGGCTGCAGAGACTCCTCCTGGGCCTTGGAGATGGAGAGAGACCATTCCCCGCTGTCTGCGGCTTCCAGCTTTGTGCACAATGTGATCCTGTGACCGGGTGGCAAAGACAGCAAAAAGACCATGAGATTCCCCATTGCAAGAGAGCGCTGAGAGTCTGCAGAAGGGATTCATCCTCAATTAGTCATCCATGGTAAGTGGGAAGGAAAAGGGGACTAAGAGGGATATGAACAGATTGATAAAATCATGCATGATGCTGGGAATGAATTGACAACCTCTAGAAAAACTACATCATCCGCCACTGCTACGTAGATAATTACAGGAGACCAAATACAAAAATGCAGAAAAATATCTTGCCCGAATATCGTATCCAAAGAGAAGCAGGTCTCAAACAAGGAGCCACTTCTAAGTATAATTAAACCCCCCTGACTTGGGTTAGACAGTTTTGAATTGACCAAGGGCCACGTTATTGTGGTATTCCTTTGTTTCTTAGCCCTCCCCAGGCAATTCCATTCTGGGTCTCTAGGCTGAGAGAGCAGGCCTCCTCTGCTTCTGAGCTGCAGAAACATCTTCCATGGCCTTTTGGCCAAGGCCGCAACTGTTCCCCTAAACTCCTGCTCATACCTGTGACAGAAGTGTCTTACAGAACAATCCAGAACAGAGTTGTACCCTTCTAAATAAGTTGCAGTTGAGGACTCTTCTTAGGTTTGCACCTTAGGGCTTGTCTCTCATTTGTGCTGTCTGATAAGGCGAGTGATTCATGCCTTTTTTAGTGTAACAGTAGTCATGTATAGAGAGTAGAAACAGAGAGACTGGAAGGAAGGAAGAGAAGTACAGACTGCAAAAAATGCATTAGGTCTGAAAAGACGAGTTGAAATCTCAGACAGGCAATTAGAGGGGAAGGACTGGAGGGAGAAAGTTCTGAAGCAGTGCTGGGTGTCCTCTCCTTTAGTGTAGTTGTTAAGGAACAAGTCTGGTGCCCCACTCCTCCTCCACATGCAGCTGCTGGGTGACCTTGGGTCAGTCACAAGTCCTTTCGGAGCTGCTCTGCTCAAGAGAAGTTCCTGAAAGAGCTCTCTCAGCCCCACCTGCCTTACTGGGCATTTATTTTGGGGAGGAGAAGGGAAGGAGATTGTATCCACCCAGAGCAAGTAGCAATAGTCCACAGTCTTTTTAAGTGGGCAAAATAGTTTTAGTGTCGGATCATCCAGACTTCCATCAATTAAAGAGTCTAATGACGGCGATACCAGAAGATAATTGCAATGCCAGGAATGTTTTCAGCATCAATGGCCTTCTTCAGCTGGCTATTTCAACAGTTATTTCATAGATGGGGCCATCGTTTCATACCTGAAGGGCGTGCACAAGTTCACCACACCAATCAAACGAACCATCATACTTGTGCAAGTCCTTCAGGTATGAAAATCAGATGGCTACTTCTGTGACGGCATTGCGACTACCTTCTGGCACTGCGATGGTTTGGCTCCTTCATTGATGTAAACCTGGATGACCAGACGCTATGACTATTTTGCTCATTTAAAAGGACTATTAAGGATGACTGCTACTTGCTCTGGACAGATGCGCCCACCTTGACTGTGCTGAAATGGACCATAGGAACACTGGGGCTTATCACTGTGTAGGACATTCTAATTTCAGCTGTACGACAGGGTGGTTCATAGGTATAAGAAACCTGAAGTACTAAGAGGACTTTAAATAGGAGTCTGTTGAAGAAGAAGAGGAAGAGAAAGAAGTACTTTTCTACCTTTCTCACAATACAAGAACTCGTGGGCATTCGATGAAATTGCTGAGCAGAAAGGTTAAAATGGATAGAAGGAAGTCCTTCTTCACCCAAAGGGTGATTAACATGTGGAATTCACTGCCACAGGAGGTGGTGGCGGCCACAAGCATAGCCACCTTCAAGAGGGGTTTAGATAAAAATATGGAGCACAGGTCCATCAGTGGCTATTAGCCACAGTGTATGTGTGTATATAAAAATTTTTTGCCACTGTGTGACACAGAGTGTTGAACTTGATGGGCCGTTGGCCTGATCCAACATGGCTTCTCTTATGTTCTTAATTGCAGACTTATACCCTGCCCTTCTCCCTGAATCAGAGACTCAGAGCGGCTTACAATCTCCTATATCTTCTCCTCCCACAACAGACACCCTGTGAGGTGAATGGGGTTGCAAGATCTTTGACAGAGACTGCCCTTTCAAGGACAACCTCTGCCAGAGCTATGGCTGACCCAAGGCCGTTCCAGCAGCTGCAAGGGGAGGAGTGGGGAATCAAACCCGTTTCTCCAAGATAAGGGACCTCTGGCTGACCCAAGGCCATTCCAGCAGCTGCAAGTGGAGGAGTGGGAAATCAAACCCTATTCTCCCAGATAAGAGAGCTCTGGCTGACCCATTGACATCCCAGCAGCTGCAAGTGGAGGAGTGGGGAATCAAACCCGGTTCTCCCAGATAAGAGAGCTATGGCTGACCAGAGACCATTCCAGCAGCTGCAAGTGGAGGAGTGGGAAATCAATCCCTATTCTCCCAGATAAGAGAGCTCTGGCTGACCCAAGGACATCCCAGCAGATGCAAGTGGAGGAGTGGGGAATCAAACCCAGTTCTCCCATATAAGAGACCTCTGGCTGACCAAAGAACATTCCAGCAGCTGCAAGTGGAGGAGGGGGGAATCAAACCTGGTTCTCCCAGATAAGAGAGCTCTGGCTGACCCAACGCCATTCCAGCAGCTGCAAGTGGAGGAGGGGGGAATCAAACCTGGTTCTCCCAGTTAAGAGAGCTCTGGCTGACCCAAGGCCATTCCAGCAGCTGCAAGTGGAGGAGGGGGGAATCAAACCCTATTCTCCCAGATAAGAAAGCTCTGGCTGACCCAAGGACATTCCAACAGCTGCAAGTGGAGGAGTGGGGAATCCAACCCGGTTCTCCCAGATAAGAGAGCCATGGCTGACCCAAGGCCATTCCAACAGCTGCAAGTGGAGGAGTGGGAAATCAAACACTATTCTCCCAGATAAGAAAGCTCTGGCTGACCCAAGGACATCCCAGCAGGTGCAAGTGGAGGAGTGGGGAATAAAACCCAGTTCTCCCAGATAAGAGAGCTCTGGCTGACCCAAGGCCATTCCAGCAGCTGCAAGTGGAGGAGGGGGGAATCAAACCCTATTCTCCCAGATAAGAAAGCTCTGGCTGACCCAAGGACATTCCAACAGCTGCAAGTGGAGGAGTGGGGAATCCAACCCGGTTCTCCCAGATAAGAGAGCCATGGCTGACCCAAGGCCATTCCAACAGCTGCAAGTGGAGGAGTGGGAAATCAAACACTATTCTTCCAGATAAGAAAGCTCTGGCTGACCCAAGGACATCCCAGCAGGTGCAAGTGGAGGAGTGGGGAATAAAACCCAGTTCTCCCAGATAAGAGAGCTCTGGCTGACCCAAGGCCATTCCAGCAGCTGCAAGTGGAGGAGGGGGGTATCAAACCCGGTTCTCCCAGATAAGAGAGCTCTGGCTGACACAAGTCCATTCCAGCAGCTGCAAGTGGAGGAGTTGGGAATCAAACCTGGTTCTCCCACATAAGAGAGCTCTAGCTGACCCAAGGCCATTCCAGCAGCTGCAAGGGGAGGAGCGGGGAATCAAACCCGATTCCGCCGGATAAGAGTCCACACACTTAACCACTACACCAAACTGGCTCTCTCTGCCAAGGAATGGTTGTAGTTTTTGTTATCACTGCCCCAATGCCTGTGCTTGCTTTTAATGAAGCTCATCCCAGTTATATTTCTCCAGACATTTAGAAATCCCTGGCATGCAGAGATATCAAGGCACCTCCAACCCCTGAGGCAGGTTGATTCCAGGCTAATCCAAGTTTGCCTCTCCCTGCCTCTCCCCTGCAGCTTTGTCAGAGGGGCTTTTGAGAAGGGGCCTGCAGGCTGCAGGGGGGGGGCCATTGGCGGTGGGGCGGGTGCTCCGACTCTGAGATCATTTGCAAGGGGGCCCCCAAGATTTTGACTGCCTAGGGGGGAAACCTCCACAGGGTTTAATCCGGCACCGCATGCCAGGAGCTCACTCTGGTTATGGAGCACACCTGCAGAAGCTGGAAAGGAAGGAAAAGGGGGAAGGGATTGACCGGGCTAACCAAGAGCACACCAAGCCTCAATAGGATTCATCCTTTGAGGATCCGCTGCTCCTCCACCCTGCTCGTTTCGAGTCTCGGCTCTGGTTGGTCTTGGGACAGCCCGGCTTTCTTTCTTCTCCAGCAAGCGACCCTTCCCCAAGCACGTGGTGCGAAACAGAGCATTCACAGAGTCTCCAACCAAGCAATCAGATGGCCAAAGAGGGCAGGAGGAGGCTGCACTGTGCCTAAGTAGCTGCTGGTCACCCCTGCCCTCCAACCCACCCCAGAGACAGCCCCTAGGGCCAGCAGCAGGTTGGGGTGAGCCCCTGCTTCCCAGGCTTGCTCTGGCCCCGCCCCCTCCACCCAGCAAAAGGCTGCCTTTCCTCTTACCCCTCCCCACGGTGCCACAAACGGGACCAGGGTTAAGTCCAGATCCCTGCTTGTGAGTGGTCGCGGCTTCTCTTGTGTGTTCATGTTTTTGTCATTATTTCTGGCCAAACCCTCTCATTCTTTTTTGCTTAATTCTGGATATAGGCTTTTGTGTGCACTAATTTTGGGAGGGACACTGGCTCAGTGGTAGAGAATCTGCTTGGTAAGCAGAAGGTCCCCGCTTCACTCACCGGCATCTCCAACTAATAAGGGTCCAGGCAAGTAGGCGTGAAAAAACTCAGCTGGAGACCCTGGAGAGCAGCTGCCAGTCTGAGGAGACAAGACTGACTTTGATGGACCAAGGAGGGTCTGATTCAGTATAAGGCAGCTTCATAGGTTCATATGTTCATCTATGTTCACACTCCATCAAATCTAGACCCAGTGCATGATGAAAGCATTGAAAGGAAAGGGCCAGATCTCTGGGAGCAACCCAGAAACAAACAGACAAACAAAAAAAAGGTGGATGCCCACCCCCCTTCAAATAGTGTGTAACCATTACAGATAGGAGGAGAACCAGCTGAGGAGAAGGTCATGAAACCCTTACTCCTCAAGCAAGACAGACCAGCTGTATGAAAGTCTCAGGGTGAGGAGGACACAGAAGAGACCTTGTCTCTTTGGTACTGAGGATAGAATCAGGGACGCTGGAGACAGCAGATTTAGATGAGCTAGGAGGCAAAAACCACAGGAGAAGTCATAGATCAGTAACACCTCCAGTGTCCAAATGGGATATTATTCCAAGAGCCCCATTTCTTCCACATGACAATTTGCAATATGTCTTCTCTCAGTGGATTCTTTTTCCTTGCAGGTGAGTTCTGAACTCTCAATGGGAGGGAGGAACCAGACGCCAGTGGTGGAGTTTGTCTTCCTGGGTTTCTCCGGCATTCCAAACAGGCACATCTACCTCTTCCTGCCATTCCTAGCCATTTACTTGGTCACCGTGCTGGGGAACCTCATGATATTTACTCTGATTCAACTGGATCCCAGCCTCCGTACCCCCATGTATTACTTCCTCAGCCATCTCTCCTTCCTAGATATCTGCATCTCCTCCGTCACGGTCCCCAAGATCCTGGTGAACTTCTTGCGCCAGCGACAGACCATCTCCTACAACCAGTGCATGGCCCAGATGTTCTTCCTGCTCTCTTTCACGGGGGCAGAGGCTGCGCTGCTGGCTGTCATGGCCTGTGATCGCTATGCTGCCATCTGTAAACCTTTGCATTACTCCCGCCTCATGAGCCCCAAGGTGTGCACCATCCTAGCCTTGGCCACTTGGATCTGGGGTGCTCTAAACTCCACTCTTCAAACAATGCTCAGCACCATGTTGTCCTTTTGTGGAGTCAACCAGATTGATCACATCTTCTGCGATATCCCCCCACTCCTGAAAATTGCTTGCAATGATGCACATGTCAATGAAATAACAGTCCACATAGCAAGCTATATTGTGGCTGGAGGACCCTTCTTCTTCATCCTTCTCTCCTACTCCTTAATTCTGTCCTCCATCTTGAAGATCCGTTCCACCACTGGGAAACACAAAGCTTTTTCCACCTGCGGTTCTCACCTACTCGTTGTCGTCATTTACTATGGAAATGCACTGGTGAACTACAACCGTTCAAGCGCTGGTTACTCTTTGGAGACTGACACTTTGGTCTCCATCATGTATTGCATGGTGTCCCCCATGCTGAACCCCCTCATCTACAGCCTCCGCAACAAGGAGGTGAAGGGGGCCCTGAAGAACATTGTGGGAGGTCAGAAGAAGCCTCTGTGTTTTCATCACACTACAAGTTGGGGCAAGTGAGAGACTTTTCGTGTTCCCCCTGAGAGCTCTGTAGCTTTAGAACGCTGTGAACTGTACTATTTACTGGATCATTATTTTGCTATAGTGCAGCGGTGGCCAATGGTAGCTCTCCAGATGTTTTTTGCCTACAACTCCCATCAGCCCCAGCCATTAGCCATGCTGGCTGGGGCTGATGGGAGCTGTAGGCAAAAAACATCTGGAGAGCTACCGTTGGCCACCCCTGCTATCGTGGAACATATTGAAGCAGTGAGGAAGACAGAGCTGAACAGAGACAAAGGGAAGTGGGTACCAAAACATGAGCAAGAATTAAGTCAGCAAGCCAAAGTCAAGAATTAAGACAGCAAGAAAGGCATACGACTAAAAAGAATGAAACAATAGCCATAAGGAAGAGTACACAACACACACTCTTTTTCTCACTGGAAGGAGGTGGGGATAACTTATGCAATTATAACATTTTGTTATCTTTTGAAGTGTTCCAAGATGCCTGTGTGTTTCTGCTGCCATTGCCTAACACTGGTACAAAAGCAAAAGCTCACAGCACAAATGCTCTAAAATATCTAATCTGTTTACAATGAAATATTCAATAAAGTGCTACTTGTATAAATCGTATAATGTCCTTACAAAAATACATAACATCTACAAACTAGAGCTGTATAAGAACCGGCTGAGAACACTATATGCAGATTCGAAAAATAACACACATATTTAGAATCTACAGTGTACGAAAGATTCCAACTTCACAAAAGAGCTACCGGTAATTATTGCACCTTGGAGTGTTGCTCTTTCCCTTTTATCAGTGGAGATCCAAGAAGAAATGTCGACTGAGGGATGACATGATAGAGGTTTACAGGATTATGCATGGGATAGAGAAGGTAGAAAAAGAAATATTTTTCTCCCTTTCTCACAATACGAGAACTTGTGGGCACTCCATGAAATTGCTGAGCAGTCAGGTTAGAACGGATAAAAGGAAGTCCTTCTTCACACAAAGGGTGATTAACATGTGGAATTCACTGCCACAGGAGGTGGTGGCGGGTACAAGCATAGACAGTTTCAAGAGGGGATTGGATAAACATCTGGAGCAGAGGTCCATCAGTTACTGTTAGCCACAGCGTATTGTTGGAACTCTCTGTCTGGGGCAGTGATGCTCTGTATTCTTGGTGCTTGGAGGGAGGGGGGCAACAGTGGGAGGGCTTCTGGTGTCCTGGACCCACTGATGGACCTCCTGATGGCACCTGGGGTTTTTTGGGGGAGGGGGGGGGAGTTTGGCCACAGTGTGACAGTGTTGGACTGGATGGGTCATTGCCTGATCCAACATGGCTTATCTTATATTCTTATGTTCTTAACATCATCCATTGAGGCATTCTAACAGGATGTGGCCAAGATGCAGATGGCCCTTATCCTCGGTGTAGCCAAGCGGACCACTCATGGGCCCGGCACCACCACCAAGCTGTGCCATGATGAGCACAGAATACAGAGGGGATTCTAGTGAGAGCTCCTCTCCAAGGTCTCATATGGAGTTTTCCACGTCACTTACCACCTTTCAACTGGAGATGCCAGGGATTGAACATGGGACTTTCTGCATGCCAAGCAGATGCTCTGCCGCTGAGCCAAGGCCACTGTTTGTGTGCGGCAGGTAAGCACGCTTGCACCAGTTTCACCCATTGGGCCATACCACTCTGAGTCACATAAGAACAGAAGGGAAGCCCTGTTGGATCAGGCCAATGGCCCATCCAGTCCAACATTCTGTGTCACATAAGAACATAACAGAAGCCCTGTTGGATCAGGCCAATGGCCCATCCAGTCCAACTCTGTGTCACATAAGAACATAAGAGAAGCCATGTTGGATCAGGCCAATGGCCCATCCAGTCCAACACTCTGTGTCACATAAGAACATAACAGAAGCCCTGTTGCATCAGGCCAATGGCCCCTCCAGTCCAACATTCTGTGTCACATAAGAACATAACAGAAGCCCTGTTGGATCAGGCCAATGGCCCATCCAGTCCAACACTCTGTGTCACATAAGAACATAAGAGAAGCCATGTTGGATCAGGCCAATGGCCCATCCAGTCCAACACTCTGTGTCACATAAGAACATAAGAGAAGCCATGTTGGATCAGGCCAATGGCCCATCCAGTCCAACACTCTATGTCACATAAGAACATAACAGAAGCCCTGTTGGATCAGGCCAGTGACCCATCCAGTCCAACACTCTGTGTCACATAAGAACATAAGAGAAGCCATGTTGGAACAGGCCTATGGCCCCTCCAGTCCAACATTCTGTGTCACATAAGAGCATAAGAGAAGCCATGTTGGATCAGGCCAATGGCCCATCCAGCCCAACACTCTGTGTCACAGAGTGGACAAAAAAAAAACAGGTGCCACTAGGAGGTCCACCAGTGGAGCCAGGACACTAGAAGCCCTCCCATTGTGGGCCCCGCCTAGCACCAGGAATAAATAACATCACTTATGACATGGACCTCCTTCAACAAATAAATAGCTTCAGATGAGCTGTCTTTGTAGTGGAACCATAAGAACATAAGAGAAGCCATGTTGGATCAAGCCAGTGGCCCATCCTGTTCAACACTTTGTGTTATACAGTGGCCAAAAAAATCCACACCAAATGCCATCAGGAGGTCCATCAGTGGGGCCAGGACACTAGAAGCCCTTCCACTGTACCCCCCGCCCCCCCAAGCACCAAGAATACAGAGCATCACTACCCCAGACTTAAGAACATAAGAGAAGCCATGTTGTATCAGGCCAATGGCCAATACAGTCCAACACTCTATGTCACACAGGGGCCAAAAACAACCAGGTGCCATCAGAAGGTCCATCAGTAGGGCCAAGGCACTAGAAGCCCTCCCACTGCTCTTCTCCCCCAAACACCAAGAATACAGAGCATCACTGCCCCAGACTTAAGAACATAAGACTAGCCGTGTTGGATCAGGCCAATGGCCAATCCAGTCCAACACTCTGTGTCACACAGTGGTCAAAAAACCAGGTGCCGTCAGGAGAGCCATCAAACAGTCGATCCTGGAACATTTAGAAAGAATGGATGTGATTTCTAAGAGCCAGCATGGTTTTCTCAAGAACAAGTCATGTCAGACTAAGCTGATCTCTTTTTAGAGAAAGTGACTAGCTAGCTGGATCAGGAGAATGCTGAAGACATTGTTTATCTTGATTTCAGTAAGGCTTTTGAGAAGGTTCCACATACTATCCTTGTTGACAAGTTGGTAAAAGTATAGTGTCCAGATCACGTGAAGTGATGGTTTCGCTTTACTCTGCTCTGGTAAGACCTCACCTGGAGTATTGTGTTCAGTTTGGGGCACCACATTTTAAGAAGGATATAGACAAGCTGGAATGGGTCCAGAGGAGAGCGATGAAAATGGGGAGGGGTCTGGAGACCAAGTCCTATGAGGAAAGGTTGAAGGAGCTGGGGATGCTTAGCCTGGAGAAGATGTGGCTGAGAGGTGATATGATCACCATCATCAAGTACTTGAAAGGCTGTCATATAAAGGATGGTGTGGAATTGTTTTCTGTGGCCCAAGAAGGTAGGACCAGAGCCAGTGGGTTGAAATTAAATCAGAAGAGTTTCCGGCTCAACATTAGGAAGAACTTCCTGACCAGTAGAGCGATTCCTCAGTGGAACAGGCTTCCTCGTGAGGTGGTGGGCTCTCCTTCCTTAGAGGTTTTTAAACAGAGGCTAGAGGGCCATCTGACAGCAAGGAAGAGCCTGTGAATTTAGGGGGAGGTGTTTGTAAGTTTAGAGCGGTTCCTCATTGGAACAGGCTTCCTCCTGGGGAGGTGGTGGGCTCTCCTTCCTTAGAGGTTTTTAAACAGAGGCTACACGATCATCTGACAGCAATGAAGATCCTGTGAATTTAGGGGGAGGGGTTTGTGAGTTTCCTGCATTGTGCAGGGCTTGGACTAGAAGACCCTGGAGGTCCCTTCCAACTCTATGATTCTACGATTCTAGTGGAGCCAGGACACTAGAAGCCCTCCCACTGTGCCCCCACCAAGCACCAAGAATACAGAGCATCATTGCCCCAGACAAAGAGTTCCGATAATACCCGTTGTCTAATAGCCCCTGTTGGACCATTTCTGTGCAACTCTCTCCCAATTTGTTTGGAAAGATTAGAACAATAGGATTAGACCAACAATGGTTCAAATCTTGATCTGAAAGCAAGGCATGATAGATAAGGCAAGGTTGCTTCTGGAATATCAGGGCAGGCCGTTGAAGACAGAAAGACGCAGCAATAGACCTCAGACAGACTATGAGATGGTTAGATTTCTCGTCTCAGTTCTTGGGAGTATGTGAGTTTGCAGTCTAAACTGGTAAGAAGATTTCAAGTCAGGGTATGCTCCATGGAAGAAAGTCCACAACTCATTGGTGCTTTCCCAAAGCCATCAGGGTAGACTATGCTTCACATGTTCTGGACACTTCTGTGGGTACAAGTTATTTATCCCCTCACACTAAGAGGCAATATCCTTTGTGTATAACTTGAGTCTGCTAAAAAGCCCCTAATGAACCACCAAGTCTTGATAGTTCCAGGAATTACACACCGTTCCCTGTGGGTTTCCAACTGAGGTTCATCCCCAAGGCCCCAAGGCCAAGAAAAGTATTCTCGCTTCCAATCAACCTCAGTCTCGTACAAAGTAATTACAGGGAGATGCTCTTCCTGTTGAAGATGGAGAGAGACCTTCCAGACTTACAGTAGGATCCACATTTGGGAACTACCAAACTCTATCATGCTGTTGTCTTCAGGCTAAGCAGTGCTCTGACTTTGCCATCTGGAAGCAGGGGCAGTGAAAGTCCACGTGGTTTCCCTTGCCAACATGAACTGGAGCTGAACTGGAGGAGAACGCATGCATCCATCCGTCCACCCATCCATGCCAAAGGTGAGTAGCTTTCTAGCAGAAACTGCTCATATTTTTTCTTAGACAGAAAGACAAACAAGAATGGAGAACAGATGTGATCTTCGCCCCTCTGACAGGCTGAATTAATGCTATCAATGCCATGCCTCTATAAGCAAGAGGTCAACTAAACCATTCTGGATGCTGAATTTGTCCACTGCATTTTTACACTGACCTCAGCAGTCGCATTTTGGACCTTGCTGAGGTCAACTAGAAGAAGGATTCCCAGATGAAGAATTTGAAAGATTTGAGTCAGTAGGATCTTAGAGACCAACAAGGCTTTCGGGGATATGAGCTTGCAAGAGTCAAACCCCCCTTTCTCAGGTTCTTGGTCTGCAAAAGGGCCGTTCCATTCAAGCCCTGGAACATTATAGAGACCAAAATGGGAGGGGTGTTGTAAGGGATGCAAAGGGACAATGGATGTTGTATTCAGAGCACAGAATTGGCTTGATCAGATTGAGAGGGATGGTGGCTCAGTGGTAGAGCATCTGCTTGGTAAGCAGAAGGTCCCAGGTTCAATCTCCGGCATCTCCAACTCAAAAGGGTCCAGGCAAGTTGGCGTGAAAGACCTCAACTTGAGACCCTGGAGAGCTGCTGCCAGTCTGAGGAGACAAGACTGACTTGGATGGACCCAGGGGGGTCTGATTCAGTAGAAGGCAGCTTCATATGTTCAATTTATTTTGCTTTAGGGGAGGGACGGTGGCTCAGTGGTAGAGCATCTGCTTGGTAAGCAGGAGATCCCAGGTTCCATTCCCGGCATCTCCAACTTAAAAGGGTCCAGGCAAGTAGGCGTGAAAAACCTCAGCTTGGGACCCTGGAGAGCCGCTGCCAGTCTGAGTAGACAAGACTGACTTGGGTGGACCCAGGGGGGTCTGATTCAGTAGAAAGCAGCTTCAAAATTCATATGTTATGGCTCCTTAGCTCCTGTCATTCTGCTGTGTGCCTGGGTTGTTACCGCCCTGTGGAAGGACTCCTTTGGGTGCCTACTTCTACCCACTGTTATTGTCATGACTCCCTATTCACTTCACTTGTTCTCTTTGTCCCCTTGAAGACTGTCAGTCACAATCCAAGCTTAGGTTTTGTCATGATTAAGGGAGGTCTACTGCAGATCAATTCTCAGCTATCGAGTGCTTTCTTGACTTTTGTAATGAGAACCAGCATAGTGTGATAGTTGAGAACGGCAGAATCTAACCTGGAGAATCGGGTCTACTTCCCCACTCCACAGAAAACCTGCTGGGCCAGCCCCAGTTCTCTCAGGACTCTCTCAGTCCCACCTCCCTCACAAGGCAACTGTTGTGGAGGGAGGGAAAAGAAGACGACAACATCAGAGAGGCTCACAATTTCCTTCCTCCCCCACAAGAGACACCCTGTGAGGTGAGAGGAGCTGAGAGAGCTCTCCCAGAAGCTGCCCTTTCAAGGACAACACCAATGAGAGCTATAGCTGACCCAAGGCCATTCCAGCAGCTGCAAGTGGAGGAGTGGGGAACCAACCCGGTTCTCCCAGATAAGGGAGCTATGGCTGACCCAAAGCCATTCCAGCAGGTGCGAGTGGAGGAGTGGGGAATCAAATCCGGTTCTCCCAGATAAGAGAGCAATGGCTGACCCAAGGCCATTCCAGCAGCTGCAAGTGGAGGAGTGGGGAATCAAACCCGGTTCTCCCAGATAAGAGTCTCCACACTTATACCCCACCCTTCTCTCTGAATCAGTCTCAGAAGGGCATAGAATCTCCTGTATGTTCTCCTGTCACAACAGATACCCTGTGAGGTGGGTGAGGCTGAGAGAGCTCTCCCAGAAACTGCCCTTTGAAGGACAACTTCAAAGCTCCTACAAGAGCTATAGCTGACCCAAGGCCATTCCCAAAGCTCCTACAAGAGCTATAGCTGACCCAAGGCCATTCCAGCAGCTGCAAGTGGAGGAGTGAGGAATCAAACCCGGTTCTCCCAGATAAGAGTCTGCACACTTATACCCCACCCTTCTCTCTGAATCAGTCTCAGAAGGGCATAGAATTTCCTATATCTTCTCCTGTCACAACAGATACCCTGTGAGGTGGCTGGAGCTGAGAGAGCTCTCTTAGAAGCTGCCCTTCCAAGGACAGAGTCTCAGAGCAGCCTACAATCTCCTCTATCTTCTCCCGCCACAACAGATACCCTGTGAGGTGGGTGGGGCTGAGAGAGCTCTCCCAGAAACTGCCCTTTCAAGGACAACTCCTACAAGAGGCTATGGCTAACTCAAGGCCATACCAGCAGCTGCAAGTGGAGGAGTGGGGAATAAAACCTGGTTCTCCCAGATAACAGTCTGCCCACTCGACCACTACACCAAACTGGAAGGGAAGGTAAACTATACGCCACTTTGAGACTCCTTGAGGTAGGGAAAGGAAAGGAAAGGAAAGGAAAGGAAAGGAAAGGAAAGGAAAGGAAAGGAAAGGAAAGGAAAGGAAAGGAAAGGAAAGGAAAGGAAAGGAAAGGAAAGGAAAGGTCCCCTGTGCAAGCACCAGTCATTTTCAACTCTGAGGTGACGTTGCTTTCACAATGTTTTCACAGCAGACTTTTTACGGGGTGGTTTGCCATTGCCTTCCCCAGTCACCTACACTTTCCCCCCAGCAAGCTGGGTCCTCATTTTACCGACCTCGGAAGGATGGAAGGCTGAGTCAACCTTGGGCCGGCTACCTGAACCAGCTTTCGCTGGAATAGAACTCAGGTTGTGAGCAGAGAGTTCAGATCACAGTACTGCAGTACTGCTGCTTTACCACTCTGCGCCACGGGGCCGCTGTGAGGTAGGCAAAAGCAGGATATAAAAACATTGTCATTTTCTTCTTCTCCTCTTGTAATATTCTGTAAAACCCACTGATCCTTGGGCGACCAACCTGAAGTTGACCTTCATCCTTTACCATCATCCCCACTGCCTATGATAATACTATAGCCCATAACAGAGCAGAAGACGGAAGGTCACTTCACCAAAGAGTCTCCCATCTAAAGATGAAAGAAGGAAGGCAAAAAGCAAAGAGGGAGACACGTGGGATGGGGGGAAATGTAGATGGCTTCCAGTTTCAAGAGAGGTAGAGACCAGCATTCCCTCTAAGCGGAGTTAGCGTGAGCTAGCTCACAGATTTTTAGCCTCCAGCTCACACATTTTTTGTCTTAGCTCAGGAAGGATGACCCCAGAGCACACTGATTGATGCAGTAGCCCGCAGCGATAATGCCAGCAGCTCACAAAGTCGACATTTTGCTCACAAGACTCTGTAGATTACAGGGAACATTGGTGGAGGCATACCAGAGAAACCTCCAAGCCTGAGAGACAGCAGGAAAATAAAGAACATAAGAACATAAGAGGAGCCATGTTGGATCAGGCCAGTGGGCCATCCAGTCCAACTCTCTGTGTCTCATAAGAACATAAGAGGAGCCATGTTGGATCAGGCCAGTGGCCCATCCAGTCCAACACTCTGTGTCATATAAGAACATAAGAGGAGCCATGTTGGATCAGGCCAATGGCCCCTCCAGTCCAACACTCTGTGTCACATAAGAACATAAGAGAAGCCATGTTGGATCAGGCCAGTGGCCCATCCAGTCCAACACTCTGTGTCACATAAGAACATAATAGAAGCCATGTTGGATCAGGCCAATAGCCCATTCAGTCCAACACTCTGTGTCACATAAGAACATAAGAGAAGCCATGCTGGATCAGGCCAGTGGGCCATCCACTCCAACACTCTGTGTCACGTAAGAACGTAAGAGAAGCCATGTTGAATCAGGCCAATGGCCCATCCAGTCCAACACTCTGTATCACACAGTGGCCAAAATATATATACAACATATATATATATACACACACACTGTAGCTAATAGCTACTGATGGACCTCTGCTCCATACTTTTATCCAATCCCCTCTTAAAACAGGCTATGCTTGTAGCCGCCACCACCTCTTGTGCCAGTGAATTCCACATGTTAATCACCCTTTGGGTGAAGAAGTGCTTCCTTTTATCTGTTCTAACCTGACTGCTCAGTAATTTCATTGAATGCCCACGAGTTCTTGCATTGTGAGAAAGGGAGAAAAGGACTTCTTTCTCTACTTTCTCCATCCCATGCATCACATGCATAAGGAAGCAGTCTTCCTTGGAGACACGAAATGAGAGAAAGAGCAAGAGTCATGGATGGAGCTAATGCGTCATGCCTGTTCTGAAGGAAGGAAGGTGACCCTCACCTTGCAGATGGGGCAGAGAGGAAGGCTCGAGAGGAAAGAGAAGGTTGAGTCCAGGAAATATCCTGAGAGAATGAGAGCTTGCAATGGTCATGCAGACATCCAAATGGAAATCCCAGTCTGACCATCGGAGCTGTGGGGCTGGAAGGAGGGGAAAGCTCAGAGATATCATCAGTGTGAAGATGGTCATGAACACTATGAGAGTGGATGAAGACACTCAAGGACAAGCGTGCTTTGATTATAAGGAAGTGAGATGCCACAGAAGAGGGGAAAGGATACACTTCACCCCACCCCATCAATGGTTGAGGGGAATGAACGAGAATTCGCAGGTAGGAAAAGAAGTAGCTAAGTGCAGAGTCATGGAAACCTAGGACTTGAAACAGCAGAATACATAAATGCATTTAGGTGGAAATCCAAGTATGGGGGAGGAAAGTATGGATACTTTTTGGGACAGCTAGGGAGTGTGCATCAGGGCATGACTGACTATCAGTTTGGTGTAGTATTTAAGTGTGTGGACTCTTAGCCGGGAGAACCGGGTTTCATTCCCCACTCCTCCACTTGCAGCTGCTGGGTCAGCCATCGCTCTTGTAGGAGTTGTCCTTGAAAGCGCAACTTCTGTCAGAGCTCTCTCAGCCCCACCCACCTCACAAGGTGTCTGTTGCGGGGGAAGAAGATATAGGAGATTGTAATCCGCTTGCTGATTCAGAGAGAAGGGCAGGGTATAAATCTGCAATCTTCTACTTCTTCTATATCATGAGAGCTGGAAAACAGTTCCCTTCAGATGGTGAGTTGGGGTTAAATTGGAAGTTTTGCATAACCAGGGACATGACAGATGATGCAGAGAACACGATGATTTTTTGATGGATAAATATCAGCCTGCAGTTTTGTTCTTCTTCAAAGGTGTTCAAATGCATGAGCGAATAAACGGAGACATCATCTTGTGGAGAGAGTGAGAGGATGCTTAGAGTCGTGGCTCATCATGGTACCTAAGGTGTGTTTTCTCCATCCGTTTTTCTCTCCTTGCAGGTGAGTTCTGAACTCTCAATGGGAGGGAGGAACCAGACGCAAGTGGTGGAGTTCGTCTTCCTGGGTTTCTCCAGCATTCCAAACAGCCACATCTACTTCTTCCTGCCATTCCTAACCATTTACTTGGTCACCGTGCTGGGGAACCTCATGATATTTACTCTGATTCAACTGGATTCCAGCCTCCGGACCCCCATGTATTACTTCCTCAGCCATCTCTCCTTCCTAGATATCTGCATCTCCTCCGTCACAGTCCCCAAGATCCTGGTGAACTTCTTGCGCCAGCGTCAGACCATCTCCTACAACCAGTGCATGGCCCAGATGTTCTTCCTGATCTCTTTCACGGGGACAGAGGCTGGGGTACTGGCTATCATGGCCTACGATCGCTATGCTGCCATCTGTAAACCTTTGCATTACTCCCGCCTCATGAGCCCGAAGGTGTGCACCATCCTAGCCTTGGCCAGTTGGATCTGGGGCGCCCTAGACTCCGCTCTCCATACAGCGCTCAGCACCACGTTGTCCTTCTGTGGAGTCAACCAGATCCCTCACATCTTGTGCGACGTCCCCCCACTGATAAGAATTGCTTGCAATGATGCACACATTAATGAAATGACAGTCAGCATAGCCAGCTACTTTGTGGCTGGGGGACCTTTCCTTTTCATTATTCTCTCCTACTCCTTAATTCTGTCCTCCGTCTTGAAGATGGCAAGTGCTGGGAAGCGCAAAGCTTTTTCCACCTGTGCTTCTCACCTGATTGTTGTTGTCATTTACTATGGAAATGCGCTAGTTAACTACAACCGTTCCAGCGCAGGGGACTCCCCAGAGAATTCTACGTGGGTCTCCATCATGTATTGCATAGTCGCGCCAATGCTGAACCCCCTCATCTACAGCCTCCGCAACAAGGAGGTCAAAGGGGCCCTGAAGAAGGTTGTGAGAAGCCAGAAGACGTCTACACATCACCACGCCACAAGTTAGGGAAAGAGAGAGATGTTTTGTGTTCCCCTTGAGAGCTATGTAGCTTTAGAGCTCTGTGAACTGTGCTGTTACCTGGGCTGTTATTTTGCTATTGTTGGATATAGCGAAGCTGTAATGTACTGGGAGACGAGTCGTGGTGGAAGCTTATTCTTTATTCGCTGGTACATTACAGAACGAGGCAGACGCGGCCGGGTCCGCTAATTTATACATGCATCCCGGAACATCCCCTTCGCTGGCCAGCCCAATCCTGGCCAGTTAAACTTCCCGCCCTTGGTCTGGATTGGCGGGGCTTTTCCCGCGCAGCGCACGGCGACCTGCGTGCGCCCTCAGGTCGCGCGGCGCTTGCGCTGAGTCCGATACTCTACACTCCTCCCCTCCTAGTTTAAACGACATAGTCCTTTAGGTACCCTGGTGTTCGGCGCTCCCGTGTTGATCTCCTCGGGGTTGCCGTTGGTGGGGGGCCCGATCCCGATGTGGGAGGCGCCGTTTCTGGCTGTTGCCCGCCCGCGTCGGGTACTGGCTCCGGTTCTGGTTCCGCGGCTCCGGGGGCATCATACGTTGGTAGCTCCTGTATTGGCGGCGCCTCTTCTGGCGGTACCGTGACCGGCGGTTCCCTGCTTTCTCCCTCTGCTGACTCCTCGGGTGGGGTGCGGCGGCGCAGCTGGTCGATGTGCCGTCTCAGCACCTGGCCTCCGGCGGTGGTTACCTCGTAGGACCGGGAGCCTGTCACCCTCAAAACCCTTCCCGCTAACCACTCGGGGCCGCTTGAAAAGTTTTTCGCATATACTGGATCGCCCGGGAAGAACCCTCTCACTGCCTCCCTGACCTCGGGGGTCCCGCGGACCTCTGGCGCCCTGTCCGGGTGTAGCCTATCTAAACGAGTGGTCAGTTTCCTCCCCATGAGCAGTTCTGCGGGGCTGAAACCGGTTATGGGGTTTGGGGTGATCCTGTTGTGGAACAGGAAGGCTGAGAGGCGGTAGTCCCATTCCCCTTGTACTATACGGCCCAGGGCTTCCTTGGTGGTCCGCACCATCCTCTCCGCCTGGCCGTTGGTGGCTGGATGGAATGGGGCGGACCTTATGTGCCTTATAAGGTATCTGTCGGTGAACTCCCGGAATTCCCGGGAGGTGAATGCTGTGCCATTGTCCGTTACTAGTGTGTCGGGGATCCCGTGTGTGCAGAGGACCCTTCTGAGCGCCCGGACTGCTGCTGCGGTGGAGGTCGAGGCCACCGGGATTACCTCCAACCATTTCGTGTATGCGTCCACCAGTATAAAGAAGATCTGGCCCTGATGCGGCCCCGCGAAATCCACATGGAGGTGGGACCATGGCCGCCCGTTCGATTCCCACCTGTGGGTCGGGGCGGACGGCGGGTTGGGTCTGGACTCCTGGCATGGTTGGCACCTTCTTACCCACCCTTCTATTTCCTCATCCATGCCTGGCCACCACACGTAGCTCCGTGCCAGGGCTTTCATTCTCACGATGCCCGGGTGGGTCTCGTGGAGATCCTCCAATACCTGCCTGCGCAAGGGGGGGGGGAACCACCACCCTGCTACCCCAGAGTATGCACCCCTTGTGTGTCGATAGCTCGTCCTTCCTGGACGCGAACGGCCGGAAGGCTTCTTCCGCTTTGCCCGAGGGCCACCCCCTTCCCACCCAGTCCCTGACCCGTGCGAGGACGCGGTCTCTCCCGGTCGCCCGAGCCACCTCGCTCGCGTGCAGGGGGCGCTCGGGGAGCGACTCTATGAGCATCACTCCGTGTGCCGGGGCGGGATCTGGGTCCGTCGCGGGTAGCGGGAGGCGGCTGAGGGCGTCTGCGTGACCCATAGCTTTACCGGGGCGGTGTATCAGCGTATACGTGTAAGAATTCAGGAACAGGTTCCACCTTAAAACCCTTTGAGACAGAATTTGGGGGGTCTGACGATTGGGGGCTAGGAGGCCGAGGAGCGGCTTGTGGTCAGTAGCGATGGTGAAGCGCCTACCGTAGAGGTAGTCGTTGAACTTATGTACCCCCGCCACGATCGCCAGGGCCTCCTTATCGATCTGGGCGTAGTTCCTCTCTGTCGGGGACAGAGTCCTGGAGTAGTAAGCGATTGGCACCTCTCCCCCGCCCGGGAGTTGGTGCCCTAAGACCGCTCCTACTCCGTAGGGAGAGGCGTCGCAAGCCAGGATCAGGGGTAAGTTTTCATCGTAGTGATGAAGTACCGCGTTAGAGACCAGGAGGTCTTTCACCGCCTGGAACGCCGCTGCTTGGCGTTTACCCCAGACCCACGGGGCTTGTTTATCTAACAAACGGTGTAACGGCTCCGCCACGGCGGCCTTGTGGGGCAAGAATGCGTGGTAAAAGTTCAATAAACCTAAAAAACTCTGTAGTTCTGCTTTGCATTTGGGGGCAGGGGCTTGAACTATGGCCCTGGTCTTGTCTGCCGTTGGGTGAATTCCAGCCGCGTCCACGGCGAACCCCAGGAACTCCACCCGCGGAACTCCCAACAAACATTTCTCCTTTTTGACTTTCAGCCCCGCCGCTTGGAACCGTCTGAGGACCTCTCGCAGGCGGCAGCCGAACTCTCCATCGGTGGGGGCGGCGATTAAAACGTCGTCAAAGAAGGGTTGAACTCCGGGGATCCCTTTGAGAAGAGAGTCCATTATGCTCTGGAATATCCCCGGAGCTACGCTAACCCCGAACTGCAGCCGTTTAACCCTGAACGCACCCCTGTGGGTCACTATCGTCTGTGCCTCCGCTGTCTTAGCGTCGACCGGCAGTTGCTGGTATGCTTGTGCTAAGTCCAACTTCCCAAAAACCCTCGCCCCGGCTAGTGCTGCCAGGACATGGCTGACTACCGGGACTGGATAGGGGTTGTCTTGCAGTGCCTTATTTATCGTGCACTTGTAGTCAGCGCAGATCCTTACTTCCCCGTTGGGCTTGACCGGCGTTACTATGGGGGTCTCCCATTCTGCATACGTTACCGGCTCTAGGACGCCCTGGGCTGTGAGGCGGTCCAGCTCTGCCTCTATTTTTTGTTTGAGGGCGAACGGAACGCGCCTCGCTTTGAGCCTTATGGGCCTGACCATAGGGTCGATCGGTAGGGTGATGGGCGGGCCCTTGTAGCTCCCCAAGGACCCGTCGAAAACCTCTGGGAACTCCCGGCAGACCCCGTCGAAATGGCTGGTCTGCACGTGGTCCACCCCCACCAGCTGGATCCCCAGTGGTTTGAACCAAGCCAACCCGAGGAGTGTGGTCAGTTGGCGCTTGACCACTAGGATGTCTAGGGGCCCCTTAAAACCCCCTCTTTCTACATGCACCCGGGCCCACCCCACGATGTGTACTGGGTTCTTCTGAAAGTCCCTCAGTACGAAGTCCACTGGCCTCGTTTGGAGGCGGCGGCTGGGACATAGTCTCTTGAGGGTTTCCTCCGAAATGATAGAGATGGAGGACCCCGAGTCTACTTCCATGATGCAGGGGGCGCCCTCGATTAGGACTGACATTTTGACCTTGTCTGGGGCCGAGAGGGGCAAGCTCAATACCTGCAGACTGGTGGATGCCGTCGTGTGTGTGTCCATGGAGTCGTGATGCGCTGACGGTTGGCGGCGGCTGTTCTTGGCCCGGCAAGCCCGGGCGATGTGGCCTGTCTTCCCGCAGCTGCGGCAGTCCAGGTTTCGGTACGGGCAGTCCCTCCGCTCGTGGGGGTCGCCGCAGCTGGCGCACCGGGAACCGGTGGTGGCGGTGGCCCTCTCCGTCGCTCGTTGTCTCGCGGGGGCCCGTGTGTCCGCTCTTTGAGGCCGCCGGAGCTGGAACGCTTCTTCCTCTGCTCGGTCCTCCGGCTCCGTTTCTCCCTGGTGGACTGCCTCCCCACGTGGCTGGCCGTACGCCTTGGTGGCCCTTTCGAACGCCGTCGCCTCGTTGAAGGCTTGTTGTAGGGTGAGCTCCTCTTTTGCGAAGAGCTTCTGCTGCAGTCGCTCGTCCCGGAGGCCCCAGACAAATCGGTCCCTCAGGGCTTCGTCCCTCTTGTCGAAACTGCAGTTTCCGGCGATCTGCCGAAGGGCCGCCAGGTAGACCGCCGCTGTCTCCCCCGCCTTCTGGTCCCTCTTGTGGAAGAGGAACCGGCGGGCGACGATGGACGGTTGGGGCGAAAAGTGGCCCGTGAGGAGCCTCACGACCTCTCCGTAGGTCCTCTCGGTCAGCTTCGCCGGAGCGGAGAGACCGCGTGCGATCTCGAAAGTTTCTTCTCCACAGACGCTCAGCAGGACGTCTCTCTTTCGGTCGTCGTCGTCGATCAGGTTCGCCCGCAGGTAGCACGCGACTCGTTCCGTATAGGTCTCCCATCTCTCGGGGTGCTCCGGGTTGAATTCCGCAAGATGGCCCGTCGTTACACTCGGGTTCGCCATGGTGGCGGCGGGCTGTGCGGTCCTGCGGTCCCCACCTTCCTCGTCTCCGGCCAGGTCTGGTTCCCCTCGGGCGGCCGGACCTAGCTAGATCCCACCTTCGTCGCCAGTGTAATGTACTGGGAGACGAGTCGTGGTGGAAGCTTATTCTTTATTCGCTGGTACATTACAGAACGAGGCAGACGCGGCCGGGTCCGCTAATTTATACATGCATCCCGGAACATCCCCTTCGCTGGCCAGCCCAATCCTGGCCAGTTAAACTTCCCGCCCTTGGTCTGGATTGGCGGGGCTTTTCCCGCGCAGCGCACGGCGACCTGCGTGCGCCCTCAGGTCGCACGGCGCTTGCGCTGAGTCCGATACTCTACAGAAGCGAAAAGAAAGACAGGGATTCCATAGATCCCATAGGTTGTGGTAGATAACTCAATGAAAATGTCAAGACAGTGTGTGATTGCAATAAAAAAGGCCAACGCCATGCTGAGCCTGCTTCGGCGGGGAGGGCGGGATATAAATAAAAATAAAATGATTGATTGATGCTGGGAATTATTAGGAAGGGAATTGAAAACAAATCAGCCAGTATCATAATGCCCCTTATAAATCGATGGTGCGGTCTCATTTGGAGTACGGTGTACAATTCCAGTCACTGCACCTCAAAAAGGATATTATAGCATTGGAAAAAGTGCAGAAAAGGGCAACTAGAATGATTAAAGGTCCGGAACGCTATCCCTATAAAGAAAGGTTAAAACGCTTGGGGCTCTTTAGCTTGGAGAAACGTCGACTGCGGGGTGACATGATAGAGGTTTATAAGATTATGCATGGGATGGAGAAGGCAAAGAAAGAAGTACTTTTCTCCCTTTCTCACAATACAAGAACTTGTGGGCATTCGATGAAATTGCTGAGCAGTCGGGTTAGAACGAATAAAAGGAAGTACTTCTTCACCCAAAGGGTGATTAACATGTGGAATTCACTGCCATAGGAGGTGGTGGCCACTACAAGCATAGACAGCTTCAAGAAGGGATTGGATAAAAATATGGAGCAGAGGTCCATCAGTGGCTATTAGCCACAGTGTGTGTATATATGTGTGTATATATGTGTCACTGTGTGACACAGAGTGTTGGACTGGTTGGGCCATTGTCCTGATTCAACTTGGCTTCTCTTATGTGACACAGAGTGTTGGACTGGAGGGGTCATTGGCCTGATCCAACATGGTTTCTCTTATGTTCTTCTGTGACACACTGTGTTGGACTTGATGGGCCACTGGCCTGATCCAACATGGCTTCTCTTATGTTCTTATGTGACACAGAGTGTTGGACTGGATGGGCCACTGGACTGATCCAACATGACTTCTCTTGTGTTCCTATGTGACACAGAGTGCTGGACTGGAGGGGCCACTGGCCTGATCCAACATGGCTTCCCTTGTGTTCTTATGTTATCTACCCACCTATCTACCCATTTATCTATCTACCATCCATCCATCCACCCACCTATTTACCCACATATCTACCCATCCACCCATCTACCCATCCATCCATCCATCCATCCATCCATCACAGCTGCTTTGGAAGACAGACTCTGTCATCACAACCCATCGAGGTCCCTCCCCTCTCCAATCCCCACTCTCCTCAGGCTCCACTTCCAAAATCTTCAGGCATTTGCTGTTCTGCAACTGCCAACCCCATCTGGAACCATTGCCGGTCACCCTGGCCAGGTGCCTCCATCCACTGAGACCTGGGCTACCCATTGTGGCCCTTGCCTGCCTTCTCCAAGGAAGTCAGACTTCTAGGGATGTTTAGAAGGATTGCGGGGCTGGTTCTTCACTCGGTGCTGCCAGCAGCCCTACCTCTTTTGAGCCATGAAGCTTGTTCTCCCGCTGTTTCTGTCTCTGATCTTCCCTGTCGTGGCTGTGGGATCATCTTTGGGTTCCAGAGGAAGACACTTGGAAGAAGTTGTAGCAGAGAACACAATATGCATTTAAAGTTGCATAATTTGTCCAGTGCTTTCTGGTCATTTGTTTACTGGAGCCCAGGGAGAGGTCGGGGTGCTGCATAGCATGCCACGTGGTAACCTGGCATGCTATGCAGCACTGGGTCTCCCAAAATGGGGACACATTCGGCCGGGTCTTCGGACCCTGCACTGGCTTCCAGTGATATACCGAGTTCGGTACAAGGTGCTGGTTATTACCATTAAAGCCCTATATGGCCTGGGACCTGCCTACCTGAAGGACCGTCTCTCCCCACATGTTCCCCAGAGAGTACTGAGGTCGGGAACCCAAAATCTTCTCACTATCCCTGGGCCAAAAGAAGCCCGTTTAAAATCCACTAGAGATAGGGCTTTCTCTGTTATGGCCCCTACATGGTGGAATCAGCTGCCGGAGGAGGTGAGGGCCCTGCGGGACCTTGCTCAGTTCCGCAGGGCCTGTAAGACGACCCTCTTCCGGCTAGCCTACACCTAGCTGAGATGAGAAACTCAATGTAGCTCGCCAGACTCCTGTTTTATATATATATTTGGAATGTTTACTGGTTTTTAAGGTTTTAACTGTTTTAAATGTTCAACTGTTTATATATTTAAATATTGTTTAATTTTATGTTGACTAATTGTTGGAAGCCGCCCTGAGCCACTTGTGGGAAGGGCGGGATACAAATAATAAATAAATAAATAAATAAATAAATAAATAAATAAATAAATAAATAAATAAATAAATAAATAAATAAAACCTCTTGTTAAGTACGGTTCTCAAATCACAAGGCTCCATGATACCAGCACAATAAGAGCCTCTCCTACAATCATGAGGTAAGATCCATGGCTCAGTGGCAGAGTATCTGCATGGGATGCAGAAGGTCCCAGGTTCAATCCCCAGCATCTCCAGTTGAAAGAACTAGTTAGTGGGTGAAGGGAAAGACCTCTGCCTGAGATCCTATGGAGCCATGAAGTGGGGCTGTGGCTCAGTGGTAGAGCCTCTGCTCAGCATGCAGAAGTTCCCAGGTTCAATCCCCAGCATCTCCAGTTAAAAGGACCAGGCAGGAGGGGATAGGAAAGACCTCTGCCTGAGACCCTGGAGAGCCATGAAGTGGGGCTGTGGCTCAGTGGTAGACCCTCTGCTCGACATGCAGAAGGTGCCAGGTTCAATCCCCGGCATCTCCAGTTAAAAGGACCAGGCAGTAGGGGATGGGAAAGATCTCTGCTTGAGACCCTGGAGAGGCATGAAGTGGGGCTGTGGCTCAGTGGTAGAGCCTCTGCTCAGCATGCAGAAGGTCCCAGGTTCAATCCCCAGCATCTCCAGTTGCTGTTGTTGTTGTTGTTGTTGTTATTATTGTTGTTATTAGTTTATTTATATTCTGCCCATTCCTCCATGGGGGCTCAGAGAGGAGTACATCATAAATAATAAAATCACAATAACATCACAATAAAAACCGGTTACAATATTCAGTAACAGTACAACAGGCTAGATGGCAATCTGGCAGCAATGAATTTCCCGTGAATTTAGGGGGAGACGTTTGTGAGTTTCCTGCATTATGCAGGGGGTTGGACTAGATGACCCTGGAGGTCCCTTCCAACTCTAGGATTCTATGATTCTATGACATAAGAACGTAAGCGAAGCCCTTTTGGATCAGGCCAATGGCCCCTCCAGTCCAACACTCTGTGTCACACAGTGGCCAAAAAACCCAGATGCCATCAGGAGGTCCATCAGTGGGGCCAGGACACCAGAAGCCCTCCCACTATCCCCCCCAAGCACAAGCCAAAGCATCACTGCCCCAGACACTGGGTTGAAATTAAATCAAAAGAGTTTCCAGCTCAACGGTCAAGAACTTCCTGACCTTTAGAGCGATTCCTTAGTGTAACAGGCTTCCCCCTTGGGAGGTGATGGGCTCTCCTTCCTTGGAGATTTTTAAACAGAGGCTAGATGGCCATCTGACAGCAATGAAGATCCTGTGAATTTAGGGGGAGGTGTTTGTTAGTTTCCTGCATTGTGCAGGAGGTTGGACTAGATGATCCTAGAGGTCCGTTCCAATTCTATGATTCTATAACAGGATGCTCCAGCAAGACGGGATGATAAAATGGTATGGCAGGACGGTACAGCAGATCAGCGCAGTAGGATAGTACAGTAGGGGAGGCCAACCGATCTAATGGATAGACGCCTGCAGCCTCATCCGAAAGCCTGGTGGAACAGCTCCGTTTTACAGGCCCTACAAAAGGCTAATGGGCTAGGTAGGGCCCGGTTCTCCATAGGGAGCTGATTCCACCAAGTCGGGGCCAACACCAAAAAGGTGATGGTGATAGGAAAGACCCCTGCCTGAGACCCTGGAGAGCTGCTGCCAGTACTGACCAGGATGGGCCAAAGGTCTGATTCGCTATTGGGCCATTTCATGTGTGTCCGCGTCAGGAAGCCTTGTGGCTTGACCCACCCTCAACAAATAAATAAGTTCAAGGGAGTTGTCTTTGTAGTGGGACCATTTCTGTGCAACTCTCTCCCAATTTGTTAGGGAGGGTGAAAACAAGAGGATTAGACCAACATTGGATCACATCCTGATCCAAGAGCAAGGTGTGATGGATAAGGCAGGGTTGCTTCTGGAATATCAGGGCAGGCAGCTGAAGCCAGAAAGACACAGGAACAGACTTCAGACAGACTATGAGAGGGCCAGTTTGCTCATCTCAGTTCCTGGGAACACGTGAGTTTGCAGACTGAACTGGTAAGAAGATTTCGTCAGGCTGTGCTCCATGGGAGAAAGTTCACAGCACGTTGGTGCTTTCTGAAAGCCAGCAGGGTAGGCCATGCTTCACATGTGTTGGACACCTCTGTGGGTACAAGTTGTGTATCCCCTGGCACAAATGTATGAGTACTTTATGTATCGCATATAAGGTAAGCTGGATGTAGTCAAACAAGAGATGGCAAGATTGAACATCAACATCTTGGGAATCAGTGAACTAAAATGGACAGGAATGGGTGAATTTAACTCAGAGGATCACTACATCTATTATTGTGGGCAAGAGTCCAGTAGAAGAAATGGTGTGGCCTTTATAGTTAACAAGTGGTGGTGGCGTCTACAAGCATAGCCAGCTTCAAGAGGGGGTTACTGTGATATTGAATGGTTTGCCTTGTATACGGACCGAGATCATTCTGTCATTTTTGAGATTGTATCCCTTTACTGCCTTCCTCACTCTCTTAAGAACGTAAGAGAAGCCATGTTGGATTGGCTTGCAAAACAGCCCTTTTTCAGCTCGCTTTTAAGATAGAACCCGGCTAAATTGGCCAAACTGACTTCTAGCCAACCTATACATGTTCCTGAATTGTAGCACCTTAATTATTAATCTATAATAGCTAACTGTTTTATCTAATTTAACTTAATCTATAAATGTAATTTAACAGTATTTTAATCTGTTTTATTGTAATGATTGTTTTTATGGGAATCATGGTTATACCATGTCTTGTGAGCCGCCCTGAGCCTGCCTTTTGCGGGGGAGGGCGGGATATAAAATTATTATTAATATTATTATTATTACTTGACTGTACAACTGAACAACAACAAAAGATGGTCATCTGACAGCAATGAGGATCCTGTGAATTTAGGGGGGAGGTATTTATGAGTTTCCTGCATTGTGCAGGTGATTGGACTAGATGACCCTGGAGGTCCCTTCCAACTCTATGATTCTATGATTCTGAATTAGATCTACCCTTAAAATCATAGAGTTGGAAAGGACCTCCAGGGTCATCTAGTCCAACCCCCTCCACAATGCAGGAAACTCACGGATACTTCCCCCTAAATTCACAGGATCCTCAATGCTGTCAGATGGCCATCCAGCTTCTGTTTAAAAACCTCCAAGGAAGGAGAGCCCACCACCTCCCGAGGAGGAAGCCTGTTCCATTGATGAACCCCTCTAAACTCACAAACCCCTCCCCCTAAATTCACAGGATCCTCATTGCTGTCAGATGGCCATCTAGCCTCTGTTGAAAAACCTCCAAGGAAGGAGAGCCCACCACCTCCCGAGGAGGAAGCCTGTTCCACTGAGGAACCGCTCTAAACTCACAAACCCCTCCCCCTAAATTCACAGGATCCTCATTGCTGTCAGAAGGCCATCTAGCCTCTGTTGAAAAACCTCCAAGGAAGGAGAGCCCACCACCTCCTGAGGAGGAAGCCTGTTCCACTGAGGAACCCCTCTAAACTCACAATCCCCTCCCCTTAAATTCACAGGATCCTCATTGCTGTCAGATGGCCATCCAGCTTCTGTTTAAAAACCTCCAAGGAAGGAGGCTTCACGACCTCCCGAGGAAGTCCACTAAGGAACTGCTCAGGAAGTTCTTCCTAATGTTGAGCTGGAAACTCTTCTGATTTAATTTTAACCCCTTGGTTCTGGTCCTACCTTCCAGGGCCACAGAAAACAATTCCACACCATCCTCTATAAGACAGCCTTCAAGGACTTGAAGATGGTGATCCTATCACCTCTCAGCCGCCTCCTCTCCAGGCTAAACAGGCCCCGCTCCTTCAACCTTTCTTCATAGAATTTGGTCTCCAGATGCCTCACCATCTTTGTCGCCCTCCTCTGGACCCGTTCCAGCTTGTCTAGATCCTTCTTAAAATGTGGTGCCCAAAACTGAACACGAGACTCCAGGTGAGGTCTTACCAGTAAAGCGACACCATCCCTTCACGTGATCTGGACACTAGACTTCTGTTGATACAGCCCATAATCGCACTGGCCTTTTTAGCCACTCCATCAAACTGCACCACACTGCTGACTCATGCTCAGCGTATGATCCACTAAGACCCGTAGATCCTACTGCCAAGACCAGTCTGATGAAGAAGAAGAGGAGGAGGAGGAGGAGGATATTGGATTTATACTCTGCACCTCACTTGGAGACTCAGAGCAGCTTACAGTCTGCTTTCCCTTCCTCTCCCCACAACACACACGCTGTGATGTAGGCGAGGCTGAGAGAGCTCTTTCAAGGACTGTGGCTAACTCAGAGTCACTCAGCAGGTGCATGTGGAGGAGTCGGGAATCAAACCCAGTTCTCCCAGATTGGAGTCCATGCTCTTAATCACTACACCAAACTGACCTCCTAGTTCTATTGCTCCCTCCAAATTCTGCAAGCTTGCTTTAAGACATCTTGCATTATCCATACCTTCCTTCCAACAAAAAAAATCCCTGGGGAAAGGGAACTCAAAGGGAGAAAGTTGCTCTGTTTTATGTTTACAATAAGTCCTTTTTTGAAACACCACAGATTCTCTGGCGTAAATCTAACAGGGCCTGGAGTGACACGCCAGAAAATGTGCACATCTTCCCATGCGGCTGCCATCTTGGATACATGCAAGGATGGCTGGAAAGAAAGGCACATCTCCTGCAACACTTTTTAAAAGAGACTCCATTTGCAGGTCTGAATCCCTGTTAGCAGTTCACCTGGCCACAAGAATTCAGAAGCCCAGAATACAACCCCATCTCATGCATTTTATTAGGACCAGGCAAATTGCACAGACCATAAAATCAGACCAGGGAAGAGGTTGGGTGATAAAGCTGAGGACAAAATCACTACTCCAGCCCACAGCATGATGCCATGTTCTGGATGTGCCTCTGGGTATAAATTATCTTTCTCTCCCCTGACGATGTGAGACACGACCCAGGCAAATCCCCTGAGCTCCCAGCCACTACACGTCATTCCCTGAAGGCCTCCAATCCAGGATCATCCCCAAAGGACCCTCGTCCAAGAACAGAATTCTGCTCTCCCGGGTAGCATCAGTTTGGTATAGCTCTGACTGCTCCACAGCACCAGAGACTTCACACTGGCAGAGGAGACAGGCTTTCGAGACCCTGTGTAGGTTCCACATCTTGGGGCTCCCATGCAGTAACATCATGACAACTTTAGGCTAAACTGATCTTGCAAACAGGAGAAGCAGGGACCAAAAGCCCAGAGAAGGAGGCGGAAGAGAAGCAGGAGGACTCCTACCTTGACTTGTCGTCTGCGTGCAAAGGTGAGTAGCAGCTTTCCCCAGCCAACAGTATTTCTAGATGCTGAGTAGTTCCCTTCTCAAAGGGCAGGCAGAAACGGGTGGGCTTCTCGAGCCCCTTGGCTGACAAAACAGCCACTCCAGGTGAACCATACTGAGCTATCTCAGTCTGTACCCCATTCCCTTTTCTGAAAAGTGTGCAGGCATACGAAAGCTTAAAATCCAAATAAAACTTTGTTGGTCTTAAAGGTTCTACTTGACTCCTACTTCGTCATACTGAGCAATGGTTTGTTCAGGTTTCTCTTAAAAAAAACGTTCAGTAGAATGGAATGGAGTCCACATAGCGTTTTCCCTGAGATTACAGAACACACCAAGAGCAAAGGGTGACAGATTGTGGTTTTGCTGCTTTGGCAGCTTAAATTAATGCAATCAAGTTGCACATGGAAGAGTGGGGAATCAAACCTGGTTCTCCCTGATGAGAGTCTGCACACTTAACCACTACTCCAAACTGGCTCAGTGAGGGAGGGATGGTGGCTCAGGGGTAGAGCATCTGCTCAGTAAGCAGAAGGTCCCAGGTTCAATCCCCGGCATCTCCAACTCAAAAGGGTCCAGGCAAATAGGAGTGAAAAACCTCAGCTTGAGACCCTGGAGAGCCGCTGCCAGTCTGAGGAGACAAGACTGACTTGGATGGACTGAGAGTCTGATTCAGTATATGTTCATATGTTCATGGCTCTGTGACAGAGCTCTTTGAGCCTAATATGAATTTCATGAAGAAGTCTTAGCTTGGTGTCAATAGACTGATATTACAGAAGAGAATGGCTCTATGAAAAAGCATTTCTGTGCGAAACATGATCCATTAGTCGACTGGCACATCAGGAGAAGAAAGAATCCTTTGGTGCCAATATTTTGATTCCACACAGTAAATGCTGAAAGACTGTGACTGCATGTCTCAAATGAACTTTTCTGTATAGGAATTGGGATACCTTAAGAGAATTGGATGAACACACTTCTATTGAGGAACCTATCCCCTTTGGAAATAGATTTTGCACTGTCTATGAGGTATCATGGAAGAACAAACAGAGACTTTTCTAAATTGGTTTATAAATTCTTTATTGGGTATATACACAGTTGTCTGTTGCTTTTTTCCCTGCAATGTTCTGTGTTGCTTGTTGCCGTGTTGGTCTGAAGCAGCAGAACAAAGTGAGGGTCGAGGGGCACCTTTAAGACCAACAACGTTTTATTCTGAGGTTAACCTTTTTTGTGTATGCACAACAAAGCATATCCCCAGAATAAGATGTTCTTGGTCTTAAAGGTTCCGCTGAACTCAGACTTTGTTCAAAGGAAGCAGGTAGATGCAGGATGGGGAAAACAAAGACACAGTCTTTTTGCAAGGGGGAGACCCAGGGATGGGCCAAGAATATCTGGCACCCTAGTCAAGGCTTAACTTCTGGCACGCCCCCCCCCCCACACACTGATAACATAACCAAGTCACTAGCCCAGGGGTGTGGAACAGTGGTTCTCCAGGTGCTTTTTGCCTACAACTCCCGTCAGCCCCAGCCATTGGCCATGCTGGCTGGGGCTGATGGGAGTTGTAGGCAAAAAAACATCTGGAGAGCCACTGTTCCCCACCCCTGCACTAGGCAGTCACCTAGTTTGCCTACTCATGGCAGGGCCAGCCCTGAGGAAGAAGGAGAAGAAGACCGCAGATTTATACCCCTCCCTTTTCTTTGAATCAGAGACTCAGAGCGGCTTACAATCTCCTTTATCTTTTTCCCCACAACAAACACTTTTCCTATGAAGAAAGGTGAAAACGCTTGGGGCTCTTTAGCTTGCAGAAACGTTGACTGCGGGGTGACATGATAAAGGTTTACAAGATTATGCACAGGATACAGAAGGTAGAGAAAGGAGTGATTTTCTCCCTTTCTCACAATATGAGAACGCGTGGGCGCTCCATGAAATTGCTGAGCAGTCGGGTTAGAACTGATAAAAGGAAGTCCTTCTTCACCCAAAGGGTGATTAACATGTGGAATTCACAGCCACAGGAGGTGGTGGCAGCTACAAGCATAGCCAGATTCACGAGGGGACTGGATAAAAATATGGAGCAGAGGTCCATCAGTGGCTCTTAGCCGCAGCATATTGTTGGAACTGTCTGGGGCAGTGATGCTCTGTATTCTTGGTGCTTTTTTGGGGGGGGAGCGGAAGCGATTCTAGCCCCACTTGTGAACCTCCAGATGGCACTTTTTTTTTTTTTTTGCCTCTGTGTGACACAGTGTTGGACTGGATGGGCCATTGGCCTGATCCAACAGGGCTTCTCTTATGTTCTTATGTGCGTGGGGCTGAGAGAGATCATTGAGGGGTGCTGAGGTGGAAAGCTTTGGTGGAGGGAGGGAGGAACCAGAACTCATGAATCAGTAACACATCCAATATCCATTTGGGGGGGGGGGGGGCGGTGTTAGCCAAATTGCCTCTGAGATCAAATTGGGGAATTAAACTAATAGGCAAATGGCCAGAGCAGGATCGATGACCTATGCCTACGGGTGTCAAAATTCTCCAGAGACCCAACGAAATGAGGAGAATTGCTGCTAAAATTCAAGGTGTTTATTAATAATAAGTTCTCATACAGTTACACTAGCATTCACACCATCGTAATAGAACTAGGAATATTCAGTGAAAAATTGGATAGGGACATTTGCATTAGCAGGATTGAGGCATCGATCACGGGGTGATACGACTACCTGTCCAAAGAGAAGAGAAGCTCTCAATAGCCATGGCAGGAGGAAAGGGGGGCAGCAAGAACCGGCCAGATCAGAGGCTGGAGGCAACCTTTGCTGGCAATAAGGGGGTCCGGGAGGGGCCCAGAACACCCACTTACTTGACCTTAAATAGTCAGATTCAGAACTTGAAGTCAAAAGGGGCAGTGACCACGTGGCAGTAGCCCTCATTGGAGTGGACATTTGATCTTAGCCCTGTTGATTGGTTCCCACTGAGGACCAATGAAGGCCGGGATTCTGTTACCACGTGACAATTTGGAGTCCAGAGACTAACTGCCTGTGACACCTCTAGGGAACTTTAGCAGAACAAAAAGGAGGGAAGGGAAAACAATGGGTGTGGCCAGTCGGCAGCTAGTCTCGATGTTGGGTATTGACTTGTTGATGAGTCCCTGGCTTCGTTGGTGCAGCCTCCTTTCATCTGAGCCAGCAGTAGTCTGTAGGCAGAGGCGTGGTTGCAGCTGCGAACGTGTTGTGGCTGCTTTGCAGTACTAAGAACATAAGAACATCAGAGAATCCATGTTGGATCAGTCCAATAGCACATCCAGTCCAACACTCTCTGTCACATAAGAGTATAAGAGAAGCCATGTTGGATCAGGACAATGGCCCATCCAGTCCAACACTCTGTGTCACACCGTGGCCAAAAAACCCAAGCACCATCAGAAGGTCCACCAGTGGGGCTAGAAGCCCTCCCACTGTGCCCCACCCCAAACACCAGGAATCACTGCCCCAGACAGAGAGTTCCAACAATACGCTGTGGCTAATAGCCACTGATGGACCTCTGCTCCATATGCTTCTCCAATCCTCTCTTGAAGCTGTCTATGCTTGAAGCCGCCACCACCTCCTGTGACAGCGAATTGTATGTGTTAATCACCCTTTGAGTGAAGAAGGACTTCCTATTATCCGTTCTAACCCGACTGCTCAGCAATTTCACGGAGTGCCCACAAGTTCTCGTAATATGAGAAAGGGAGAAAAGTACTTTTTTCTCTACCTTTTCTATCCCATGCAGAATCTTGTAATGCTGGCCAAGAAGGAACTGTGTTGTCCTTCTTCCACCCTCCATTTGGAAAATGGTTTTTCCCCCAGCCTCCGGGTTTTCCTCTTAGTGTGGGGAAGCCTAGTCAGTTGGAGGGGGTGACTGGGAACGTAGCCTTCCTGCCTACTACTGTGTATTTCAAATGTGCATTCAGAGTCTCATGCATGGCTCTGTGTTAGTCTCTGGGCTGAAAGTCCCCTTTCCTAGCAATATTTGGCTAAGTGCTAGAACGTGAAATGCAGTCCATTGCAGATGACCACCCATAGCGGACAGTCCAAAGTGGGAAGTTATGGGGGATCTTTGGGAGACCACGGCTCCTGGCTCACAGGGGGACACTATTCCAAGGACCAGGCCTCAGATTCAGTGGAAGCTAACAGGAGCACAGCTCCTGAACCTTTCTGAGAATTCCACCTCCTCCTTCTGAGAGTTCCACCTCCTTGTCCATTGAATAGTAGGCGCAGCTGCATAACAATCTCTGGATGAGCTCCATCACCTATTTTTCTACAAAATGACCCCTCCCGAGGACCCTACATCTTCCACATTACTGTGAACTTCAAGCTGCCTAGGAGGCATCTCAAATATGCTTGCCATTCCAAGAGGTCTTCTTTCACTTGTTTCCCCCCTCCATCTTACAGGTGACTCCTCAACTCTTAATGGGAGAGAAGAACCGGACACGAGTGGTGGAGTTTATCTTCCTGGGTTTCTCCGGCATTCCAAACAGCCACATCTACCTCTTCCTGCGTTCCTAACCATTTACTTGGTCACCGTGCTGGGGAACCTCATGATATTTACTCTGATTCAACTGGATCCCAGCCTCCGTACCCCCATGTATTACTTCCTCAGCCATCTCTCCAGCTTAGACATTTGCCTGTCCTCTGTCACAGTCCCAAGATTCTGGTGAACTTCTTGCGCCAGAAACAAACCATCACCTACAACCAATGCCTGGCCCAGGTATTCTTCTTACTCACTTTCTCAGGGACAGAGGGTGCCATGTTGGCTGTCATGGCCTATGATCGCTATGCTGCCATCTGCAAGCCTTTGCATTACTCTCACCTCATGAGCCCCAAGGTGTGCACCATCCTAGCCTTGGCCACTTGGATCTGGGGGCACCATAGACTCCGCTCTCCATACAGCGCTCAGCACCACGTTGTCCTTCTGTGGAGTCAACCAGATTCCTCACATCTTGTGTGATGTCCCCCCACTGTTGAAAATTGCTTGCAACAGTGCACACTTCAATGACTCTGTAATCCACATCTCAAGCTTTTTAGTGGGTGGGGGTCCCTTCTTCTTCATCATTCTCTCCTATGTCTTCATCCTGTCTTCCATCTTGAAGATCCGTTCCACCAACACCAAGCGCAAAGCCTTCTCCACCTGTGCTTCTCACGTCACTGTTGTCATCATTTATTTTGGAAACGGAATGCTTAACTATAACCGTCCAAGCGCTGGTTATTCCTTAGAGATTGACACTCTGGTCTCAATCATGTTCTGTATAATCCCCCCTATGGTCAACCCCCTCATCTACAGCCTCCGGAACAAGGACATGAGAGAGGCCTTCCGGAAGGTTCTAGAAAGCCAGGCAAAGGTGAAACATCACAATACTATGAATTAAGGCACCAGAGATGTTTGTATTCCCTTTAGAGCTACTAATTGTGGGACAATATGGATTCGGTGGTTTGTTTGTTTGTTTTTTCCGTAGTGGACATGTTGTGGCAGTAAGAAAGACACAGGTTCAACAGGCGAATTGAAACATATGAAATAGGGTATTAGAACATGAGTAACACACACTATACAAAATAAGCTAAGCCCAAGAATTAGGGGATATGGAAGGACAGAATGAATGAAAAAAAAATGGTCATGGTAGAGAGCACAGCCTATGCTCAATTTCCAAATGCTCAGTTCTAAGCATTTCCCAGTTACCAGACTTTCTGGCTCCCGTGAAGCTTAGATGTGTTATGACTATGGCACAATGTCTTAGCTAGTTAGATGTTTCTTCTCATAGGAGAGTATTTACCATGACTAGATGAGTGGCTATTCTGTCAATGGCACTTGAAGGGAAATACAAAAAGCTCCCATGAAGCGGAATCACAGGGACATGTCTTTTCCATTGCCCTTTTTATAAAGATTTATGGGATAAGAATATTTCTTCCCTCTTTGATACATCAACACTTTCCATGGATGAGGTCTGCTTGGAGGAACGTTTTTCAGACGAGAATCCAACTCTCTCTAGGAAAGTGCCCAAAGTTTTGTGTTCATGTGACAAAATTCTGTACTAAGTAACAGAGCTATACATATACTTTCATACACACACACATACAAACATATTTATTTATTTATTTATTAGGCTTGTTAGGAAAAATAATTAGTTCATTTATTCAACACAAGAGAAGGCTTAGAAAGACCCCCCACACTCTCCAGCACCTGTCTGACAGTTGAGTTATTTCTGAGTGGTAGCTTCCTGATGTGGTTTGCGGGTAAGCCATTTCCTATTGCAGCATCTCAAGCAGCTTGTTAGTTTCTGACCCACTTTTCCAACCCACTCCCCCTCATTGTTTCTTTTCAGACCTAAGCCCTTCCAAACAAGGACCTTTTGCTTTCTTTAAGGTTTGTTAAATACAGGTTTTTTTATATATATAGTTAGTCAATATTCAGCATAAATAGTGAGTAGAGTGCACAACAAAGAATTAATCAACCACTAGGGCAAGATTTAGTTTTAGAGCGGTATACTCAGTTGAGTCATGTGCACTGTTATTGCATAGATAAGAGGTACTTCAAAGGGCACCTGCAGATGTTTGTGAGTGGTTATCTGTCACCCTTCAGTGGTTAGTGTTTGTTTGAAATGCAAAATCACAAGGTTAGTAAAGTTCACAATATGGAGTCGGTTGTGCTAACTGAATACCATTCTAGCTAAGCATATAGATAAAGTTACAAGTTCTGAGAAGAGGAAAATGTTGTTGAGAGGATATTTGTACCTTTGCCTTATATGGTCATAGGATGTTTGTACCTAATATGGTCATAGCCCAAGCCTAAACGGACGTGGAACCTAGACTGTGCGCTCTGCGTCAATGGGCAGTTAGCCTCAGAGCAAGATAGGGATTTGTGACGTCGGGCAACCTATAAAAGGCAAGGGCATGGCAAAAACAAACCAGAGGGAGACAGCCTTGTTACCTGTTTCTTCCTCTCCTCTTTTGCAAAAGTGAAATAAAGCGGTTTTCTCTGAACAACAAAGCCTACTGCCTGGTGATTGTTGGTTGGGTGGGGCATTGTCCCAAAACCGGTTAACAATTTCTGGTGTCAGAAGTGGGATAAAAAGCCCCTTTTTGGGGTTGGGCCTCTGGTCCATTGGAGGGCAGGGCGAACGCTCCTCTCCTGTGAATTGGAGGGATCCCCAGCCGAGTTCGGCTGCCATCTCACTGCTTGAAGCGCGGCTCTCTGCTCCCCAAGAATCCACCAAGGAGGCGTTCAGTTGAAAACCAACCACCGGGGAGGACCCTGTCGTACGGAACCGGTGAGTAAAACACAAATAGTTGGGGAAATTAAAGTAGTGTTGGGTGTTTGAGGCTGTTGTTGGTGTGATTGGTGTATTTGTGGACTCTGCAGTTCCCTTGGTGGCCGTGATCATCCGGGACCAAGGGTCAGAGTCGTGAGAAACTGTCCAAACCCTTGTGTTTCCTTGGCTTGAAGGATCCCTTACCTTCTTGCCTAAAACCCCTCCTTTGTCTTGTTGTCTGGTATTTGGGATGGGAAATCAGAAGTCAAAGGTAAAGAGGACAGGTACCAAAGGGAAAGGGAATTCCGTTGGAGATGCCCAGACTTCAGGAGGGCAGAGGAAGCCCGGGCCGAGGTCAGGAATTCCCGGAGACAGCCATTAGGAAGGCTGATCTCCCACTGGGATAGGGTCTCTACAGGACATGAGACAAAAGAGGAGATGGTTCGTCTGTGGTAGAACCGTCTGGCCATACTTTGATATTGGGTCACTTAAGGTGGCCACAATATTTGGAACAGAGCCTGGTCCCAGAGTGGGAAAGGAAGATCCGTACATTTAGCTGTGAATAGGTTTCATTAGACACGGCTGTTCCTCCCCGGCTTCACTTAAGGTGGCCTGGGAGGAGTCTAAACAAAACAATCAGAAAATGTTTTTCATTTGACCCTTTAGAATATAAGCCCATCTGTTCCCCATGGAAGGAGGGAAATAGAAAAGAGTGGGGGGGAAAAGATGAAGTGGTTGTGGCTGCCCCTCCCCCCTTCACTCTCCTGTGGGCGAGATAGTGGCCGCCTTAAGTGGAGAAAGGCAGGGTCATCTCCTCCCTTACAAAGAGGCGAAACTGAAAAGAGTTGAAAATTATTTTTTACAAAAGGAGAGAAAGCCCCGGCAAATTATTGAAGCCAGAGAAAAAGAAAAATTAAAGAATGCCCCCCCTTAGGTAAGTGTCTATGGGAGACCAATTGGGGTAAGGTCCCACTAACCAGTTCAGATTAGCTGGCAGGGATCATATACATAAAAGCTAAAGGAAATTTAGAGGAAGATGAGGAAGAAATTAGTGAAGAAAAATCAGAAGTGAAGCAGAAGACTGATAGTGATGTAGAAACTGCAATTCAGGAGGAAGAAGAGGGGTGAAAAGACAGCCCTCTTACAGTTTGCAGTTTGTAAACGGTGGGTGTGAGAGTACATTCAGGAATGCAAATGCTATCTTGGCATAAAACCTGACTGGAGATAGATTAAAAAAAAAAAGGCTGCAAGAATCATTATTTTATATAGAGGTAATTTTTTATTGGCACTAATGGTTGCTTAGAAGGATTAGACAAAATTTGGGAGGATAATTATATTTACGGCTTGGATTCAGTGCGGAATTTCAGCTGCACTGGGTCTCTGTGTCTTTTATTGATTACATTGGCTTCCACTGTGTAAAGGTGAACTTAAAAATATATATATCTTAGTAGTTACTGAGTCATGTTTGTGGCATCCTCACTTGAGTTTTTGATTGCACAGGGTTTTGTACAATCAATTTCTGGTTATTATGATCATGTGCTTTGCTGGATCAAAGCCAAGGTTTGTTGGGTTTAGTTAATAGGTAGATTTCTATTGTGTATTAGGAGCATCTGTTTGACTAGTGTTGGAAAACAGATGCCCGGATAAACCAACTCTCTTGCCATTAAATAACGTTATTGAAAACTAGAGCTGATACTCTCAGTGTCTAAAAGAGGTCTTCGTATGAGGAGGTTTAGATATGTGTCAGAGTTTGATATGAAGGGCTTTTGAATGTAGTCATGAGACAGGGGTCACAAAACCCAGGTTTGCAGAGACAGGACGAGAGCAGAGAAGAGGGGGTGAATTGTGAAGGGGGAGCAAGGACGGGGTTGAAACAGAAGAATTGGTAAGGCAGCAAGGTGTTATGAGGATTTGACATGGAGGGGGTTCAGGGCTGTCTGGCATTTAGTCCCTCCCTTAGCCGAGCCTTTGTTAACTTTAAGGATGGGCGAGTTAGGTATAGATGTGGAATTTTTGGTGGATTCAGGAGCAAGGAGTGGAGAATGTATACAAATGTTGTGTCAGAAGGAATGTTGGGGCAGGGAAATTTGAAACTCTGGAAAGTTGTGTGGGAAGGCATTGTAAAATTGTGAAAATAGAAATTGTGAGGGCTCAGTGCCCATTTTAAAACCCCTTAAAGTTCAATACAAGGGGAGAGCAGGTGTGGAGCTGTATGAGTTCCTTTGGATGCCTAAAACAGGTATTTGCCTGTTGGGAGTTAGAGATTTAATGTTCAAATTGGGTCTGTATGACTGCGCTGAAAGAAGTGCATGAAACAAAAAAATTGACCCCAAAGTTTTGGCGTGCCCAGGCAACCCAGGACTGTTACAGAACCCCCCCAGTAATATAAGTGTATACTGTGATTGATTTGAAATCTTTTTTTCTGTGTTCCCCTGGCCAGTGAGTGGCCTCACACTGACACTGGCCATTTGACCAGGTTTCAATGGAAAGTACTGCCCCAGGGGTACACAGAATCCCCCACAATTTGGGGGAAGCATTTGGCTTCTGTATTACAAGAATGGAAAATGTAGATGACTTGTTGATAAGTAGAATTGTACATGTGTTTGGGGAACTATGTGTGAAAAAGGTCTGCTAACATCCCAGGAAAAGAACCTTGCCCACCATAATCTGGTTAAGAAGACCCCCTGGGCATAGGGGCCCTCCCCTCCGTTTACTTATCGGGAAAAGGAAATGAAAATAGCAAAAAGTAGGGGGGCAGAGTTAAAACAGGGAGTGTTAACTCTGCCAGACGGCTGGCAATGGTTGTTAGAAGGACTTGTCAGAGAGGTTTTAAAAGCTTTGCATGAGGAAAGACATTGGGAAACATGAATTTTGGTCCAGACCTTTCTAGAAAAATTTGTGGGATGATGGGTGTGGTCCCAGGCCAAACGCTCTGGTGGCCAGATGTATTCCTTGCCAGTGGGCAAACAAAACACAACTCTCAGAAAACTGAGATGGGTGGGAGAACCGTTGGCAGTGCATCCCTTCGAATGTATCCAGTGTGATTTCATTGATTTGCCTCAGGTGGGAAGGGTTAAACACTGCCTGGTCCTCACTGACCAATTGACTGGGTGAATAGAAGCTTTCCCCACAACCAGAGCAACTGCTAATATGGTGACTAGAATACTATTGGAACAGACTAACCAGAGTGTGAAGTGTTACCTCTAGTATTATTTGACATCCAGACAAGGCCTCATCAGTTTACTGGCCTTTCACTATTTGAGTGCTTGTACGGCATGGGAGTTTGGGACGTAATCCCAGGCTCTGGAATTCCCGACTTGCACCTACTGAAAGATGCCTATTTAAGAAAATATTTGCTGGCACCTGTTTTTCATTCTCTCTTGCAATAGGGTGGCTGGAGTGACTGTTCAGAGGGCACCCCTCGAGACCCCGGTCCATTCCTATGTGCCAGGCCAGTGGGCATACATCAAAGCGTGGAAGACAGAGTCCCTGGCTCCAAAGTGGTTGGGTCCCACCAAATCCTTCTAACTACGGAGACAGCAATCCGGACGAAAGTAGTAGGGTGGAATCATCACACCAGGGCAAAACACGCTGTAACCCCAGATGCCGAATGGGAAGCCATCCCTGTTCCTGGAGAAGCACTGAAAACAACCCTAAAACGAAGGAGTTAAAATAAATGCGGGGAAGGGTTTTATTTACAGGAAATGTGTGTGTACATAATGATATAAAAATTCGCCAATTTAGAGGAAGGGGCACATGTGGAAAAATTGAGTGGAATATAGAATTTAGAAAAAAGGGAAGTGACGAGTGGAAACCTTACTTTTGGGGAATAACTGATGAATATTTGTGGGGCAGATGGGGCTCTGCGGACTTTAAAGGAAAACTATTATTTCATCAAACAGACATAGAAGGAATCCCCAGCCCATTTGGATTGAAGGATCAGGTCCCGGGGAAGTGGGCCTGGCAGCCGAATTTTTGGGGAAGGTATAGGTGTAGAAGGTGCCCCTGGAGTCCGGGATCTGTCTACATTATCAAGCCGGACGAACATTTATGTGGGCTCTGGGTGATCCCAAACCCCTATCCTGGACCCAACAACAACGACTAGAAGCCGTAGTACAGGCCTGGATCAGTCCAGAGCAGGTAAAAGAAATAACGCTGTGGAAAAAGAAGTGGTGTACACATTTAGACTTGCTTCTTATTGGACAGGCATCCCCAGAACCATTTATTGCAGACAGAAGGATGGCCGGGAGGTGTATTCTCCAGTTGGAAGCAGGGTCTGTTCTTCCTGGGGATACTACTACTGGGTTTGATAACACTCCCTTGCATAATACCACTCATCAGAGGGCTAGTAAATTCTGCAGTGCAGGCTGCACTTCCTCCTAGTAAGAACAGATTGCCAACCACTGACAGATTATGAAGTAATACACACAACCCGAGTGTAGGAATGGGGAGTGAATAAATGAAGAAGGTATAAAAATAAAAGGGGGGATTGTTAGGAAAATAATTAGTTCATTTATTCAACACAAGAGAAGGCTTAGAAAGAGCCCCCACACTCTCCAGCACCTGTCTGACAGTTGAGTTATTTCTGAGTGGTAGCTTCCTGATGTGGTTTGCGGGTAAGCCATTTCCTATTGCAGCATCTCAAGCAGCTTGTTAGTTTCTGACCCACTTTTCCAACCCACTCCCCCTCATTGTTTCTTTTCAGACCTAAGCCCTTCCAAACAAGGACCTTTTGCTTTCTTTAAGGTTTGTTAAATACAGGTTTTTTATATATATATAGTTAGTCAATATTCAGCATAAATAGTGAGTAGAGTGCACAACAAAGAATTAATCAACCACTAGGGCAAGATTTAGTTTTAGAGCGGTATACTCAGTTGAGTCATGTGCACTGTTATTGCATAGATAAGAGGTACTTCAAAGGGCACCTGCAGATGTTTGTGAGTGGTTATCTGTCACCCTTCAGTGGTTAGTGTTTGTTTGAAATGCAAAATCACAAGGTTAGTAAAGTTCACAATATGGAGTCGGTTGTGCTAACTGAATACCATTCTAGCTAAGCATATAGATAAAGTTACAAGTTCTGAGAAGAGGAAAATGTTGTTGAGAGGATGTTTGTACCTTTGTCTTATATGGTCATAGGATGTTTGTACCTAATATGGTCATAGCCCAAGCCTAAACGGACGTGGAACCTAGACTGTGCGCTCTGCGTCGATGGGCAGTTAGCCTCAGAGCAAGATAGGGATCTGTGACGTCGGGCAACCTATAAAAGGCAAGGGCATGGCAAAAACAAACCAGAGGGAGACAGCCTTGTTACCTGTTTCTTCCTCTCCTCTTTTGCAAAAGTGAAAATAAAGCGGTTTTCTCTGAACAACAAAGCCTACTGCCTGGTGATTGTTGGTTGGGTGGGGCATTGTCCCAAAACAGGTTAACAGGCTTATATTTCATCTTTTCCCGTAAAAGGGCTCAAGGTAGATACTTATATGCATACTTACATACATACTTAAATACATACTAACATACATACATACTTACAGACATGCATACATATATACATACTTACATGCATACATACATACTAGTATGCATACATACTTACATGCAGATCTTTTGTTTTTGGCATGATCTTAATGTGTTTAACATATATTTCAAATGGTATAATGTATTTACTGTGCCTTAAAACCCACATGGTGGAACTTAAAGGGCCTCATGTCTTTCTTGAAACGCCTGTTACTCTATGCAGGCCTTGGATTCCCAGTTGTCCCAGATCAGAGTCCGTGCTCTTAACCACTACACCAAACTGACCTTCTAGTTCTATTGCTCCCTCCAAATTCTGTAAGCTTGCTTTAGGACACCTTGCATTGTCCATTTCTTCCTTCCAACAACAACAACAAAAAACCTGGGGAAAGGGAATTCCAAGGGAGAAAGCTGTTCTGTTTTATGTTTACAATAAGTCCTTTTTTGAAACACCACGGATTCTCTGGCATAAATTGTCCCTTGATGTCCCCGGCCAAAGGAAGCCCGTTTGAAATCTACGAGTGATAGGGCCTTCTCCGTAATGGCCCCTTCCTGGTGGAACCAGCTGCCGGAAGAGGTAAGGGCCCTGCGGGATCTTGCTCAATTCCGCAGGGCCTGTAAGACAACCCTCTTCCGGCAGGCTTACAACTAACTGGCACTGAAATTTGAAATCGAGTGTAGTTTTATAAGACTGTAGAATGTTTTAATATTTTTATATGTAAATTGTTTGAATTGTTTAATTTTGATTATGTAAATTGTATGAAATGTTAAACTTTTATGTCTCATGTTAGATTTTATATGTTGTAAGCCGCCCTGAGCCACCTGGTGGGAAGGGCGGGATATAAATTACAAATACATAAATAAATAAATAAAAATAAATCTAACAGGGCAGGAGTGACATGCCCGATAATGTGCACATCTTCCCATGTGGCTGTCATCTTGGAGAGAAAGGCACATCCTCTACAACATTCTTTTAAAAAAAAAAAGATTCCATTTGCAGGTCTGAATTCCTGTTAGCAGTTCTCTTGGCCACAAGATTTGAGAAATCCAGAATACAACCAGTGTTCCCTCTAAGCTCAGTTAGCGTGAGCTACCTCACAGATTTTTAACTTCCAGATCACACATTTTTGTCTTAGCTCAGGAAGGATGACCCCAGAGCACAGTAATGTATGCAGGAGCTCACAACTTTAATGCCAGGAGCTCACAAAGTAGAGTTTTTGCTCACAAGACTCTGCAACTTAGAGGGAACATTGAATACAACCCACAGCAGCTAAATGGCACAGAACAGAAATTCAGGCCAGGGAGTAACTTGGGGGATAAAGCTGAGGACAACATAACTAGTCCAGCCCACAGCAGGTTGACAAGTTCTGGACGTGCCTTTGGGTATAAATTATCTTTCTCTCCCCTGACGATGTGAGACATGACCCAGACAAATCCCCTGAGCTTCCAGCCGCTGCACTTCATTCCCTGAAGGCCTCCAATCCAGGATCATCCCCAAAGGACCCTCGTCCAAGAACAGAATTCTGCTCTCCCGGGCAGCATCAGTTGGGTATACCTCTGACTGCTCCAGGGCACCAGAGACTTCACATGGCAGAGGAGACAGGCTTTCGAGACCCTGTGTAGGTTCCACATCTTGGGGCTCCCATGCAGTAACATCATGACAACTTTAGGCTAAACTGATCTTGCAAACAGGATGAGCAGGGACCAAAAGCCCAGAGAAGGAGGCGGAAGAGAAGCAGGAGGACTCCTACCTTGACTTGTTGTCTGCGTGCAAAGGTGAGTAGTAGCTTTCCCCAGCCAACAGTATTTCTAGATGCTGAGTAGTTCCCTTCTCAAAGGGCAGGCAGAAAAGGGTGGGCTTCTCAAGCCCCTTGGCTGACAAAACAGCCACTCCAGGTGAACCATACTGAGCTATCTCAGTCTGTACCCCATTCCCTTGTCTGAAGAAGTGTGCAGGCATACAAAAGCTTAAAATCCGAATAAAACTTTGTTGGTCTTAAAGGTTCTACTTGACTCCTACTTCGTCATACTGAGCAATGGTTTGTTCAGGTTTTTCTTAAAGAAACGTTCAGTAGAATGGAATGGAGTCCACATAGCGTTTCCCCTGAGATTACAGAACACACCAAGAGCAAAGGGTGACAGATTGTGGTTTTGCTGCTTTGGCAGCTTAAATTAATGCAATCAAGTTGCACGTGGAAGAGTGGGGAATCAAACCTGGTTCTCCCTGATGAGAGTCTGCACACTTAACCACTACTCCAAACTGGCTCAGTGAGGGAGGGATGGTGGCTCAGGGGTAGAGCATCTGCTCAGTAAGCAGAAGGTCCCAGGTTCAATCCCTGGCATCTCCAACTAAAAAGGGTCCAGGCAAATAGGAGTGAAAAACCTCAGCTTGAGACCCTGGAGAGCCACTGCCAGTCTGAGGAGACAAGATTGACTTGGATGGACTGAGAGTCTGATTCAGTATATGTTCATATGTTCATGGCTCTGTGACAGAGCTCTTTGAGCCTAATATGAATTTCATGAAGAAGTCTTAGCTTGGTGTCAATAGACTGATATTACAGAAGAGAATGGCTCTATGAAAAAGCATTTCTGTGCGAAACATGATCCATTAGTCGACTGGCACATCAGGAGAAGAAAGAATCCTTTGGTGCCAATATTTTGATGCCACACAGTAAATGGTGAAAGACTGTGACTGCATGTCTCAAATGAACTTTTCTGCATAGGAATTGGAATTGGAATACCATAAGAGAATTGGATGAACACACTTCTATTGAGGAACCTATCCCCTTTGGAAATAGATTTTGCACTGTCTATGAGGTATCATGGAAGAACAAACAGAGACTTTTCTAAATTGGTTTATAAATTCTTTATTGGGTATATACACAGTTGTCTGTTGCTTTTTTCCCTGTAATGTACTGTGTTGCTTGTTACCGTGTTGGTCTGAAGCAGCAGAACAAAGTGAGAGTCGAGGGGCACCTATAAGACCAACAACGTTTTATTCTGAGGTTAACCTTTTTTGTGTATGCACAACAAAGCATATCCCCAGAATAAGATTTTCTTGGTCTTAAAGGTTCCGCTGAACTCAGACTTTGTTCAAAGGAAGCAGGTAGATGTAGGATGGGGAGAACAAAGACACAGTCTTTTTGCAAGGGGGAGACCCAGGGATGGGCCAGGAATATCTGGCACCCTAGTCAAGGCTTAACTTCTGGCACGACCCCCCCCCCCCACACACACACTGATAACATAACCAAGTCACTAGCCCAGGGGTGGGGAACAGTGGTTCTCCAGGTGCTTTTTGCCTACAACTCCCGTCAGCCCCAGCCATTGGCCATGCTGGCTGGGGCTGATGGGAGTTGTAGGCAAAAAACATCTGGAGAGCCACTGTTCCCCACCCCTGCACTAGGTAGTCACCTAGTTTGCCTACTCATGGCAGGGCCAGCCCTGAGGAAGAAGGAGAAGAAGACCGCAGATTTATACCCCTCCCTTTTCTCTGAATCAGAGACTCAGAGCAGATTACAATCTCCTTTATCTTTTTCCCCACAACAAACACTTTTCCTATGAAGAAAGGTGAAAACGCTTGGGGCTCTTTAGCTTGGAGAAACGTTGACTGCGGGGTGACATGATAAAGGTTTACAAGATTATGCACAGGATACAGAAGGTAGAGAAAGGAGTGATTTTCTCCCTTTCTCACAATATGAGAACTCATGGGCGCTCCATGAAATTGCTGAGCAGTCGGGTTAGAACTGATAAAAGGAAGTCCTTCTTCACCCAAAGGGTGATTAACATGTGGAATTCACGGCCACAGGAGGTGGTGGCAGCTACAAGCATAGCCAGTTTCACGAGGGGACTGGATAAAAATATGGAGCAGAGGTCCATCAGTGGCTCTTAGCCGCAGCATATTGTTGGAACTGTCTGGGGCAGTGATGCTCTGTATTCTTGGTGCTTTTGGGGGGGGGGGGGAGCGGAAGCGATTCTAGCCCCACTTGTGAACCTCCAGATGGCACTTTTTTTTTTTTTGCCTCTGTGTGACACAGTGTTGGACTGGATGGGCCATTGGCCTGATCCAACAGGGCTTCTCTTATGTTCTTATGTGCATGGGCTGAGAGAGATCATTGAGGGGTGCTGAGGTGGAAAGCTTTGGTGGAGGGAGGGAGGAACCAGAACTCATGAATCAGTAACACATCCAATATCCATTTGGGAAGGGGGGTTGTTAGCCAAATTGCCTCTGAGATCAAATTGGGGAATTAAACTAATAGGCAAATGGCCAGAGCAGGATCAATGACCTAAGTCTACGGGTGTCAAAATTCTCCAGAGACCCAACGAATTGAGGAGAATTGCTGCTAAAATTCAAGGTGTTTATTAATAATAAGTTCTCATATAGTTACACTAGCATTCACACCATCGTAATTGAACTAGGAATATTCAGTGGTGAAAAATTGGATAGGCACATTTGCATTAGCAGGATTGAGGCATCGATCACAGGGTGATACGACTACCTGTCCAAAGAGAAGAGAAGATCTCAATAGCCATGGCAGAAGGGAAGGGGGGCAGCAAGAACCGGCCAGATCAGAGGCTGGAGGCAACCTTTGCTGGCAATAAGGGGGTCCGGGTGGGGCCCAGAACACCCACTTACTTGACCTTATGTTCTTATGTGGGTGGGGCTGAGAGAGATCATTGAGGGGTGCTGAGGTGGAAAGCTTTGGTGGAGGGAGGGAGGAACCAGAACTCATGAATCAGTAACACATCCAATATCCATTTGGGGGGGGGGGGGTGTTAGCCAAATTGCCTCTGAGGTCAAATTGGGGAATTAAACTAATAGGCAAATGGCCAGAGCAGGATCGATGACCTATGCCTACGGGTGTCAAAATTCTCCAGAGACCCAACGAATTGAGGAGAATTGCTGCTAAAATTCAAGGTGTTTTTAGTAATAATAAGTTCTCATACAGTTACACTAGCATTCACACCATCGTAATAGAATTAGGAATATTCAGTGAAAAATTGGATAGGGACATTTGCATTAGCAGGATTGAGGCATCGATCACGGGGTGATACGACTACCTGTCCAAAGAGAAGAGAAGATCTCAACAGCCATGGCAGGAGGGAAGGGGGGCAGCAAGAACCGGCCTTGGGGCAACCTTTGCTGGCAATAAGGGGGTCCGGGAGGGGCCCAGAACACCCACTTACTTGACCTTAAATAGTCAGATTCATAACTTGAAGTCAAAAGGGGCAGTGACCACTGTCAAGTCTGCTATAATGTCTGAGCAATTCAGCTGTAACTTTGGTTCAGGAAAAGGATCCTGGGTAAAACCATTCTGTATTCAGATGCTGCTAGCCAGGACTCTCCTCCCCCCCTCCCATCCTTTGTTATTTAGCAACGCTTGGAAACGGGAATATGGGAACAAGATTGTGGTGCCTTCTCAGAGATAGCCGGTGCTAAGAACGCGCCTCAAGGCCAGCCGGTGCTTGAGAACGATAAAATAATAACAATGTGTGAATGTACCCTGCATAGAGTGTCCCCACCCTCAGGAATCCCTTTGATGTGTACCTTAAATGTTTGCTCTTTGTGCATGCTTGCCAGTCTCTCAATCTGCTTCTACAGTCTTGCAACATGTTACAATAAACTAGAAACTTTTTTATCCAGAAGGTCTCGTTATTGAAACATCAGACTTGACATTTTGAGAGACTCCCTTTTTGGAGTTCAACCTTTTTGGCAACTTGAAAAGCCAGATGGCCGACCAGATTCCGGACAACGGAGAACTCCCACCCAACACTAATCTGGAGGGAGCAACCCCGTGGCACGTCCTAGATCCAAGGAGAGCCGCGGAATCTCCCCCAGAGTTCCAGCTAGTGTTATCCCCCTGGCAGTATCAAACGAGGACCTCGACCACCATCATGGATCAGGCCCCTCTATGCCGGGAAGCCATCCTGAACTGCCACACCAGGCTGACCCAGGGGGCAGGGATGGAGACCGCCACCCCAAGATCAGAGGAGACGGGCGAGGCGGACAGCATCCTCGTTGTGCGAGTCGGGGAAGACGAGGATTGCGGAGCGGGAAGCCGGGGGGCGGACAGCGGGGAGCCGAAGCCCAAGGACCCATACGAGGAGGACTACCAGATGTTCCAATCGATGGTCCGCAAAGAGATCGACGGGGCCCTCGGGGCTCTGAAGGACGAGGTCCGCGACCTGACGGTCCAGCTGGGGAGGGCTCTGGGGGGGCAACCTCCCGGAGGCCCACGGTGACCCAGGCGGGAGCCCGGAGCCAGCCAAGCCCACCAGTGGTGGCGCCGGCCCCCGCCAGGGCAGGAGCCGCGCCAGCTCCTGCCCCCCAGCCACCGGCCCCACTAGCCGGGCCGCGCCACGTGGGGAGAGAGCTGGACGCTACCTTCGATGGGGACCCGGAGGAAGTAAACTACTTCGGTATCCAGGCAAACAGTTACATGCACTACTGGGGCCACTCCTTCCCTCATGAGTTCAGCCGGGTCAACTACTTGGGCTCGAAACTGAGAGGAGCCGCAAAAAGGTGGTACGTAAGCTTGTGCGAGACCAGGAGCCTGATCCTGGACGACATGCACACCTTCCTGCAAGCCCTGCTGACTCAGTATGAAGATCCGCTGCAGGAGTCACGGGCGTTGGTGGCCCTACGCGACATGCAACAAGGGGCCAGGTCAATCCGCGAGTACGCAACTGACTTCCAGGCCAACGTGGCCCAGGTGCGAGGGTGGAACGAGGTGATGAAGATAGACAAGTTCACGAATGGGCTGAACGCGAGCATCCTGGATCGGGGCCTAACCCAGGCTCGCCCTACTACCCTGGTGGGGTGGATCCAGCTGGCCAGGGAGGTGGAAAACAACCTCAAGCGAGTGGCCATGCTGCGCCAGCACCAGTCTGGGAAAGCCCAAGCGAGGGGAAGCCCCGCGAAGGCTGAACCCCCGAAGGGCAAGAAACCAGCTACCGCAGTACCGGTGGGGCCCCGCCGGAGCTTCAGATGCGGGGACCCAAACCACCTGGCCTCCAACTGCCCACAACCCCCGCCAGCGCGTGTGCCAACTGGGCCCCCCAAGCCCACCACGCCGGTCCCGAAGAAAGCCCTCAGCCGCCCTAAGGATGCGGCGAAAAGCAGCACGGTGGCGGTGCAAGAGGAACTCCTGGAGGAGGAGGTGCTCCTGTCAGCGGAGCTGGCCGACCTAGCGTGGCTGGAAGAGCCGGCGGGAAACGAGCCCGACCTGCTGCTCTGAAGGGTGCCCACCAGCAGGTCGATCAAGACGAGGCGCCGCTGACGGTGAGAGTGACGGGGAAATTATATTTTGTGACTGTGAAACTGCTGAACCCCAAGCTGTGGAGGTTCCTGCAGATAAGAGCCCTCATAGACTCAGGGTGCAACAGAGAACTGATCTCCCCCAAAGTGGTGGAGGCCTTGGGACTAGAAAGCTCGCAGCTGCCCCACCCGATGCTGTTTGAGCAAATGGATGGGTCCATGATGTGCGAGGAGCCCTGCACACATGAGACGCAACCATGCCCCATGGGGATCGAGGAACACTGGGATCAGGAGTTCTTTGTGATAGCCCCCTCGTGCTTGTACCCGGTGGTTTTGGGGGTGGGTTGGCTGGAGAAGCACGAGCCCCTGATCCGGTGGAGGACACAGACTATCATATTTTGGGACCCGGGATGCAAGGCCCACCTCTGGAACACGGCGTGGGGACCGAAAGCCCCCGCCGTGAAGGAGAGGGCATGCGTGACGGTGGAGGAGGTACACCCGATCCTGGAAGCCTACCGGGACTTAATGGAGGTGTTTAGTGAAAAAGAAGCCGACCAATTGCCCCCCCACCGAAGCACGGATTGCGCGATAGAACTAATACCGGGGGAGGCTTTACCCCGAGCCAAACTATACCAGATGGGGTGGGCAGAAAAGAAGGAACTCCGCAAGTTCCTAGACAAGAACTTGGCGAGAGGGTTCATCCGACCCGCTACGGCCCCCCACGCCGCCCCCGTCCTGTTTAGGAAGAAAAAGGACAATTCACTTAGACTTTGCACCGATTTTCGCGGGATTAACGTGATCTCCATGCCAAATGCCTACCCCATCCCCCTCATCCGAGACTTGTTGAGCACGGTGGCGGGGGGGGGGGAATTTTCACCAAGCTGTACTTACGAGACGCGTACTTCCGGGTGTGCATCAAAGAGCGGGATGAGTGGAAAACGGCTTTCAATACACCGATGGGACAATTTGAATACTTGGTGATGCCGTTTGGACTGCAAGGGGCCCCTGGGGTGTTCATGAACTTTATCAATGATGTGTTGAGAAAATATCTGTACAAGGGGGTGGTGGTGTACCTGGATGACATCATTATTTATTCACAAGACGAGCAGTCGCATGTAAAATTGGTGAGGGAGGTTCTCAGCACCCTGCTGGAACACCAGCTGTATGCCAAACTGTCCAAATGTGAGTTCCATCAAACGGAGCTAGATTACCTGGGGTTTAGGGTGTCCGAACGCGGCCTGGCCATGGACCCAGCAAAGGTCCAAGCAGTGCTAGAATGGGCTCCCTCGAGGACACGTAGACACCTCCAATCGTTCTTCAGGTTCGCAAATTTTTACAGACAATTCATAGAGGGGTTCGCCCAGATCGCCCTGCCCTTGACAGATCTCCTAAAGACCAAAGGCAAGGGTCTGGAGGCCAAACGGCCAGGGGCCGGGCTAAAATGGACGCCCGAGTGCCAGAACGCGTTCGATCACCTGAAGCGCCTGTTCACGAGTGAGCCTGTCCTAATCCACTTGGATGAGCAGAGGGCCTTCATGGCCCAGTGCGACGCTTCCGATGTGGCCGTAGGAGCAATACTCATGCAGAGGGATGGGGAGGGGAAACTGCGACCCTGTGCCTTCATTTCCCGAAAGTTTTCAGACGAACAACGCAACTGGTCAGTTTGGGACAAGGAGGCTTTTGCCATCATGTTCGCTCTGAAAACCTGGAGATCTTGGCTGGAGGGGGTGAGGCTTCCCTTCGAAGTGTGGACTGACCATAAAAATCTGGAAGCGCTGACTGGCAAGCGCAAATTGAGCGAAAAACAAATCAGGTGGGCCGGGTTTTTCTCCAAATTCGACTTCACCCTAAAGCACATCCCCGGGACGAAGAATTTCTTGGCCGATGCGCTCTCGAGGCTCCCGCAGCACAAGAGCCAGAGGGAGGAGGTGGTGGACTCGTTAATCTCCCCGTCCCAAGTGGCCGCCATGGTCACCACCCGCTCCCAAAAGAAACGAGAGCTGGACGGAATTAGCCGAGAGCGCATCGCCTTGGAAACCGAAAGGGAGGGGAAGGAGCGACCCGAGGGGGTGCTGCTAAATTAATAATGTTTACCGCCAATGTTAGTTTTAGGAATGTTTTGATTATTGATTGGTTGGTTTTAATGTGAACTGAATGTTTTATTATTGTACTGCTTCACTTTTAAATGTTGTTAGCCGCCCTGAGCCTGCTCCGGTGGGGGAGGGCGGGATACAAATAAAATTTTACATTACATTACATTACATTACAGAAGGGAAAGGACGGGCTGTGGTACAAAGGAAGCAAACTGTACATTCCAAACTGTCTGAGGAGGGAGATATTGCAGCTCTGCCACTCATCCAAACTGGCGGGGCACTTCGGCTATGTAAAGACATTGCACTTAGTGAACCGCCAGTTCTGGTGGCCCTCCCTGTGTAAAAATGTGTCCGAATTTGTTACAGGTTGTCCAATGTGCATAATGGCCAAGCGGCGCGGGGGGGGGGAGCCGCCAGGGCTCTTACAACCCCTCGAGACAGCCAAACGGCCCTGGGCGATAGTTTCCATGGACTTTATAGTGGAGTTACCCCCCTCCCGAGGCAAAACGGTCATCTTAGTGGTAGTGGACACATTTTCCAAGCAAGCCCACTTCATCCCCTGCGCCCAGCTGCCCACAGCTAAGAAACTAGCGGCCCTGTTCTTTGACCACGTGATAAAATTACACTCATTCCCAGATAAGGTCATTAGCGACCGCGGGCCGCAGTTCGTTGCCACCTTCTGGCGGGAGTTTTGCAAGTTGGTGGGGATGGAGCAGACTCTGAGTTCCGCCTATCACCCCCAGACGGACGGCCAGACGGAGAGGGTAAACGGGGTGCTGGAGCAGTACTTAAGATGCTTTATAAATCAACGACAATCAGACTGGGTGGACTTGCTCCCCTTTGCCGAGTACTGCTACAACAATAGCATGCAAAGTTCCACCAAAGCTTCCCCCTTCTCCACAGTCTTTGGTTATGAAGGGAAGCCTTTCCCGTTACTGCCTGGTGGGGGCAGCATTGTTCAAAAGCAAAGACAGCTTTTGAACAATGGGGGGGGGTAGCAACAACTGGCTGGTCATAAAAGAAAATCTGGAGGCAGCCAAGGAATCCTACAAGAGGCAATACGATAAATCCCACACCCTGGCGGGAGAGTATAAGGTGGGGGATTCAGTGTATCTATCAACCAAAAACCTTCCCCTCAGCCAGCCCTCCCGGAAACTGGCTTACAAGTTTGTGGGACCATTCAGAATCAAGAGAGTGATTAACCCTGTGACTGTGGAGTTAGACCTGCTGGCCTCCCTGGGTAAAATCCACCCTGTGTTTCATTGCAGTTTGATTCGTCGGGACCCCAGGCCGTCCAGTTGGCACCCTCCACCCATGGGGCCCAACCCTGCCATGGTCGACCGCTGCTGCACCGCATCAGCCGCCCTGGAGTGTAAAACAACCAAACTCCTCCCCCCTGCGGTGGAGGGGGCTTAGGGGGGGCAGTATGTAAAGTCTGCTATAATGTCTGAGCAATTCAGCTGTAACTTTGGTTCAGGAAAAGGATCCTGGGTAAAACCATTCTGTATTCAGATGCTGCTAGCCAGGACTTTCCTCCCCCCCTCCCATCCTTTGTTATTTAGCAACGCTTGGAAATGGTAATATGGGAACAAGATTGTGGTGCCTTCTCAGAGATAGCCGGTGCTAAGAAAGCACTTCAAGGCCAGCCGGTGCTTGAGAACGATAAAATAATAACAATGTGTGAATGTACCCTGCATAGAGTGTCTCCACCCACAGGAATCCCTTTGATGTGTACCTTAAATGTTTGCTCTTTGTGCATGCTCGCCAGTCTCTCAATCTGCTTCTACAGTCTTGCAACATGTTACAATAAGCTAGAAACTTCCTTTATCAAGAAGGTCTCGTTATTGAAACATCAGACTTGACAACCACTGGGCAGTAGCCCTCATTGGAGTGAACATTTGATCTTAGCCCTGTTGATTGGTTCCCACTGAGGACCAATGAAGGCCGGGATTCTGTTACCACGTGACAATTTGGAGTTCAGAAACTAACTGCCTGTGACACCTCTAGGGAACTTTAGCAGAACAAAAAGGAGGGAAGGGAAAACAATGGGTGTGGCCAGTCGGCAGCTAGTCTCGATGTTGGGTATTGACTTGTTGATGAGTCCCTGGCTCCGTTGGTGCAGCCTCCTTTCATCTGAGCCAGCAGTAGTCTGTAGGCAGAGGCGTGGTTGCAGCTGCGAACGTGTTGTGGCTGCTTTGCAGTACTAAGAACATAAGAACATCAGAGAAGCCATGTTGGATCAGTCCAATGGCACATCCAGTCCAACACTCTCTGTCACATAAGAGCATAAGAGAAGCCATGTTGGATCAGGCCAGTGGCCCATTCAGTCCTACACTCTCTGTCACATAAGAGCATAAGAGAAGCCATGTTGGATCAGGCCAGTGGCCCATCCAGTCCAACACTCTCTGTCACATAAGAGCATAAGAGAAGCCATGTTGGATCAGGCCAGTGGCCCATCCAGTCCAACACTCTGTGTCACATAAGAACATAAGAGAAGCCATGTTGGATCAGGCCAGTGGCCCATCCAGTCCAACACTCTGTGTCACATAAGAACATAAGAGAAGCCATGTTGGATCAGGCCAGTGGCCCATCCAGTCCAACACTCTGTGTCACATAAGAACATAAGAGAAGCCATGTTGGATCAGGCCAGTGGCCCATCCAGTCCAACACTCTGTGTCACATAAGAACATAAGAGAAGCCATGTTGGATAAGTCCAATGGCACATCCAGTCCAACACTCTCTGTCACATAAGAGCATAAGAGAAGCCATGTTGGATCAGGACAATGGCCCATCCAGTCCAACACTCTGTGTCACACCGTGGCCAAAAAACCCAAGCACCATCAGAAGGTCCACTAGTGGGGCTAGAAGCCCTTCCACTGTGCCACACCCCAAACACCAAGAATACAAACTATCACTGCCCCAGACAGAGAGTTCCAACAATACGCTGTGGCTAATAGCCACTGATGGACCTCTGCTCCATATGCTTCTCCGATCCTCTCTTGAAGCTGTCTGTGCTTGAAGCCACCACCACCTCCTGTGACAGTGAATTATATGTGTTAATCACCCTTTGAGTGAAGAAGGACTTCCTATTGTCCTTTCTAACCCGACTGCTCAGCAATTTCACGGAGTGCCCACAAGTTCTCATATTGTGAGAAAGGGAGAAAAGTACTTTTTTCTCTACCTTTTCTATCCCATGCAGAATCTTGTAATGCTGGCCAAGAAGGAACTGTGTTGTCCTTCTTCCACCCTCCATTTGGAAAATGGTTTTTCCCCCAGCCTCCGGGTTTTCCTCTTAGTGTGGGGAAGCCTAGTCAGTTGGAGGGGGTGACTGGGAATGTAGCCTTCCTGCCTGCTACTGTGTATTTCAAATGTGCATTCAGAGTCTCATGCATGGCTCTGTGTTAGTCTCTGGGATGAAAGTCCCCATTCCTAGCAATATTTGGCTAAGTGCTAGAACTTGAAATGCAGTCCACTGCAGATGACCACCCATAGCGGACAGTCCAAAGTGGGTAGTTATGGGGGATCTTTGGGAGACCACGGCTCCTGGCTCACAGGGGGACACTATTCCAAGGACCAGGCCTCAGATTCAGTGGAAGCTAACAGGAGCACAGCTCCTGAACCTTTCTGAGAATTCCACCTCCTCCTTCTGAGAGTTCCACCTCCTTGTCCATTGAATAGTAGGTGCAGCTGCATAACAATCTCTGGATGAGCTCCATCACCTATTTTTCTACAAAATGACCCCTCCCGAGGACCCTACATCTTCCACATTACTGTGAACTTCAAGCTGCCTAGAGGCATCTCAAATATGCTTGCCATGCCAAGAGGTCTTCTTTCACTTGTTCCCCCCCTCCCATCTTACAGGTGACTCCTCAACTCTTAATGGGAGAGAAGAACCGGACACGAGTGGTGGAGTTTATCTTCCTGGGTTTCTCCGGCATTCCAAACAGCCACATCTACCTCTTCCTGCCATTCCTAACCATTTACTTGGTCACCGTGCTGGGGAACCTCATGATATTTACTCTGATTCAACTGGATCCCAGCCTCCGTACCCCCATGTATTACTTCCTCAGCCATCTCTCCAGCTTAGACATTTGCCTGTCCTCTGTCACAGTCCCCAAGATTCTGGTGAACTTCTTGCGCCAGAAACAAACCATCACCTACAACCAATGCCTGGCCCAGGTATTCTTCTTACTCACTTTCTCAGGGACAGAGGGTGCCATGTTGGCTGTCATGGCCTATGACCGCTATGCTGCCATCTGCAAGCCTTTGCATTACTCCCGCCTCATGAGCCCCACGGTGTGCACCATCCTAGCCTTGGCCACTTGGATCTGGGGCGCCCTAGACTCCGCTCTCCATACAGCGCTCAGCACCACGTTGTCCTTTTGTGGAGTCAACCAGATTCCTCACATCTTGTGTGATGTCCCCCCACTGTTGAAAATTGCTTGCAACAGTGCACACTTCAATGACTCTGTAATCCACATCTCAAGCTTTTTAGTGGGTGGGGGTCCCTTCTTCTTCATCATTCTCTCCTATGTCTTCATCCTGTCTTCCATCTTGAAGATCCGTTCCGCCAACACCAAGCGCAAAGCCTTCTCCACCTGTGCTTCTCACCTCACTGTTGTCATCATTTATTTTGGAAATGGAATGCTTAACTATAACCGTCCAAGCGCTGGTTATTCCTTAGAGATTGACACTCTGGTCTCAACCATGTTCTGTATAATCCCCCCTATGGTCAACCCCCTCATCTACAGCCTCCGGAACAAGGACGTGAGAGAGGCCTTCTGGAAGGTTCTAGAAAGCCAGACAAAGGCGAAACATCACAATACTATGAATTAAGGCACCAGAGATATTTTGTATTCCCTTTAGAGCTACTAATTGTGGGACAATATGGACTCTAGTGGTTTGTTTTTGCTGTAGTGGACATGTTGAAGCAATAAGAAAGACACAGGTTCAACAGGCGAATTGAAACATATGAAATGGGGTATTAGAACATGAGTAACACACACTATACAAAATAAGCTAAGCTCAAGAATGAAGGTGTGACGGAACCAGCCCGATTCTACCTTCAGACCCGGTCCCGTCAACTCCGTATTGAGTTGCCAACTCCTGGAGGGAGCTATTTCTCCTCCGGCCACTTGGGCTCGCTGCCACCACCTGCTCAGTTTAGGGGTTCGGATTGGGAGGAACAGGACTCCCAATCCCCCTCTCCAGCTCTGAGGCCAGGCCTCAAGGTCCTCTGCCACCCTGTACTTTGGATTCACAGAGACCACAGCACTTCTTCGGGGAACCCCTGGAAGATTGGGACCTTATCCAACCACAGGCCTTCCCCCTTTCCCCGGGGCCCCCTTCATAAAGTGTGGTCTAAAGCGGTTGGGGATCTATGTGGGACAGAGTTTGACTGCCAGCATTCAAAACAGTAAAAATATTTAATTAAAAGAGAAAAAGAAAAGAAAAGACAAACAAAACAAAACAAAAACAGTTGCATGTAAAAGTTTAGCACAGCACAGCACCCGCACAGCAACCAGCATGACAAATAAAAGGTGGATTTAAACGCATCCTACTGTCCCTGGTCTAAACTTGCCCTGCCTTGTGGATGACTTACTCGGTCTGCCTGCCTGGGGTCCTTTTCCCCTTGAGTAGGCCTCTCCCACAGGCAGGAGCCCCCACACTGGCCACCTCTTCCTTTGAGCGCCAGCTGAGAACTGCCCTTTTCCCGCCTAACTCAAATAAATAAAACAAAAGAACTTCCTGCCCCTCTAGGAGGTTTTCCCCCTAGAGTTGCTGGTTTAACTCCAGAAGGGGGGAGGCAATGAGGGGAAGGCTAAAGAACTTCCTGCCCCTGTAGGAGGCTTTCCCCCTGGAGGCGCTGGTTTAACTCTGGAAGGGAGGAGGGATGAAGGGAGGCCAGGCCAAAGCCTGCCTTAGTAGTTTAATGTTCCCTTCCAACGAAGCACCAACATTAACAAAGATGGCGTTCCTCCACAGAAGGCGATATGGAAGGCGAAGGACAGAAAGAGTGAAAAAAAATGGACATGGTAGAGAGCACAGCCTATATATCATTTGCCAAATGTCCATTTCTAAGCATCTTCCCATCACTAGACTTTCTGGCTCTCGTGAAGCTTAGATGTGTTATGACTATGGCACAATGCCTTAGCTGTTTAGGTGTTTCTTCTCATAGGAGAGTATTTACCCTGACTAGAAGCGTGGCTATCCTGTCAATGGCACTGGAAGGGAAATACAAAAAGCTCCGAAATGCAGAAAAAGTTTTCCCCTGCACTACATGTGAAGCGGAATCACTGGGACATGTCTTTTCCATTGCCCTTTTTATAAGGATTTACGGGATAAAATTACTTCTTCCCTCTCTGACAGAGCAACACTTTCCATGGATAAAGTCTGCTTGGAGGAACTTTTGCAGATGAGAATCCAACTCTCTCCAGGAAAATTCCCAAAGTTTTGTGTTCATGTGATAAAATTATGTATTAAGTAACAGAGCTATACATACATACATGCATACATACTTATATACTTACATACACACATACATATTTATTTATTTAGTAGACTTATATTTCACCTTTTCCCATAAATGGGCTCAAGGCAGATACTTATTATGTACATACTTATATACATACTTAAATACATACTTTCATGCATACATACATATATTAGTATGCATACATACTTACATACGGATCTTTTCTTTTTGGCATGATCTTAATGTGTTTAACATATATTTCAAATGGTATAATGTATTTACTGTGCCTTAAAACCCACATGGTGGAACTGAAAGGGCCTCACGTCTTTCTTGAATCTCCTGTTACTCTATGCAGGCCTTGGGTTCCGCCGGAGCTCGTGAACCTTTCTGAGGCTTCCGCCTCCTCCTTCCCACCTTGTCCATTGAATAGGAGGTGCAGCTGCATCACAATCCCTGGATGAGCTCCACCACCTCTTTTTCTACAAAACGACCCCGGACTGTATGTAAAGGGGTTGTTAACAGTCATTGGCTGTAAATACGCTCCAGAAACACAACAGAGGGAGATGAAATAGCTGATGGTGTGATAAAAACTTGTCTTTAGGACGCTCAGAGACTCTTGTCTGCTTCTGCTTCCACTGACTCGCGCACACACAGAGCTCGCTCTCTCTGGAAGAGGTGGCACAGAATATCTCCCATCGCCAGGGGCAGAAGAAATCCCAAAGGAGCTTCTGTACTAGGCAAAGGCAGCATTTTTTGAGGGCCACCCTGTATGGCAGGACTCCCCACAGTCTCAGAAAGATGCTGTTTTAACAGAGCCTTTGCCGCTCCAATTGATGCCCCGGCTGGCTGAGAACTGGTTTTCCAGCCATTATCATTATCTATTTATTTGTAAACTTATAAACCCCCGCTCCCCTACGCTACAATAGAAAAGTCATAGCGATCCGAGGAAAAATGACGCATTTCTTTCCCCAAAGTCCGTCTCCTAAACAAGATGCCTGTGTGAAGAGGGGTCGTGTTAGCACAGTACCTAATTCCTTCTGGGGCTGCAGAAAATTCCACCCCATCCTCTAGATGACAGCCCTTCAAGTCCTTGAAAATGGTGATCCTATCACCTCTCAGCCGCTTCCTCTCCAGGCTAAACAGGCCCAGCTCCTTCAACCTTGCCTCATAGGACTTGGTCTCCAGACCCCTCACCATCTCCGTTGCCCTCCTCTGGACCCCTTCCAGCTTGTCTAGATCCTTCTTAAAATGTGGTGCCCAAAACTGAACATGAGACTCCAGCTGAGGTCTTACCAGTAAAGCGACACCATCCCTTCACGTGATCTGGACACTAGACTTCTGTCGATACAGCCCAGAATCGCACTGGCCTTTTTAGCCACTCCATCAAACTGCATCACACTGCTGACTCATGCTCAGCGTATGGTCCACTAAGACCCGTAGATCCTACTGCCAAGACCAGTCTGATGAAGAAGAGGAGGAGGAGGATATTGGATTTATATTGGATTGGAGGATATTGGATATTGGATTGGAGGATATTGGATTTATACTCTGCACCTCACTGCACCTCTGCTTTCCCTTCCACTCCCCACAACACACACGCTGTGAGGCTGAGAGAGCTCTTTCAAGGACTGTGGCTAACTCAGAGTCACTCAGCAGGTGCATGTGGAGGAGTCGGGAATCAAACCCAGTTCTCCCAGATCAGAGTCCATGCTCTTAATCACTACACCAAACTGACCTTCTAGTTCTATTACTCCCTCCAAATTCTGCAAGCTTGCTTTAAGACATCTTGCATTGTCCATACCTTCCATCCAACAAAAAAATCCCTGGGGAAAGGGAACTCCAAGGGAGAAAGTTGCTCTGCTTTATGTTTAAAATAAGTCCTTTTTGGAAACACCACGGATTCTCTGGCATAAATCTAACAGGGCCTGGAGTGACACGCCAGAAAATGTGCACATCTTCCCATGCGGCTGCCATCTTGGATACATGCAAGGATGGCTGGAAAGAAAGGCACATCTCCTGCAACACTTTTTAAAAGAGACTCCATTTGCAGGTCTGAATCCCTGTTAGCAGTTCACCTGGCCACAAGAATTCAGAAGCCCAGAATAGAACCCCATATCATACATTTTACTAGGACCAGGCAAATTGCACAGACCAGAAATTCAGACCAGGGAATAGGTTGGGTGATAAAGCTGAGGACAAAATCACTACTCCAGCCCACAGCATGATGCCATGTTCTGGACGTGCCTCTGGGTATAAATTATCTTTCTCTCCCCTGACAATGTGAGACACGACCCAGGCAAATCCCCTGAGCTCCCAGCCACTACACGTCATTCCCTGAAGGCCTCCAATCCAGGATCATCCCCAAAGGACCCTCGTCCAAGAACAGAATTCTGCTCTCCCGGGCAGCATCAGTTTGGTATAGCTCTGACTGCTCCACAGCACCAGAGACTTCACACTGGCAGAGGAGACAGGCTTTCGAGACCCTGTGTAGGTTCCACATCTTGGGGCTCCCATGCAGTAACATCATGACAACTTTAGGCTAAACTGATCTTGCAAACAGGAGAAGCAGGGACCAAAAGCCCAGAGAAGGAGGCGGAAGAGAAGCAGGAGGACTCCTACCTTGACTTGTCGTCTGCGTGCAAAGGTGAGTAGCAGCTTTCCCCAGCCAACAGTATTTCTAGATGCTGAGTAGTTCCCTTCTCAAAGGGCAGGCAGAAACGGGTGGGCTTCTCGAGCCCCTTGGCTGACAAAACAGCCACTCCAGGTGAACCATACTGAGCTATCTCAGTCTGTACCCCATTCCCTTTTCTGAAAAGTGTGCAGGCATACGAAAGCTTAAAATCCAAATAAAACTTTGTTGGTCTTAAAGGTTCTACTTGACTCCTACTTCGTCATACTGAGCAATGGTTTGTTCAGGTTTTTCTTAAAAAAACATTCAGTAGAATGGAATGGAGTCCACATAGCGTTTCCCCTGAGATTACAGAACACACCAAGAGCAAAGGGTGACAGATTGTGGTTTTGCGGCTTTGGCAGCTTAAATTAATGCAATCAAGTTGCACGTGGAAGAGTGGGGAATCAAACCTGGTTCTCCCTGATGAGAGTCTGCACACTTAACCACTACTCCAAACTGGCTCAGTGAGGGAGGGATGGTGGCTCAGGGGTAGAGCATCTGCTCAGTAAGCAGAAGGTCCCAGGTTCAATCCCCAGCATCTCCAACTAAAAAGGGTCCAGGCAAATAGGAGTGAAAAACCTCAGCTTGAGACCCTGGAGAGCCACTGCCAGTCTGAGGAGACAAGACTGACTTGGATGGACTGAGAGTCTGATTCAGTATATGTTCATATGTTCATGGCTCTGTGACAGAGCTCTTTGAGCCTAATATGAATTTCATGAAGAAGTCTTAGCTTGATGTCAATAGACTGATATTACAGAAGAGAATGGCTCTATGAAAAAGCATTTCTGTGCGAAACATGATCCATTAGGCGACTGGCACATCAGGAGAAGAAAGAATCCTTTGGTGCCAATATTTTGATTCCACACAGTAAATGCTGAAAGACTGTGACTGCATGTCTCAAATGAACTTTTCTGTATAGGAATTGGAATTGGAATACCTTAAGAGAATTGGATGAACACACTTCTATTGAGGAACCTATCCCCTTTGGAAATAGATTTTGCACTGTCTATGAGGTATCCTGGAAGAACAAACAGAGACTTTTCTAAATTGGTTTCTAAATTCTTTATTGGGTATATACACAGTTGTCTGTTGCTTTTTTCCCTGCAATGTACTGTGTTGCTTGTTGCCGTGTTGGTCTGAAGCAGCAGAACAAAGTGAGGGTCGAGGGGCACCTTTAAGACCAACAACGTTTTATTCTGAGGTTAACCTTTTTTGTGTATGCACAACAAAGCATATCCCCAGAATAAGATGTTCTTGGTCTTAAAGGTTCCGCTGAACTCAGACTTTGTTCAAAGGAAGCAGGTAGATGCAGGATGGGGAGAACAAAGACACAGTCTTTTTGCAAGGGGGAGACCCAGGGATGGGCCAAGAATATCTGGCACCCTAGTCAAGGCTTAACTTCTGGCACGCCCCCCCCCCACACACACACTGATAACATAACCAAGTCACTAGCCCATGGGTGGGGAATAGTGGTTCTCCAGGTGCTTTTTGCCTACAACTCCCGTCAGCCCCAGCCATTGGCCATGCTGGCTGGGGCTGATGGGAGTTGTAGGCAAAAAAAATCTGGAGAGCCACTGTTCCCCACCCCTGCACTAGGCAGTCACCTAGTTTGCCTACTCATGGCAGGGCCAGCCCTGAGGAAGAAGGAGAAGAAGACCGCAGATTTATACCCCTCCCTTTTATCTGAATCAGAGACTCAGAGCGGCTTACAATCTCCTTTATCTTTTTCCCCACAACAAACACTTTTCCTATGAAGAAAGGTGAAAACGCTTCGGGCTCTTTAGCTTGGAGAAACGTTGACTGCGGGGTGACATGATAAAGGTTTACAAGATTATGCACAGGATACAGAAGGTAGAGAAAGGAGTGATTTTCTCCCTTTCTCACAATATGAGAACTCGTGGGCGCTCCATGAAATTGCTGAGCAGTCGGGTTAGAACTGATAAAAGAAAGTCCTTCTTCACCCAAAGGGTGATTAACATGTGGAATTCACGGCCACAGGAGGTGTGGCAGCTACAAGCATAGCCAGTTTCACGAGGGGACTGGATAAAAATATGGAGCAGAGGTCCATCAGTGGCTCTTAGCCGCAGCATATTGTTGGAACTGTCTGGGGCAGTGATGCTCTGTATTCTTCGTGCTTTTGGGTGGGAGGAGCGGAAGCGATTCTAGCCCCACTTGTGAACCTCCAGATGGCACTTTTTTTTTTTTGCCTCTGTGTGACACAGTGTTGGACTGGATGGGCCATTGGCCTGATCCAACACGGCTTCTCTTATGTTCTTATGTGCGTGGGGCTGAGAGAGATCATTGAGGGGTGCTGAGGTGGAAAGCTTTGGTGGAGGGAGGGAGGAACCAGAACTCATGAATCAGTAACACATCCAATATCCATTTGGGAAGGGGGGGTGTTAGCCAAATTGCCTCTGACATCAAATTGGGGAATTAAACTAATAGGCAAATAGCCAGAGCAGGATCAATGACCTAAGTCTGCGGGTGTCAAAATTCTCCAGAGACCCAACGATTTGAGGAGAATTGCTGCTAAAATTCAATGTGTTTTTAGTAATAATAAGTTCTCATACAGTTACACTAGCATTCACACCATCGTAATAGAATTAGGAATATTCAGTGAAAAATTGGATAGGGACATTTGCATTAGCAGGATTGAGGCATCAATCACGGGGTGATACGACTACCTGTCCAAAGAGAAGAGAAGATCTCAACAGCCATGGCAGGAGGGAAGGGGGGCAGCAAGAACCGGCCTTGGGGCAACCTTTGCTGGCAATAAGGGGGTCCGGGAGGGGCCCAGAACACCCACTTACTTGACCTTAAATAGTCAGATTCAGAACTTGAAGTCAAAAGGGGCAGTGACCACTGGGCAGTAGCCCTCATTGGAGTGGACATTTGATCTTAGCCCTGTTGATTGGTTCCCACTGAGGACCAATGAAGGCCGGGATTCTGTTACCACGTGACAATTTGGAGTCCAGAGACTAACTGCCTGTGACACCTCTAGGGAACTTTAGCAGAACAAAAAGGAGGGAAGGGAAAACAATGGGTGTGGCCAGTCGGCAGCTAGTCTCGATGTTGGGTATTGACTTGTTGATGAGTCCCTGGCTTCGTTGGTGCAGCCTCCTTTCATCTGAGCCAGCAGTAGTCTGTAGGCAGAGGCGTGGTTGCAGCTGCGAACGTGTTGTGGCTGCTTTGCAGTACTAAGAACATAAGAACATCAGAGAAGCCATGTTGGATCAGTCCAATGGCACATCCAGTCCAACACTCTCTGTCACATAAGAGCATAAGAGAAGCCATGTTGGATCAGGACAATGGCCCATCCAGTCCAACACTCTGTGTCACACCGTGGCCAAAAAACCCAAGCACCATCAGAAGGTCCACCAGTGGGGCTAGAAGCCCTCCCACTGTGCCCCACCCCAAACACCAAGAATCACTGCCCCAGACAGAGAGTTCCAACAATACGCTGTGGCTAATAGCCACTGATGGACCTCTGCTCCATATGCTTCTCCAATCCTCTCTTGAAGCTGTCTATGCTTGAAGCCGCCACCACCTCCTGTGACAGCGAATTGTATGTGTTAATCACCCTTTGAGTGAAGAAGGACTTACTATTATCCGTTCTAACCCGACTGCTCAGCAATTTCATGGAGTGCCCACAAGTTCTCGTATTATGAGAAAGGGAGAAAAGTACTTTTTTCTCTACCTTTTCTATCCCATGCAGAATCTTGTAATGCTGGCCAAGAAGGAACTGTGTTGTCCTTCTTCCACCCTCCATTTGGAAAATGGTTTTTCCCCCAGCCTCCGGGTTTTCCTCTTAGTGTGGGGAAGCCTAGTCAGTTGGAGGGGGTGACTGGGAATGTAGCCTTCCTGCCTACTACTGTGTATTTCAAATGTGCATTCAGAGTCTCATGCATGGCTCTGTGTTAGTCTCTGGGCTGAAAGCCCCCATTCCTAGCAATATTTGGCTAAGTGCTAGAACTTGAAATGCAGTCCATTGCAGATGACCACCCATAGCGGACAGTCCAAAGTGGGAAGTTATGGGGGATCTTTGGGAGACCACGGCTCCTGGCTCACAGGGGGACACTATTCCAAGGACCAGGCCTCAGATTCAGTGGAAGCTAACAGGAGCACAGCTCCTGAACCTTTCTGAGAATTCCACCTCCTCCTTCTGAGAGTTCCACCTCCTTGTCCATTGAATAGTAGGCGCAGCTGCATAACAATCTCTGGATGAGCTCCATCACCGATTTTTCTACAAAATGACCCCTCCCGAGGAGCTTACATCTTCCACATTACTGTGAACTTCAAGCTGCCTAGAGGCATCTCAAATATGCTTGCCATGCCAAGAGGTCTTCTTTCACTTGTTTCTCCCCTCCCATCTTACAGGTGACTCCTCAACTCTTAATGGGAGAGAAGAACCGGACACGAGTGGTGGAGTTTATCTTCCTGGGTTTCTCCGGCATTCCAAACAGCCACATCTATCTCTTCCTGCCATTCCTAACCATTTACTTGGTCACCGTGCTGGGGAACCTCATGATATTTACTCTGATTCAACTGGATCCCAGCCTCCGTACCCCCATGTATTACTTCCTCAGCCATCTCTCCAGCTTAGACATTTGCCTGTCCTCTGTCACAGTCCCCAAGATTCTGGTGAACTTCTTGCGCCAGAAACAAACCATCACCTACAACCAATGCCTGGCCCAGGTATTCTTCTTACTCACTTTCTCAGGGACAGAGGGTGCCATGTTGGCTGTCATGGCCTATGATCGCTATGCTGCCATCTGCAAGCCTTTGCATTACTCTCACCTCATGAGCCCCAAGGTGTGCACCATCCTAGCCTTGGCCACTTGGATCTGGGGCACCATAGACTCCGCTCTCCATACAGCGCTCAGCACCACGTTGTCCTTCTGTGGAGTCAACCAGATTCCTCACATCTTGTGTGATGTCCCCCCACTGTTGAAAATTGCTTGCAACAGTGCACACTTCAATGACTCTGTAATCCACATCTCAAGCTTTTTAGTGGGTGGGGGTCCCTTCTTCTTCATCATTCTCTCCTATGTCTTCATCCTGTCTTCCATCTTGAAGATCCGTTCCACCAACACCAAGCGCAAAGCCTTCTCCACCTGTGCTTCTCACGTCACTGTTGTCATCATTTATTTTGGAAACGGAATGCTTAACTATAACCGTCCAAGCGCTGGTTATTCCTTAGAGATTGACACTCTGGTCTCAATCATGTTCTGTATAATCCCCCCTATGGTCAACCCCCTCATCTACAGCCTCCGGAACAAGGACATGAGAGAGGCCTTCCGGAAGGTTCTAGAAAGCCAGGCAAAGGCGAAACATCACAATACTATGAATTAAGGCACCAGAGATGTTTTGTATTCCCTTTTCAGCTACTAATTGTGGGACAATATGGATTCTGGTGGTTTGTTTGTTTGTTTTTGCCATAGTGGACATGTTGAGGCAGTAAGAAAGACACAGGTTCAACAGGCGAATTGAAACATATGAAATAGGGTATTAGAACATGAGTAACACACACTATACAAAATAAGCTAAGCCCAAGAATTAAGGGGATATGGAAGGAGAAGGACAGAATGAATGGGGAAAAAAAATGGACATGGTAGAGAGCACAGCCTATGCTCAATTTTCCAAATGCTTAGTTCTAAGCATTTCCCAGTTACCAGACTTTCTGGCTCCCGTGAAGCTTAGATGTGTTATGACTATGGCGCAATGTCTTAGCTGGTTAGATGTTTCTTCTCATAGGAGAGTATTTACCCTGACTAGATGCGTGGCTATTCTGTCAATTGCACTAGAAGGGAAATACAAAAAGCTCCCATATGCAGAAAGACTTTCCCCCCGCACTACATGTGAAGCAGAATCACAGGGACATGTCTTTTCCATTGCCCTTTTTATAAAGAATTATGGGATAAGAATATTTCTTCCCTCTTTGATAGATCAACACTTTCCATGGATGAGGTCTGCTTGGAGGAACGTTTTTCAGACGAGAATCCAACTCTCTCCAGGAAAATGCCCAAAGTTTTGTGTTCATGTGATAAAATTCTGTACTAAGTAACAGAGCTATACATATACTTACATATATACATACATACAAATATACATACTTACATACACACACACATACATACATATTTATTTATTTATTTAGTAGGCTTATATTTCGTCTTTTCCCATAAATGGGCTCAAGGTAGATACTTACTTATGTGCATACTTACATACATACTTAAATACATACTAACATACATACATACTTACAGACATGCATACATATATACATACTTATATGCATACATACATACTAGTATGCATACATACTTACATACATGATAGAATAAATAGTTAATGTTCATTAATTCAATGAAAAGAAGAAGTATAAAAGCCAGAAGGCCCCCACCCCTTCCTCAGCTTTTGGCAGTTGAACTTTTGTGTGCTAGCTTCCTGATGTGGTTTTGTGCTTATGCCATTTCCTACTGCAGTCTCTTAGCAACCCTTTAGTTTTAGGTTTAGAGTTAAAACTTCCTTTTTTGTTTTCTGTTTTTTATACATTGCCTTTCTAGCCAGCATAAGTAACCTTTTTCTGGGGAAATGTTTTTCATGAATTAAGCAAGCCAAACTTATAAATCTATGATATTTAGCATGAAGAGTAGGTTAAGATATGGTACAAACAATTAGCCACTAGGGCAAAATTAGTTTTAGAGCTGTATACTCAGTTGAGTCATGCACACTGTTACTGCATAGATAAGAGGTGTCAGAACTGGGAACTTCAAAGAAAACGCATTATTCCTTTCTCACACCCAGAGAGACAGTTGTTTGTTCCCAGGCTCCTTATTTCCCCTCAAGGAGGAAGAAGCCCCTCTGTCTTTCTCTGGCCTGCCGGCTTCAAAGGGGACCTGCAGATGTTTGTGAGTGGTTATCCGTCACCCTTCAGTGGTTAGTGTTTGTTTGAAATGCAGAATCACAGGGTTAGTAAAGTTCACAATATGGAGTCGGTTGTGCTAACTGAGTACCATTCTAGCTAAGCATATAGATAAAGTTACAAGTTCTGACAAGAGGAAGTGTTGCTGGGCGGGGATATTTGTAACTTTTACCTTATATGGCTAAAAGCCCTAGCCTAACGGTCGTTGAAGTCAGACTGTAAGCTCTGCGCCAATGGCAATCAGCCTCAGAGCAAGAGAGGGAGTGACGTTGGGAACCTTTTAAAAGGCAAGGGGCTTGGCCAAATCAGGCAGAGAGTCTTTGCTTGTCTCTCTCCGCTGTCTGCAGAAAGCGAAAATAAAGCTGCTTTTCTCTGAACAACAAGTCTCCGCCTGGTAATTTTTATTGGATAGGGGCATCGCTCCTAAAAACCGGTTAACAATTTCTGGTGTCAGAAGTGGGATAGAGAAGCCCCCTTTGGGGTTGGGCCTTTGGTCCTGGTCCATTGGAGAGCAGCGTGAACGCTCCTCTCCTGCGATTTTGGAGGGCTCCCCAGCTGAGTTCAGCTGCCAACTCGCTGTTTGAGGGGTGGCACCTTACTCCCCAAGAACCCACAAGGGGACATTCAGTTGAAAACAGCCCACCGGAGGAGTCTGCTGTGTGGAACCGGTGAGTAGAATATAAAATAGTGTGGGGGAAAACTAAAATAGTTTTGGGTGTTGAGTCTGTTTGTTGGTGTGAATGCTGTGTGTGCGAGTCCTTTTTTTTATAATGGGACGGTAAAATAAGACGTCTAAGGTAAAGAGGAATGAGAATTGGGGTTTTGAGTCCCCTAATAATAGAGCATCAAGGATGAGGAAAACAGGCGCCAAAGGGGAAGGGAATTCCGTTGGGGACGCCCAGACTTTGGAGAGGCCAGAGTCAGGAATTCCCGGAGATAGTTCATTGAGAAGACTACTCTCCAATTGGGATAAAGGAATTTGGGGTTTGAGGCACCTAAAGATAAAATTAGTCACGAGGTTTAGATCCCCTTCCTGGTGTGTAAATGGTCTGACTGTGTATTATTGAATGGCTGTATTTTTTTACATTGGACCACTTAGGTAGCCACAAATGAGGTTCCTGTAAAACAACACAGGCATATGAGATCATCGTTTATATTTGGAACAGGAGCCTAGTCCCAGAGTGGGAAAGGAAGCTCCGTACATTTGCTGTGAATAGCCTTCATTAGACGGCTATTGCTCCCCAGCCTCCTTAAGGTGGCCTGGGAGAAGCCTAAACAAAACAATCAGAAAATGTCTTCATTTGACCCTTTAGAATATAAGCCCATCTGCTCCCCATTCAAGGAGGTAAAGAGAAAGGAGGGGGCGGGGAGACGAAGTGGCTGTGGCTGCCCCCCCCCGCTCTCCTGTAGGCGAGATAGTGGCCGCCTTAAGTGGAGAAAGGCAGGGTCATCTCCTCTCTTACAAAGAGGCGGAGACTGAAAAGAGTTGAAAATTATTCTTTTACAAAAGGAGAGAAAGCCCAGGCAAATTATTGAAGCCAGAGAAAAAGAAAAATTAAAAAATGTCCCCCCTTAGGTAAGTGTCTATGGGAGACCAATTGGGGTAAGGTCCCACTAACCAGCTCAGATTAGCTGGCAGGGATCACATACATAAAAGCAAAAGGAAATTTGGAGGAAAGAAAATGGGGCGAGGAAAAGGCTAGAGAAAAGGAATGCGGCTTATGGTTCACAACAGACCATAACAGCCCAGAGGAAGAGAAGGGGGGGGGGGTGAAAAGAAAGTAGGAGAGAGAAAGAGCAGGAGAAAGGAACAAGGTTTGGAACAAAGGAAGATGATTGAGAGGATACTTGTAAGTTTTCATGCAGATTTAGGAAGGAAAGGAGATTTAAAATGCAATGGATTGGACTGCCCTGCAAGATGCAGTGCAATACAGGAGAGAATGGCAGGGGTATGGAAGCCGGCCTTAGTCTGCCCTTGCGGGGAGGGCAGTATACAAATAAAAAGTTAATTATTATTATTATTATTATTATTATTATAAAAGTTTGTGGAGAGGACAGTCCTCTTACAGCTTAAACGGTGGGTGTGAGGGTGCTATTTTGGGAGAGTGCATCCAGAAATGCAAGGATTATATAATAGTGTGTTATAGGCATAAAAATCTGACTGAAAATCGATTTTAAAAGGCTGCAAGAAACATTGCTTTATAATATTTAACTTATGATATAGAGGTAATTTTTTACTGACATTAGTGGATGCTTAAAAAGGATTAGGCAAATTTTGGAGAGAAAAAATTAAAATATCTCAGTAGCTACTGAGTCATGCTTGTGGCATCCTCACTTGAGTTTGCCAAGGTCTGTTGGGGATGCTTAGTAAATTAGATTACTATTCTAAGAAGGATAATTTTTTTTGTTTGGTCGATTTAGTTAATAGGTAGATTTCTACTGTGTATTAGGAGCATCTGTTTGACTAGTGCTGGAGAGCAAATGCCCAGGTACACCAACTCTTTTGTCATTCTGAAGTACAAGAGAACTGTATCAAAAGGTCCTCACAATATGAAATAATGTTATTAAAAACTAGAGCTTACACTCTCAGTGTCTGAAAGGGGTTTTGATATGAGATAGTTTAAAGATGTGTCAGAGTTTGGTATGAAGGGTTTTTTGAATGTAGTCGTGAGACAGGGGTCACAAAACCCAGGTTTGCAGAGACAGGACGAGAGCAGAGAAGAGGGGGTGAATCGTGAAGAGGGAGCAAGGACGGGGTTTGAAACAGAAAAATTGGTGAGGCAGGCAAGGTGTTCTGAGGATTAGGAATAGGGGGTCAGGGCTGTCTGGCATTTAGCCCCCCCTTAGCCGAGCCTTTGTTAACTTTAAGGATGGGTGAGTTAGGTATAGATGTGGAATTTTTGGTGGATTCAGGAGCAAGGAGTGGAGAATGTATACAAATGCTGTGTCAGAAGGAATGTTGGGGGCAGGGAAATTTGAAACTCTGGAAAGTAGTGTGGGAAGGCATTGTAAAATTGTGGGAATAGAAAATTGTGAGGGCTCAGTGCCCATTTTAAAACCCCTTCAAGTTCAATGCAAGGGGAGGGCAGGTGTGGAGCTACATGGTTCTTTTGAATGCCTGTTTCAGACACTTGCCTGTTGGGAGCTAGAGATTTAATGTGCAAATTGGGTCTGTGCAGTCAGAATGGCTGCGCTGAAAGAAGTGCATGGAAAAAAAAATTGACCCCAAAATTTGGGCGTGCCCGGGTAACCCAGGATTGTTACAGATCCCCCCAGTAAAGATAAGGATCTTAAGGAAGTAAACAAGGTTGTGATTCCATGAGCCCCCATGGTACCTGTCCCCCTCAAATTTTGCAGAGCATTCCCTGTTGTCATAAAGTGTATACTGTGATTGATTTGAAATCTGCCTTTTTTCTGTGTTCCCCTGGCCAGTGAATCAAGGTCTATTTTTGCCTTCCAGTGGCCTCACCCTGACACTGGCCATTTGACCAGGTTTTCAATGGAAAGTACTGCCCCAGGGATACACAGAATCCCCCACAATTTTTGGGGAAGCATTGGCTTCTGTATTGCAGGAATGGAAAATGTAAATGACTTGTTGATAAGTGGAGAGGTGGAAAATTAGGTTGAGAAAGCTAGTATAAGCTTATTGAATTTTTTTTTGAGACAAAGAGGATTGTGGGTGGTGACTTAAAACCCCCAGAGGATTGAAGGAATCCAGAAGTTAGAAATGAAAAAGGGAAATAAAAGGATTTTTGGGAACAGTGAGTTTTTGTAGACAGTGGATTGAAGGATATTCTGAATTGGTCCAAACCTTTCTAGAAAAATTTGTGGGACGACGGGTGTAGTCCCAGGCCAACGCTCTGGTGGCCAGATGTACTCCTTGCCAGCGGGCAAACAAAACACAACTCTCAGAAAACCGAGATGGGTGGGAGACCGTTGGCAGTGCATCCCTTCGAATGTATCCAGTGTGATTTCATTGATTTGCCTCAGGTGGGAAGGGTTAAACATTGCCTGGTCCTCACTGACCAATTGACTGGGTGAGTAGAAGCTTTCCCCACAACCAGAGCAACTGCTAATATGGTTGTTTAGAATACTATTGGAACAGATTATCCCACGTTTTGGTCTTTTTTAAAGTTTAAGCTCTGATAGGGGCACTTTACCCAGAAGGTTCTGCACCAGGTTATGGAGGCTCTGGGAGTAAAATGGAAGCTCCACACCCCCTGGCAACCCCAGAGTTCAGGAAAGACCAAATGTATGAACCAGAGTGTGAAATGTTACCTTTAGTATTATTTGACATCCAGACAAGGCCTCATCAGTCTACTGGCCTTTCACCATTTGAGTGCTTGTACGGCATGGGAGTTTGGGACGTAACCCCAGGCTCTGGAAATCCCGACTTGCACCTACTGAAAGATGCCTATTTAAGAAAATATTTGCTGGCACTGTTTTCTATTCTTTCTCAAAATAGGGTGGCTGGTGTGACTGTTCAAAGGACTCCACTTGAGACCCCGGTCCATTCTTATCTGCCAGGCCAGTGGGCATACATCAAGGCGTGGAAGACAGAGTCCCTGGTTCCAAAGTGGTTGGGTCCCTACCAAATCCTTCTAACTACGGAGACAGCAATCCAGATGAAAGAAGCAGGGTGGACTCATCACACCTGGGCAAAGCACGTAGTTTCCCCAGAGGCTGAGTGGGAATCGAATCCAGTACCTGGAAAAGACTTAAAAATTACTTTCAAACGGCGAGCAGATAAATAAATGCCCGGACAAGTATTGTTTTGTAAACCTGTGGGTGGACCGGGTCCTGTGGAAGATCATTGGCAGTTTAAACTTGTGTACTTTCCTGCAGAAAAGAAGGGTGAAAAGGAAAGGTGGGAGGTTTGGGTAAATTTAATTGATACTGCACCAACCATTTGGGGTTTAAGGTTTAAAGCTGTGAGTTTTGGTCGAAAAGTGCGATTTTGGGAGATGGATGAAACAAGGAGTACTACAGAAGGGGCAAGAAACGGGGAAGCTGCAAGAAAGGAGGTGGTAGACCCCGAGTTTTGGCACCATCAATACTGTGTAAGAAAATATTATAGTTAAATGTGGAATTTGAGTCAACCCGATGTTTCAGAGTGGACCCTGCTACAGCGTTTAGAGGCTGTACATGGGGCTTTGCCAGATAATTTAACTACAAAGGAAATCGTTTTGTGGAAAGGAAAGTGGTGCTCCCATTTAGATCTTTTGCTATTAGGACAAACATTTTTTGAACCCTTTGCACCTGGCCTCGGGAATTTCGTATCAGGATCTGTGTGGGTGCGAACCCCACTACTAATATATACAGGAAAGCTTTTGTGTTTGCAAAAAGAAAGATAGATTTGGAGTCACAGAAGTGGAGAAAGTGGGAGGCGTGTAACTGGGACCCCGAAGGAGACACCTCGTTATTTGACTCTGAAGTGGAGACCACAAGAGGTCTAAATCCACCTAAAAGTAGAGACTCGAGTAATTGGATATATTTCGATATTGGCCAGTGGGGAGAAAGATTGTGTAATACTTGTAGAGATTGTAAATCTCTAACTGTTTGGCGACCAGGTGGGGAACACCCTTCAAAATGCTGGGACCCCAATCACAGGTTACCACATATTTCTTGGTCTCAACATTGGTGGGCATAATCCATGCCATTGTCACCCAGGACAATGAATGCCCTTGTCTGGTCAGTACCAAGAAGGGACAACAAATTATGCAAACATTGATTTACAAAACTGTATTTCATTGTTCTGGAAAGATAACTATCTGTAGATTTCAAGACACCATATATACAGTGAATGAATGAATATGGTATAAAGAAAAGTGGGGGTTGATAGAATAAATAGTTAATGTTCATTAATTCAATGAAAAGAAGAAGTATAAAAGCCAGAAGGCCCCCACCCCTTCCTCAGCTTTTGGCAGTTGAACTTTTGTGTGCTAGCTTCCTGATGTGGTTTTGTGCTTATGCCATTTCCTACTGCAGTCTCTTAGCAACCCTTTAGTTTTAGGTTTATAGTTAAAACTTCCTTTTTTGTTTTCTGTTTTTTATACATTGCCTTTCTAGCCAGCATAAGTAGCCTTTTTCAGGGGAAATGTTTTTCATGAATTAAGCAAGCCAAACTGTTATAAATCTATGATATTTAGCATGAAGAGTAGGGTAAGATATGGTACAAACAATTAGCCACTAGGGCAAAATTAGTTTTAGAGCTGTATACTCAGTTGAGTCATGCACACTGTTACTGCATAGATAAGAGGTGTCAGAACTGGGAACTTCAAAGAAAACGCATTATTCCTTTCTCACACCCAGAGAGACAGTTGTTTGTTCCCAGGCTCCTTATTTCCCCTCAAGGAGGAAGAAGCCCCTCTGTCTTTCTCTGGCCTGCCGGCTTCAAAGGGCACCTGCAGATGTTTGTGAGTGGTTATCCGTCACCATTCAGTGGTTAGTGTTTGTTTGAAATGCAGAATCACAGGGTTAGTAAAGTTCACAATATGGAGTCGGTTGTGCTAACTGAGTACCATTCTAGCTAAGCATATAGATAAAGTTACAAGTTCTGACAAGAGGAAGTGTTGCTGGGTGGGGATATTTGTAACTTTTACCTTATATGGCTAAAAGCCCTAGCCTAACGGTCGTTGAAGTCAGACTGTGAGCTCTGCGCCAATGGCAATCAGCCTCAGAGCAAGAGAGGGAGTGACGTCGGGAACCTTTTAAAAGGCAAGGGGCTTGGCCAAATCAGGCAGAGAGACGCCTTGTCTTTGCTTGTCTCTCTCCGCTGTCTGCAGAAAGCGAAAATAAAGCTGCTTTTCTCTGAACAACAAGTCTCCGCCTGGTAATTGTTATTGGATAGGGGCACCGCTCCTAAAAACCGGTTAACATACAGATCTTTTGTTTTTGGCATGATCTTAATGTTTTTAACATATATTTCAAATGGTATAATGTATTAACTGTGCCTTAAAACCCACATGGTGGAACTTAAAGGGCCTCATGTCTTTCTTGAAACTCCTGTTACTTTATGCAGGCCTTGGATTCCCAGTTGTCCCAGATTAGAGTCCGTGCTCTTAACCACTACACCAAACTGACCTTCTAGTTCTATTGCTCCCTCCAAATTCTGTAAGCTTGCTTTAGGACACCTTGCATTGTCCATTTCTTCCTTCCAACAACAACAACAAAAAAACCTGGGAAAAGGGAATTCCAAGGGAGAAAGCTGTTCTGTTTTATGTTTACAATAAGTCCTTTTTTGAAACACCATGGATTCTCTGGCATAAATTGTCCCTTGTTGTCCCGGGGCCAAAGGAAGCCCGTTTGAAATCTACGAGTGATAGGGCCTTCTCTGTAATGGCCCCTTCCTGGTGGAACCAGCTGCCAGAAGAGGTAAGGGCCCTGCTTGATCATGCTCAATTCCGCAGGGCCTGTAAGACAACCCTCTTCCGGCAGGTTTACAACTAACTGGCACTGAAATTTGAAATCGAGTGTAGTTTTATAAGACTGTAGAATGTTTTAATATTTTTATATGTAAATTGTTTGAATTGTTTAATTTTAATTATGTAAATTGTATGAAATGTTAAACTTTTATGTCTCATGTTAGATTTTATATGTTGTAAGCCGCCCTGAGCCACCTGGTGGGAAGGGCGGGATATAAATTACAAATAAATAAATAAATAAAAATAAATAAATCTAACAGGGCAGGAGTGACATGCCCGATAATGTGCACATCTTCCCATGTGGCTGCCATCTTGGAGAGAAAGGCACATCCTCTATAACATTCTTTAAAAAAAAAAGACTCCATTTGCAGGTCTGAATTCCTGTTAGCAGTTCTCTTGGCCACAAGATTTGAGAAGTCCAGAATACAACCAGTGTTCCCTCTAAGCTCAGTTAGCGTGAGCTACCTCACAGATTTTTAACTTCCAGCTCACACATTTTTGTCTTAGCTCAGGAAGGATGACCCCAGAGCACAGTAATGTATGCAGGAGCTCACAACTTTAATGCCAGGAGCTCACAAAGTAGAGTTTTTGCTCACAAGACTCGGCAACTTAGAGGGAACATTGAATACAACCCACATCAGCTAAATGGCACAGAACAGAAATTCAGGCCAGGGAGTAAATTGGGGGATAAAGCTGAGAACAAAATAACTAGTCCAGCCCACAGCAGGCTGACAAGTTCTGGACGTGCCTTTGGGTATAAATTATATTTCTCTCCCCTGACGATGTGAGACACAACCCAGATAAATCCCCCTGAGCATCCAGCCGCTGCACTTCACTCCCTGAAGGCCTCCAATCCAGGATCATCCCCAAAGGACCCTCGTCCAAGAACAGAATTCTGCTCTCCTGGGCAGCATCAGTTTGGTATACCTCTTACTGCTCCAGGGCACCAGAGACTTCACACTGGCAGAGGAGACAGGCTTTCGAGACCCTGTGTAGGTTCCACATCTTGGGGCTACCATGCAGTAACATCATGACAACTTTAGGCTAAACTGATCTTGCAAACAGGATGAGCAGGGACCAAAAGCCCAGAGAAGGAGGCGGAAGAGAAGCAGGAGGACTCCTACCTTGACTTGTCATCTACATGCAAAGGTGAGTAGTAGCTTTCCCCAGCCAACAGTATGTCTAGATGCTGAGTAGTTCTCCTCTCAAAGGGCAGGCAGAAACGGGTGGGCTTCTCGAGCCCCTTGGCTGGCAAAACAGCCACTCCAGGTGAACCATACTGAGCTATCTCAGTCTGTACTGTAAGAAGTGTGCAGGCATACGAAAGCTTACAATCCGAAGAAAACTTTGTTGGTCTTAAAGTTACTTCTTGACTCCTACATCGTCATACTGAGCAATGGTTTGCTCAGGTTTTTTTTTTAAAAAAACTTTCAGTAGAATGGAATGGAGTCCACATAGCGTTTCCCCTGAGATTACAGAACACACCAAGAGCAAAGGATGACAGATTGTGTTTTTCCTGCTTTGGCAGCTTAAATTAATGCAATCAAGGGAATGCCAGTTGCATGTGGAAGAGTGGGGAATCAACCCTGGTTCTCCCAGATGACAGTCTGCACTCTTAACCACTACTCCAAACTGACTCAGTGAGGGAGGGATGGTAGCTCAGTGGTAGAGCATCTGCTCAGTAAGCAGAAGGTCCCAGGTTCAATCCCCGGCATTTCCAACTAAAAAGGGTCCAGGCAAATAGGAGTGAAAAACCTCAGCTTGAGACCCTGGAGAGCAGGGGAGGGATGGTGGCTCAGTGGTAGAGCATCTGCTTGGGAAGCAGAAGGTCCCAGGTTCCATCCCCGGCATCTCCAACTAAAAAGGGTCCAGGCAAATAGGTGTGAAAAACCTCAGCTTGAGACCCTGGAGAGCCACTGCCAGTCTGAGTAGACAAGATTGACTTGGATGGACTGAGAGTCTGATTCAGTATATGTTCATATGTTCATGGCTCTGTGACAGAGCTCTTTGAGCCTAATATGAATTTCATGAAGAAGTCTTAGCTTGATGTCAATAGACTGATATTACAGAAGAGAATGGCTCTATGAAAAAGGATTTCTGTGCGAAACGTGATCCATTAGTCGACTGGCACATCAGGAGAAGAAAGAATCCTTTGGAGCCGATATTTTGATTCCACACAGTAAATGGTGAAAGACTGTGACTGCATGTCTCAAATAAACTTTTCTGCAGAGGAATTGGATTACCTTAAGAGAATTGGATGAAAACACTTCTATTGAGGATCCTATCCCCTTTGGAAATAGATTTTGCACTGTCTATGAGGTATCATGGAAGAACAAACAGAGACTTTTCTAAATTGGTTTCTAAATTCTTTATTGGGTATATACACAGTTGTCTGTTGCTTTTTTCCCTGCAATGTACTGTGTTGCTTGTTGCCGTGTTGGTCTGAAGCAGCAGAACAAAGTGAGGGTCAAGGGGCACCTTTAACACCAACAACGTTTTATTCTGAGGTTAACCTTTTTTGTGTATGCACAACAAAGCATATCCCCAGAATAAGATGTTGTTGGTCTTAAAGGTTCCGTTGAACTCAGACTTTGTTCAAAGGAAGCAGGTAGATGCAGGATGGGGAGAACAAAGACACAGTCTTTTTGCAAGGGGGAGACCCAGGGACGGGCCAAGAATTTCTGGCACCCTAGTCAAGGCTTAACTTCAGGCACCCCCCCCCCCTCCCCACACACACACACATAACATACCCAAGTCACTAGGCCAGGGGTGGGGAACAGTGGTTCTCCAGGTGCTTTTTGCCTACAACTCCCTTCAGCCCCAGCCATTGGCCATGCTGGCTGGGGCTGATGGGAGTTGTAGGCAAAAAAAAAATCTGGAGAGCCACTGTTCCCCACCCCTGCACTAGGCAGTCACCTAGTTTGCCTAGTCATGGCAGGGCCAGCCCTCAGGAAGAAGGAGAAGAAGATCGCAGATTTATACCCCGCCCTTTTCTCTGAATCAGAGACTCAGAGCGGCTCACAATCTCCTTTATCTTTTTCCCCACAACAAACAGTTTCCCTATGAAGAAAGGTGAAAACGCTTGGGGCTCTTTAGCTTGGAGAAACATTGACTGCGGGGTGACATGATAGAGGTTTACAAGATTATGCACAGGATACAGAAGGTAGAGAAAGGAGTGATTTTCTCCCTTTCTCACAATATGAGAACTCGTGGGCGCTCCATGAAATTGCTGAGCAGTTGGGTTAGAACTGATAAAAGGAAGTCCTTCTTCACCCAAAGGGTGATTAATATGTGAAATTCACTGCCACAGGAGGTGGTGGCAGTTACAAGCATAGCCAGATTCACGAGGGGACTGGATAAAAATATGGAGCAGAGGTCCATCAGTGGCTCTTAGCCACAGCATATTGTTGGAACTGTCTGGGGCAGTGATGTTCTGTATTCTTGGTGCTGGGGGGGGGGGGTGCAATGTGGAAGGGCTTCTAGCCTCACTTGTGAACCTCCAGATGGCACTTGGTTTTTGTTGGGTTTTTTTGGCCACCATGTGACAAAGTGTTGGACTGGATGGGCCATTGGCCTGATCCAACATGGCTTCTCTTATGTTCTTATGTGACACAGATTGTTGGACTGGATGGGCCATTGGCCTGATCCAAAATGGCTTCTCTTATGTGGGAAGGGCTGAGAGAGATCATTGAGGGGTGCTGAGGTGGAAAGCTTTGGTGGAAGGAGGGAGGAACCAGAACTCATGAATCAGTAACACATCCAATATCCAATGGGGGGGGGGGGGAGTGTTAGCCAAATTTCCTCTGAGATCAAATTGGGGAATTAAATTAATAGGCAAATGGCCAGAGCAGGATCGATGCCCTACGTCTACGGGAGTCAAAATTGTCCAGAGACCCAACGAACTGAGGAGAATTGCTGCTAAAATTCAAGGTGTTTATTAATAATAAGTTCTCATGCAGTTACACTAGCATTCACACCATCGTAATTGAACTAGGAATATTCAGTGGTGAAAAACTAGATAGGGACATTTGCATTAGCAGGACTGAAGCATCCATCACGGGGTGATACGACTACCTGTCCAAAGAGAAGAGAAGATCTCAATAGCCATGGCAGGAGGGAAGGGGGGCAGCAAGAACCGGCCAAATCAGAGTCTGGAGACAACCTTTGCTGGCAATAAGGGAGTCCAGGAGGGGCCCAGAACACCCACTTACTTGACCTTAAATAGTCAGATTCATAACTTGAAGTCAAAAGGAGCAGTGACCACTGGGCAGTGGCCCTCATTGGAGTGGACATTTGTTTTTAGCCCTGTTGATTGGTTCCCACTGAGGACCAATGAAGGCCGGGATTCTGTTACCACGTGACAATTCGGAGTCCAGAGACTAACTGCCTGTGACACCTCTAGGGAACTTTAGCAAAACAAAAAGGAGGAAAGGGAAAACAATGGATGTGGCCAGTTGGCAGCTAGTCTCGACGTTGGGTATTGACTTGTTGATGAGTCCCTGGCTTCGTTGGTGCAACCTCCTTTCATCTGAGCCAGCAGTAGTCTGTATGCAGAGGCGTGGTTGCAGCTGCGAACGTGTTGTGGCTGTTTTGCAGTGATAAGAACATAAGAGAAGCCATGTTGCATCTGCACAATGGCCCGTCCAGTCCAACACCCTGTGGCTAAAAAACCCAGGCGCCATCAGAAGGTCCACCATAGGGGCTAGAAGCCCTCCCACTGTGCCCCACCCCAAGCACCAAGAATACAGAGCATCACTGCCCCTGAGAGAGAGTTCCACCAATACGCTGCGGCTGATAGCCACTGATGGACCTCTGCTCCATATGCTTATCCAATCCCCTCTTGAAGCTGGCTATGCTTATAGCCGCCACCACCTCCTGTGGCAGTGAATTCCACATGTTAATCACCCTTTGGGTGAAGAAGGACTTCCTTTTGTCCGTTCTAACCCAACTGCTCAGCAATTTCACAGAGTCCCCACGAGTTCTCATATTGTGAGAAAGGGAGAAAAGGACTTCTTTCTCTACCTTTTCTATCCCATGCAGAATCTTGTAATGCTGGTCAAGAAGGAACTGTGTTGTCCTTCTCCCACCCTCCCTTTGGAAAACGGTTATTCCCCCAGCTTCTGGGTTTTCCTCTTAGTGTGGGGAAGCCTAGTCAGTCGTGGAGGGGGTGACTGGGAATGTAGCCTTCCTGCCTTCTACTGTGTACTTGAAATGTGCATTCAGAGCCTCATGCATGGCTCTGTGTTAGTCTCTGGGACGAAAGTTCCCATTCCTAGCAATATTTGGTGTAAGTCAAAATGCCCTCAAAAGAGGTTGGGGAATTAACAGGTGGGCACCTTGGGCTTCAAAGGATCTAGAACCTATGTATACAGGATTCACTTCCAGAAATTATTGCTTAAATTTACCAAGGATGCTAATTAAGCGAAACCATTATTACAGAAAAATATAGAACACACACATACGAGGGCATGAATTTATACAACACACATAGAGTCCTAATAAAAATAGAGATAAATATATAGAGGTAACATAAGGATGGACAAACAGGGTGATAATTATCAATCGTAGTCTTCAAAGAAGGTTCTGATGGCGACAAATGAGGACTAGGGGGAGTGGACCCTCAACTGATCAAGAATCGGGGGTGTATCTAAACAGTGGAAATGGGTTACTGCTAGATGCACATGTGTAAAAATGTTGGGTCAGAGGTTATAAGGCTTCTCCTGAGCCCTAAGGGGGTGGGAGGTCCAGGGGCGGATGACTGGTGGTCAGCTGGTACATGACCTCACAAAAAGGGGAGTCTCTGCAATGACCATAAGGGCTGGACTTATGCAGCAGCCAATAGCCAGTTTATTGGCGGCATCTGATTGGATGCCCATTCCTGGCCAATGAGAGGACTTGGCCCTGGCTACCTGATTGGACTTCCAGGCAATGAAGGGCCAAGGTGGGAGGCTCCAAGGTGACCATCAAAAGAAAGAATGTGTGACATTCCTGGGGTGGGCGTGACTGAAAGCTATTCAACATATCAAAAAGGTGTCAATAGATGGCCGAATTGCTACCAAAGGTGGCACCCAATCTATACAAAGACACTTGGCTCTGCACGAAGCTGTTCTTCCTCTTCTTTATTCCTCTGCTGGTGCCATCCTTTGTCTTGGTTCCAATGAACCAAGTCTGGCAGATTCCCTTCCTGGGGTGAGTTTGATTGCCTTATACACAGGTGACGTCTATTGTGTATTTGAGACACCTGCTTCGTTATCATGGAGTCTGGTGAGGCAGAACGATAGTGGCTGGTGGTGTTAGCCTTCCCAGAGGGATTCCATGGTCAGGGCTGGAAACAGCTTGTCTGGGCAGTCCCTGACAGCGCACCTTCTCCTGATGCAACGGCTGAGATGGCGACTGGAAACCCATCTTTCCTCCTGATCAGCACTCTTCCAGAGTCGCTGAGTGCTTGCTGCAATGTTATCAGTGCTCACATAAGTCCCTTATATTCAGGTAGACAAAAACCCACATTTCTTGGCAGATGTGTGTGAGTTGAATCTCCAGGCAGCCTGGCAACCATACTGGTGATCACGATGTCCATGTGTATGAAAAGTAGGAGGCTTTTTGCTCACATTGGCTAAGTGCTAGAACTTGAAACGCAGTCCATTGCAGATCGCCATCCATAGCACACAGTCCAAAGTGGGTAGTTATGGGGGATCTTTGGGAGACCACAGCCCCTGGCTCACAGGCGGACACTCTTCCAAGGACCAGGCCTCAGATGCAGTGGGAGCTCACAGGAGCACAGCTCCTGAACCTTTCTGAGAGTTCCACCTCCTTGTCCATTGAACAGTAGGTGCGGCTGCATAACAATCCCTGGATGAGCTCCACCACCTATTTTTCGACAAAATGACCCCTGCCGAGGACCCTACATCTTCCACACGACCACTGTGAACTTCAAGCTGCCTAGAGGCATCCCAAATGAGCTTGCCGTGCCAAGAGGTCTTCTCTCACTTGTTTCCCCCCTCCCATTTTACAGGTGACTCCTGAACTCTCAATGGGAGAGAAGAACCAGACGCAAGTGGTGGAGTTTGTCTTCCTGGGTTTCTCCGGCATTCCAAACAGCCACATCTACCTCTTCTTGCCATTCCTAGCCATTCACTTGGTCACCGTGATGGGGAACCTCATGATATTTACTCTGATTCAACTGGATTCCAGCCTCCGTACGCCCATGTATTACTTCCTCAGCCATCTCTCCTTCCTAGATATCTGTGTCTCCTCCGTCACGGTCCCCAAGATCCTGGTGAACTTCTTGTACCAGCGGCAGACCATCTCCTACAACCAGTGCCTGGCCCAGATCTTCTTCTTACTCTCTTTCTCAGGGACAGAGGCTGCCATATTGGCTATCATGGCCTATGATCGCTATGCTGCCATCTGTAAACCTTTGCATTACTCCCGCCTCATGAGCCCCAAGGTGTGCACCATCCTCGCCTTGGTCACTTGGATCTGGGGCACCCTATACTCCGCTCTCCACACAGCACTCAGCACCACGTTGTCCTTTTGTGGAGTCAACCAGATTCACCATATCTACTGTGATCTGCCCCCACTGATGGAAATTGCTTGCAACAATGCACACATCAATGACTTTGTAATCCACACCGCAAGCTTTTTAGTGGCTGGGGGTCCCTTCTTCTTCATCATTCTCTCCTATGTCTTCATCCTGTCCTCCATCTTGAAGATCCGTTCCGCCAACACCAAGGGCAAAGCCTTCTCCACCTGCGCTTCTCACCTCACTGTTGTCATCGTTTACTTTGGAAATGGATTGCTTAACTATAACCGTCCAAGCGCTGGTTATTCCTTAGAGATTGACACTCTGGTCTCAACCATGTTCTGTATAATCCCCCCTATGGTCAACCCCCTCATCTACAGCCTCCGGAACAAGGACGTGAGAGAGGCCTTCCGGAAGGTTCTAGAAAGCCAGGCAAAGGCGAAACATCACAATACTATGAATTAAGGCACCAGAGATGTTTTGTATTCCCTTTAGAGCTACTAATTGTGGGACAATATGGACTCTGTTGGTTTGTTCGTGCTGTAGTGGACATGTTGAGGCAGTAAGCAAGACACAGGTTCAACAGGCGAATTGAAACATATGAAATGGGGTATTAAAAAATGAATAACACACACCATACAAAATAAGCTAAGCTCAAGAATGAAGGTGTGACGGAACCGGCCCGATTCTACCTTCAGACCCGGTCCCGTCAGCTCCCTATTGAGTCGCCAACTCCTGGAGGGAGCTATTTCTCCTTCGGCCACTTGGGCTCACTGCCACCACCTGCTCAGTCTAGGGGTTCAGATTGGGAGGAACAGGACTCTCAATCCCCCTCTCCAGCTCTGAGGCCAGGCCTCAAGGTCCTCTGCCACCCTGTACTTGGGATTCACAGAGACCACAGCACTGGAGGATTGGCACCTTATCCAACCACAGGCCTTCCCCCTTTCCTCGGGGCCCCCTTCATAAAGCGTGGTCTAAAGCGGTTGGGGATCTATGTGGTACAGAGTTTGACTGCCAGCATTCAAAACAGTAAAAATATTTAATTAAAAGAGAACAAGAAAAACAAAACAAAACAAAACAAAAACAGTTGCGTGTAAAAGTTTAGCACAGCACAGCACCCGCACAGCAACCAGCATGACAAATAAAAGGTGGCCAGAGCAGGATCGATGACCTATGCCTATGGGTGTCAAAATTCTCCAGAGACCCAACGAATTGAGGAGAATTGCTGCTAAAATTCAAGGTGTTTTTATTAATAATAAGTTCTCATACAGTTACACTAGCAGTCACACCATCGTAATAGAACTAGGAATATTTAGTGCACATCCAGTCCAACACTCTCTGTCACATAAGAGAAGACATGTTGGATCAGGACAATCGCCCATCCAGTCCAACACTCTGTGTCACAACCTCATTTGAGATGCCTATAGGCAGCTTGAAGTTCATAGTGGTCGTGTGGAAGATGTAGGGTCCTCGGGAGGGGTCATTTTGTAGAAAATTTTGGAATATTTATTAATTTTTATGGTTTTATCTGTTTTAAAGTTATTCCCTTACATGTTTAAATACTGTTTAATTTATGTTGGATCTAATGCTGGAAGCCGCCCTGAGCCACTTGTGGGAAGGGCGGGATATAAATTCTAAATAAATAAATAAATAAATAAATAAAAAATAGGTGATGGAGCTCATCCAGAGATTGTTATGCAGCTGCGCCTACTATTCAATGGACAAGAAGGTGGAACTCTCAGAAGGAGGAGGTGGAATTCTCAGAAAGGTTCAGGAGCTGTGCTCCTGTTAGCTCCCACTGAATCTGAGGCCTGGTCCTTGGAATAGTGTCCCCCTGTGAGCCAGGAGCCGTGGTCTCCCAAAGATCCCCCATAACTACCCACTTTGGACTGTCCACTATGGGTGGTCATCTGCAGTGGACTGCATTTCAAGTTCTAGCACTTAGCCAAATATTGCTAGGAATGGGGACTTTCATCCCAGAGACTAACACAGCCATGCATGAGACTCTGAATGCACATTTGAAATACACAGTAGTACATTTGAAATACACAGTAGTAGGCAGGAAGGCTACGTTCCCAGTCACCCCCTCCAACTGACTAGGCTTCCCCACACTAAGAGGAGAACCTGAAGGCTGGGGGGAAAACCATTTTCCAAATGGAGGGTGGAAGAAGGACAACACAGTTCCTTCTTGGCCAGCATTACAAGATTCTGCATGGGATAGAAAAGGTAGAGAAAGAAGTCCTTTTCTCCCTTTCTCACAATTTGAGAACTTGTGGGCACTCCGTGAAATTGCTGAGCAGTCGGGTTAGAACGGACAATAGGAAGTCCTTCTTCACATATAATTCACTGCCACATGAGGTGGTGGTGGCTTCAAGCATAGACAGCTTCAAGAGAGGATTGGAGAAGCATATGGAGCAGAGGTCCATCAGTGGCTATTAGCCACAGCATATTGAACATATATGAACATATGAAGCTGCCTTATACAGAATCAGACCCTTGGTCCATCAAAGTCAGTATTGTCTTCTCAGACTGGCAGCGGCTCTCCAAGGTCTCAAGCTGAGGTTTTTCACACCTATTTGCCTGGATCCTTTTTTGGAGATGCCAGGGATTGAACCTGGGACCTTCTGCTTCCCAAGCAGATGCTCTACCACTGAGCCACCGTCCCTATATTGTTGGAACTCTCTGTCTGAGGCAGTGATGCTCTGTATTCTTGGTGTTTGGAGTGGGGCACAGTGGGAGGGCTTCTAGCCCCACTGGTGGACCTTCTGATGGTGCTTGGGTTTTTTGGCCACGGTGTGACACAGAGTGTTGGACTGGATGGGCCATTGTCCTGATCCAACATGGCTTCTCTTATGTTCTTATGTGACACAGAGTGCTGGACTGGATGGGCCATTGGCCTGATCCAACATGGCTTCTCTTCTGTTCTTATGTGACACAGAGTGTTGGACTGGATGGGCCATTGTCCTGATCCAACATGGCTTCTCTTATGTTCTTCTGTGACACAGAGTGTTGGACTGGATGGGCCATTGTCCTGATCCAACATGGCTTCTCTTATGCTCTTATGTGAAAGAGAGTGTTGGACTGGATGTGCCATTGTCCTGATCAAACATGGCTTCTCTGATGTTCTTATGTTCTTAGTACTGCAAAGCAGCCACAACACGTTCGCAGCTGCAACCACGCCTCTGCATACAGACTACTGCTGGCTCAGATGAAAGGAGGTTGCACCAACGGAGCCAGGGACTCATCAACAAGTCAATACCCAACATCGAGACTAGCTGCCGACTGCCACATCCATTGTTTTCCCTTTCCTCCTTTTTGTTCTGCTAAAGTCCCCTAGAGGTGTCACAGGCAGTTAGTCTCTGGACTCCGAATTGTCACGTGGTAACAGAATCCCGGCCTTCATTGGTCCTCAGTGGGAACCAATCAACAGGGCTAAGATCAAATGTCCACTCCAATGAGGGCTACTGCCCAGTGGTCACTGCCCCTTTTGACTTCAAGTTATGAATCTGACAATTTAAGGTCAAGTAAGTGGGTGTTCTGGGCCCCTCCTGGACTCCCTTATTGCCAGCAAAAGTTGTCTCCAGGCTCTGATCTGGCCGGTTCTTGCTGCCCCCCTTCCCTCCTGCCATGGCTATTGAGATCTGCTCTTCTCTTTGGACAGGTAGTCGTATCACCCCGTGATGGATGCCTCAATCCTGCTAATGCAAACGTCCCTATCCAATTTTTCACTGAATATTCCTAGTTCTATTACGATGGCGTGAATGCTAGTGTAACTGTATGAGAACTTATTATTAATAAAAACACCTTGAATTTTAGCAGGAATCCTCCTCAATTCGTTGGGTCTCTGGAGAATTTTGACACCCGTAGGCATAGGTCATCGATCCTGCTCTGGCCATTTGCCTATTAGTTTAATTCCCCAATTTGATCTCAGAGGCAATTTGGCTAACACCCCCCCCCCCCCCCAAAATGGATATTGGATGTGTTACTGATTCATGAGTTCTGGTTCCTCCCTCCCTCCACCAAAGCTTTCCACCTCAGCACCCCTCAATGATCTCTCTCAGCCCCACGCACATAAGAACATAAGGTCAAGTAAGTGGGTATTCTGGGCCCCTCCCAGACCCCCTTATTGCCAGCAAAGGTTGCCTCCAGCCTCTGATCTGGCCAGTTCTTGCTGCCCCCCTTCCCTCCTGCCATGGCTATTGAGATCTTCTCTTCTCATTGGACAGGTAGTCGTATCACCCTGTGATCAATGCCTCAATCCTGCTAATGCAAATGTGCCTATCCAATTTTTCACCACTGAATATTCCTAGTTCAATTACGATGGTGTGAATGCTAGTGTAACTGTATGAGAACTTATTATTAATAAACACCTTGAATTTTAGCAGCAATTCTCCTCAATTCGTTGCAGAAAAGTTCTTTTGAGACATGCAGTCACAGTCTTTCACCATTTACTGTGTGGAATCAAAATATCGGCACCAAAGGATTCTTTCTTCTCCTGATGTGCCAGTCGACTAATGGATCATGTTTCACACAGAAATGCTTTTTCATAGAGCCATTCTCTTCTGTAATATCAGTCTATTGACATCAAGCTAAGACTTCTTCATGAAATTCATATTAGGCTCAAAGAGCTCTGTCACAGAGCCATGAACATATGAACATATACTGAATCAGACTCTCAGTCCATCCAAGTCACTGGCAGTGGCTCTCCAGGGTCTCAAGCTGAGGTTTTTCACTCCTATTTGCCTGGACCCTTTTTAGTTGGAGATGCCGAGGATTGAACCTGGGACCTTCTGCTTACTGAGCAGATGCTCTACCCCTGAGCCACCATCCCTCCCTCACTGAGCCAGTTTGGAGTAGTGGTTAAGTGTGCAGACTCTCATCAGGGAGAACCAGGTTTGATTCCCCACTCTTCCACGTGCAACTTGATTGCATTAATTTAAGCTGCCAAAGCAGCAAAACCACCATCTGTCACCCTTTGCTCTTGGTGTGTTCTGTAATCTCAGGGAAAACGCTATGTGGACTCCATTCCATTCTACTGAACGTTTTTTTAAGAAAAACCTGAACAAACCATTGCTCAGTATGACGAAGTAGGAGTCAAGTAGAACCTTTAAGACCAACAAAGTTTTATTTGGATTTTAAGCTTTCGTATGCCTGCACACTTCTTCAGACAAGGGAATGGGGTACAGACTGAGATAGCTCAGTATGGTTCACCTGGAGTGGTTGTTTTGTCAGCCAAGGGGCTCGAGAAGCCCACCCTTTTCTGCCTGCCCTTTGAGAAGGGAACTACTCAGCATCTAGAAATACTGTTGGCTGGGGAAAGCTGCTACTCACCTTTGCACGCAGGCGACAAGTCAAGGTAGGAGTCCTCCTGCTTCTCTTCCGCCTCCTTCTCTGGGCTTTTGGTCCCTGCTCATCCTGTTTGCAAGATCAGTTTAGCCTAAAGTTGTCATGATGTTACTGCATGGGAGCCCCAAGATGTGGAACCTACACAGGGTCTCGAAAGCCTGTCTCCTCTGCCAGTGTGAAGTCTCTGGTGCCCTGGAGCAGACAGCGGTATACCCAACTGATGTTGCCCTGGAGAGCAGAATTCTGTTCTTGGATGAGGGTCCGTTGGGGATGATCCTGGATTGGAGGCCTTCAGGGAATGAAGTGCAGTGGCTGGAAGCTCAGGGGATTTGCCTGAGTCGTGTCTCACATCGTCAGGGGAGAGAATAATTTATACCCAGAGGCACGTCCAGAACATGGCATCATGCTGTGGGCTGGAGTAGTGAGTTTGTCCTCAGCTTTATCACCCAACCTATTCCCTGGTCTGAATTCCTGGTCTGTGCAATTTGCCCGGTCCTAGTAAAATGCATGAGATGGGGTTGTATTCTGGGCTTCTGAATTCTTGTGGCCAGGTGAACTGCTAACAGGGATTCAGACCTGCAAATGGAGTCTCTTTTAAAAAGTGTTGCAGGAGATGTGCCTTTCTTTCCAGCCATCCTTGCATGTATCCAAGATGGCAACCACATGGGAAGATGTGCACATTTTCTGGCGTGTCACTCCAGGCCCTGTTAGGTTTATGCCAGGGAATCCGTGGTGTTTCAAAAAAGGACTTATTGTAAACATAAAACAGAGCAACTTTCTCCCTTGGAGTTCCCTTTCCCCAGGGATTTTTTTGTTGGAAGGAAGGTATGGACAATGCAAGATGTCTTAAAGCAAGCTTGCAGAATTTGGAGGGAGCAATAGAACTAGAAGGTCAGTTTGGTGTAGTGATTAAGAGCACGGACTCTAATCTGGGAGAACTGGGTTTGATTCCCGACTCCTCCACATGCACCTGCTGAGTGACTCTGAGTTAGCCACAGTCCAAGTGAAGTGCAGAGTATAAATCCAATATCATCCTCCTCCTCCTCCTCTTCTTCTTCATCAGACTGGTCTTAGCAGTAGGATCTACGGGTCTTAGTGGACCATATGATGAGCATGAGTCAGCTGTGTGATGCAGTTTGATGGAGTGGCTAAAAAGGCCAGTGCGATTCTGGGCTGTATCAACAGAAGTCTTGTGTCCAGATCACGTGAAGTGATGGTGTCGCTTTACTGGTAAGACCTCACCTGGAGTCTCGTGTTCAGTTTTGGGCACCACATTTTAAGAAGGATCTAGACAAGCTGGAAGGGGTCCAGAGGAGGGCAACGAAGATGGTGAGGGGTCTGGAAACCAAGTCCTATGAGGCAAGGTTGAAGGAGCTGGGCCTGTTTAGCCTGGAGAGGAGGTGGCTGAGAAGTGATAGGATCACCATTTTCAAGGACTTGAAGGGCTGTCATCTAGAGGATGGGGTGGAATTGTTTTCTGTAGCCCCAGAAGGAATTGGGTACTGTGCTAACACGACCCCTCTTCCCACAGGCATCTTGTTTAGGAGACGGACTTTGGGGAAAGAAATGCTTCATTTTTGCTTGGCTCGGGCATCAATTGGAGTGGCAAAGGCTCTGTTAAAACAGCATCTTTCAGAGACTGTGGGGAGTCCTGCCATACAGGGTGGCCCTCAAAAAATGCCGTCTTTGCCTAGAACAGAAGTTCCTTTGGGATTTCTTCTGCCCCTGGAGATGGGAGATATTCTGTGCCACCTCTTCCAGAGAGAGCGAGCTCTGTGTGTGCGCGAGGCAGTGGAAGCAGAAGCAGACAAGAGTCTCTGAGCGTCCTAAAGACAAGTTTTTATCACACCATCAGCTATTTCATCTCCCTCTGTTGTGTTTCTGGAGTGTATTTACAGCCAATGACTGTTAACCACCCCTTTACATACAGTCCGGGGTTGTTTTGTATTAAAAGAGGTGGTGGAGCTCATCCAGGGATTGTGATGCAGCTGCACCTCCTATTCAATGGACAAGGTGGGAAGGAGGAGGCAGACGCCTCAGAAAGGTTCAGGAGCTCCAGCGGAACCCAAGGCCTGCATAGAGTAACGGGAGTTTCAAGAAAGACATGAGGCCCTTTCAGTTCCACCATGTGGGTTTTAAGGCACAGTAAATACATTGTACCATTTGAAATATGTGTTAAAAACATTAAGATCATGCCAAAAAGAAAAGATCCGTATGTAAGTATGTATGCATACTAGTATGTATGTATGTATGCATGTAAGTATGTATTGAAGTATGTATGTAAGTATGTACATAAGTAAGTATCTGCCTTGAGCCCATTTATGGGAAAAGGTGAAATATAAGTCTACTAAATAAATAAATATGTATGTATGTATGTGTGTATGTAAGTATATAAGTATGTATGTATGTATGTATGTATGTATGTATAGCTCTGTTACTTAATACAGAATTATATCACATGAACACAAAACTTTGGGAATTTTCCTAGAGAGAGTTGGATTCTCATCTGTAAAAGTTCCTCATAAGAACATAAGAGAAGCCATGTTGGATCAGGCCAATGGCCCATCAAGTCCAACACTCTGTGTCACACAGTGGCAAAAAATGTTATATACACACATACACTGTGGCTAATAGCCACTGATGGACCTGTGCTCCATATTTTTATCTAAACCCCTCTTGAAAGTGGCTATACTTGTGGCCGCCACCACCTCCTGTGGCAGTGAATTCCACATGTTAATCACCCTTTGGGTGAAGAAGTACTTCCTTTTATCCGTCTTAACCTGTCTGCTCAGCAATTTCATCGAATGCCCACGAGTTCTTGTATTGTGAGAAAGGGAGAAAAGTACTTCTTTCTCTACTTTCTCCATTCCATGCATTATCTTGTAAACCTCTATCATGTCACCCCGCAGTCGACGTTTCTCCAAGCTAAAGAGTCCCAAGCATTTCAGTACTCCAAATGAGACCGCACCATCGATTTATACAGGGGCATTATGATACTGGCTGATTTGTTTTCAATTCCCTTCCTAATAATTCCCAGCATGGCGTTGGCCTTTTTTATTGCAAATGCACACTGTCTTGACACTTTCAGTGAGTTATCTATCATGACCCCAAGATCTCTCTCTTGATCAGTCTCTGCCAGTTCACACCCCATCAACTTGTATTTGTAGCTGGGATTCTCAGCCCCAATGTGCATTACTTTGCACTTGGCCACATTGAACCGCATCTGCCACGTTGACGCCCACTCACCCAGCCTCAACAGATCCCTTTGGAGTTCCTCACAATCCTCTCTGGTTCTCACCACCCTGAACAATTTAGTGTCATCCGCAAACTTGGCCACTTCACTGCTCACTCCCAACTCTAAATCATTTATGAACAAGTTAAAGAGCATGGGACCCAGTACCGAGCCCTGCGGCACCCCACTGCTTACCGTCCTCCACTGCGAAGACTGCCCATTTATACTCACTCTCTGCTTCCTATTACTCAGCCAGTTTTTGATCCACAAGAGGACCTGTCCTTTTACTCCATGATTCTCAAGCTTTCTAAGGAGCCTTTGATGAGGAACTTTATCAAAAGCTTTCTGGAAGTCAAGGTAAACAACATCTATCGGGTCTCCTTTGTCCACATGTTTGTTCACCCCCTCAAAGAAATGCAACAGGTTAGTGAGGCAAGATCTTCCCTTGCAGAACCCATGCTGAGTCTTCCTCAATAACCCGTGTTCATCAATGTGCCTACTCATTCTGTCCTTGATAATGGTTTCTACCAACTTTCCCGGTATTGAAGTCAGACTGACTGGCCTGTAATTTTCCGGATCTCCTCTGGAACCTTTTTTAAAGATGGGGGTGACATTTGCTACCTTCCAGTCCTCAGGAATGGAGGCAGATTTCAATGAAAGATTACAGATTTTTGTTAGAAGATCCACAAGTTCAACTTTGAGTTCCTTCAGAACTCTCGGATGTATGCCATCCGGACCCGGTGACTTATTAGTTTTTAATTTGTCTATTAGTTGTAGGACCTCCTCATTTGTCACCTCAATCTGACTCAGGTCTTTCAATACCCCTTCCAAAATTAGTGGTTCTGGGGCGGGCAAAAAGTTCTCGTCTTCTACAGTGAAGACGGATGCAAAAAATTCATTTAGCTTTTCAGCCATTTCCCTATCCTCCTTCAGTAATCCTTTTACCCCATGGTCATCCAAGGGCCCCACTGCCTCCCTGGCTGGTTTCCTACTTCTAATATATTTGAAGAAAGTTTTATTGTTGGTCTTTATGTTTTTTGCAATATGCTCCTCATAGTCCCTTTTTGCCTGCCTGATCACAGTCTTGCATTTGATTTGCCACAGCCTGTGTTCCCTTTTACTAATCTCACTTGCATACTAGTGAGATCCTCCAAGCAGACTTTATCCATGGAAAGTGTTAATCTATCAAAGAGGGAAGAAGTAATCTTATCCCGTAAATCTTTATAAAAAGGGCAATGGAAAAGGCATGTCCCAGTGATTCCGCTTCACATGTAGTGCTGGGGAAAAGTCTTTCTGCATATCGGAGCTTTTTGTATTTCCCTTCTAATGCCATTGACAGAATAGCCATGCATCTAGTCAGGGTAAATACTCTCCTATGAGAAGAAACACCTAAACAGCTAAGACATTGTGCCATAGTCATAACACATCTAAGCTTCACGAGAGCCAGAAAGTCTAGTGATGGGAAGATGCTTAGAAATGGACATTTGGCAAATGATATATAGGCTGTGCTCTCTACCATGTCCATTTTTTTTCACTCTTTCTGTCCTTCGCCTTCCATATCGCCTTCTGTGGAGGAACGCCATCTTTGTTAATGTTGGTGCTTCGTTGGAAGGGAACATTAAACTACTAAGGCAGGCTTTGGCCTGGCCTCCCTTCATCCCTCCTCCCTTCCAGAGTTAAACCAGCGCCTCCAGGGGGGAAGCCTCCTAGAGGGGCAGGAAGTTCTTTAGCCTTCCCCTCATTGCCTCCCCCCTTCTGGAGTTAAACCAGCAACTCTAGGGGGAAAACCTCCTAGAGGGGCAGGAAGTTCTTTTGTTTTATTTATTTGAGTTAGGCGGGAAAAGGCCAGTTCTCAGCTGGCGCTCAAAGGAAGAGGTGGCCAGTGTGGGGGCTCCTGACTGTGGGAGAGGCCTACTCAAGAGGAAAAGGACCCCAGGCAGTCAGACCGAGTAAGTCATCCACAAGGCAGGGCACGTTTAGACCAGGGACTGTAGGATGCGTTTAAATCCACCTTTTATTTGTCATGCTGGTTGCTGTGTGGGTGCTGTGCTGTGCTAAAATTTTACATGCAACTGTTTTTGTTTTGTTTTGTTTGTTTTTTTTCTTTTCTTTTTCTCTTTTAATTAAATATTTTTACTGCTTTGAATGCAGGCAGTCAAACTCTGTACCACATAGATCCCCAACCGCTTTAGACCACACTTTATGAAGGGGGCCCCGGGGAAAGGGGGAAGGCCTGTGGTTGGATAAGGTGCCAATCCTCCAGGGGTTCCCCGAAGAAGTGCTGTGGTCTCTGTGAATCCCAAGTACAGGGTGGCAAAGGACCTTGAGGCCTGGCCTCAGAGCTGGAGAGGGGGATTGGGAGTCCTGTTCCTCCCAATCCGAACCCCTAGACTGAGCAGGTGGTGGCAGTGAGCCCAAGTGGCCGGAGGAGAAATAGCTCCCTCCAGGAGTTGGCGACTCAATAGGGAGTTGACGGGACCGAGTCTGAAGGTAGAATCGGGCCGGTTCCGTCACACCTTCATTCTTGAGCTTAGCTTATTTTGTATGGTGTGTGTTACTCATGTTCTAATACCCCATGTCATATATTTCAATTCGCCTGTTGAACCTGTGTCTTTCTTACTGCTTCAACATGTCCACTACAGCAAAAACAAACAACTAGAGTCCATATTGTCCCACAATTAGTAGCTCTAAAGGGAATACAAAACATCTCTGGTGCCTTAATTCATAGTATTGTGATGTTTCGCCTTTGCCTGGCTTTCTAGAACCTTCCGGAAGGCCTCTCTCACGTCCTTGTTCCGGAGGCTCTAGATGAGGGGGTTGACCATAGGGGGGATTATACAGAACATGGTTGAGACCAGAGTGTCAATCTCTAAGGAATAACCAGCGCTTGGACGGTTATAGTTAAGCAATCCATTTCCAAAGTAAATGATGACAACAGTGAGGTGAGAAGCACAGGTGGAGAAGGCTTTGCCCTTGGTGTTGGTGGAACGGATCTTCAAGATGGAGGACAGGATGAAGACATAGGAGAGAATGATAAAGAAGAAGGGACCCCCACCCACTACAAAGCTTGCGATGTGGATTACAAAGTCATTGATGTGTGCACTGTTGCAAGCAATTTTCAACAGTGGGGGGACATCGCACAAGATGTGGTGAATCTGGTTGCGCAATTTTCCAAATGCTCAGTTCTAAGCATTTTCCAGTTACCAGACTTTCTGGCTCCCGCGAAGCTTAGATTTGTTATGACTATGGCGCAATGCCTTAGCTGTTTAGGTGTTTCTTCTCATAGGAGAGTATTTACCCTGACTAGATGCGTGGCTATTCTGTCAATGGCACTAGAAGGGAAATACAAAAAGCTCCCATATGCAGAAAGACTTTCCCCCCACACTACATGTGAAGCGGAATCACAGGGACATGTCTTTTCCATTGCCCTTTTTATATAGAATTATGGGATAAGAATATTTCTTCCCTCTTTGATAGATCAACACTTTCCATGGATGAGGTCTGCTTGGAGGAACATTTTTCAGACGAGAATCCAACTCTCTCCAGGAAAATGCCCAAAGTTTTGTGTTCATGTGATAAAATTCTGAACTTAGTAACAGAGCTATACATATACTTACATACAAACATACATACTTACATACACGTACACACACACACACACATACATATTTATTTATTTATTTAGTAGGCTTATATTTCGTCTTTTCCCGTAAATGGGCTCAAGGTAGATACTTATTTATGTGCCTACTTACATACATACTTAAATACATACTAACATACATACATACTTACAGACATGCATACATATATACATACTTACATGCATACATACATACTAGTATGCATACATACTTACATACAGACCTTTTGTTTTTGGCATGATCTTAATGTTTTTAACATATATTTCAAATGGTATAATGTATTTACTGTGCCTTAAAACCCACATGGTGGAACTGAAAGAGCCTCATGTCTTTCTTGAAACTCCTGTTACTCTATGCAGGCCTTGGATTCCCAGTTGTCCCAGATTAGAGTCCGTGCTCTTAACCACTACACCAAACTGACCTTCTAGTTCTATTGCTCCCTCCAAATTCTGTAAGCTTGCTTTAGGACACCTTGCATTGTCCATTTCTTCCTTCCAACAACAACAAAAAAAAACCTGGGGAAAGGGAATTCCAAGGGAGAAAGCTGTTCTGTTTTATGTTTACAATAAGTCCTTTTTTGAAACACCACGGATTCTCTGGCATAAATTGTCCCTTGTTGTCCCCGGGCCAAAGGAAGCCCGTTTGAAATCTACGAGTGATAGGGCCTTCTCCGTAATGGCCCCTTCCTGGTGGAACCAGCTGCCGGAAGAGGTAAGGGCCCTGCGGGATCTTGCTCAATTCCGCAGGGCCTATAAGACAACCCTCTTCCGGCAGGCTTACAACTAACTGGCACTGAAATTTGAAATCGAGTGTAGTTTTATAAGACTGTAGAATGTTTTAATATTTTTATATGTAAATTGTTTGAATTGTTTAATTTTAATTATGTAAATTGTATGAAATGTTAAACTTTTATGTCTCATGTTAGATTTTATATGTTGTAAGCCGCCCTGAACCACCTGGTGGGAAGGGCGGGATATAAATTACAAATAAATAAATAAATAAATAAAAATCTAACAGGGCCAGGAGTGACATGCCCGATAATGTGCACATCTTCCCATGTGGCTGCCATCTTGGAGAGAAAGGCACATCCTCTACAACATTCTTTAAAACAAAAAAAAGACTCCATTTGCAGGTCTGAATTCCTGTTAGCAGTTCTCTTGGCCACAAGATTTGAGAAGTCCAAAATACAACCAGTGTTCCCTCTAAGCTCAGTTAGCGTGAGCTACCTCACAGATTTTTAACTTCCAGCTCACGCATTTTGTCTTAGCTCAGGAAGGATGACCCCAGAGCACAGTAATTTATGCAGGAGCTCACAACTTTAATGCCAGTAGCTCACAAAGCAGTGTTTTTGCTCACAAGACTCTGAAACTTAGAGGGAACATTGAATGCAACCCACAACAGCTAAATGGCACAGAACAGAAATTCAGGCCAGGGAGTAACTTGGGGGAGAAAGCTGAGGACAAAATCACTACTCCAGCCCACAGCAGGTTGACAAGTTCTGGACGTGCCTTTGGGTATAAATTATATTTCTCTCCCCTGACGATGTGAGACACAACCAAAACAAATCCCCTGAGCTTCCAGCCGCTGCACTTCATTCCCTGAAGGCCTCCAATCCAGGATCATCCCCAAAGGACCCTCGTCCAAGAACAGAATTCTGCTCTCCTGGGCAGCATCAGTTTGGTATACCTCTTACTGCTCCAGGGCACCAGAGATTTCACACTGGCAGAGGAGACAGGCTTTCCAGACCTGGTGTAGGTTCCACATCTTGGGGCTACCATGCAGTAACATCATGACAACTTTAGGCTAAACTGATCTTGCAAACAGGATGAGCAGGGACCAAAAGCCCAGAGATGGAGGCGGAAGTGAAGCAGGAGGACTCCTACCTTGACTTGTCATCTACATGCAAAGGTGAGTAGCAGCTTTCCCCAGCCAACAGTATTTCTAGATGCTGAGTAGTTCCCTTCTCAAAGGGCAGGCAGAAACGGGTGGGCTTCTCGAGCCCCTTGGCTGACAAAACAACCACTCCAGGTGAACCATACTGAGCTATCTCAGTCTGTACCCCATTCCCTTGTCTGAAGAAGTCTGCATGCATACAAAAGCTTACAATCCGAATAAAACTTTGTTGGTCTTAAAGGTGCACTTGACTCCTACTTCATCATACTGAGCTAATAGAACACACCAAGAGCAAAGGATGACAGATTGTGTTTTTGCTTTTTTGGCAGCTTAAATTAATGCAATTAATGATAATGCCGTTCTACTTTCCATTTCGTCTACTTCACTGTGGGGTCATACAATGATTACTAATTCCTTATGCTTTGCCATCTTTTAACTGTTTTGATCTGCGTAATTGTTTTTACACCTATATGTAGACTGTTTTTTTTTTTTTTAAATTTTTATAAGAATGTAAGAGAAGCCATGTTGGATCAGGCCAATGGCCCCTCCAGTCCAACACTCTGTGTCACATAAGAACATAAGAGAAGCCATGTTGGATCAGGCCAATGGCCCTTCCAGTCCAACACTCTGTGTCACATAAGAACATAAGAGAAGCCATGTTGGATCAGGCCCATGGTCCATCCAGTCCAACACTCTTTGTCACACAGTGGCCAAAAAAACCCCAAGTGCCATCAGGAGGTTCACAAGTGGGGCTAGAAGCCTTTCCACTTTGCCTCCCCTCCCCTCCATGCACCAGGAATACAGAGCATCACTGCCCCAGTCAGTTTCAATAATATGCTGTGGCTAATAGCCACTGATGGACCTCTACTCCATATGTTTATCCAATCCCCTCTTGAAGCTGGCTATGCTTGTAGCCGCCACCACCTCCTGTGGCAGTGAATTCCACATGTTAATCACCCTTTGGGTGAAGGACTTCCTTCTATCCGTTCTCACCTGACTGCTCCATATGTTTATCCAATCCCCTCTTGAAGCTAGCTATGCTTGTAGCCGCCACCACCTCCTGTGGCAGTGAATTCCACATGTTAATCACCCTTTTTTTTTTTTAGAGAAGCCATGTTGGATCAGGCCAATAGCCCATCCAGTCCAACACTCTGTGTCACACAGTGGTAAAAAAAAAATTATATATACACACACACTGTGGCTAATAGCCACTGATGGACCTGTGCTCCATAGTTTTATCTAAACCCCTCTTGAAGGTGGCTATACTTGTGGCCGCCACCACCTCCTGTGGCAGTGAATTCCACATGTTAATCTCCCTTTGGGTGAAGAAGTACTTCCTTTTATCTGTTTTAACCTGTCTGCTCCGCAATTTCATCGAATGCCCACGAGTTCTTGTATTGTGAGAAAGGGAGAAAAGTACTTCTTTCTCTACTTTCTCCATACCATGCATTATCTTGTAAACCTCTATCATGTCACCCCGCAGTCGACGTTTCTCCAAGCTAAAGAGCCCCAAGTGTTTCAACCTTTCTTCATAGGGAAAGTGCTCCAGCCCTTTAATCATTCTAGTTGCCCTTTTCTGGACTTTCTCCAATGCTATAATATCCTTTTTGAGGTGCGGCGACCAGAACTGCACACAGTACTCCAAATGAGACCGCACCATCGATTTATACAGGGGCATTATGATACTGGCTGATTTGTTTTCAATTCCCTTCCTAATATTTCCCAGCATGGCGTTGGCCTTTTTTATTGCAAACGCACACTGTCTTGACATTTTCAGTGAGTTATCTACCACGACCCCAAGATCTCTCTCTTGGTCAGTCTCTGCCAGTTCACGCCCCATCAACTTGTATTTGTAGCTGGGATTCTTGGCCCCAATGTGCATTACTTTGCACTTGGCCACATTGAATCGCATCTGCCACGTTGACGCCCACTCACCCAGCCTCAAGAGATCCCTTTGGAGTTCCTCACAATCCTCTCTGGTTCTCACCACCCTGAACAATTTAGTGTCATCCACAAACTTGGCCACTTCACTGCTCACTCCCAACTCTAAATCATTTATGAATAAGTTAAAGAGCAAGGGACCCAGTACCGAGCCCTGCGGCACCCCGCTGCTTACCGTCCTCCACTGTGAAGACTGCCCATTTATACTCACTCTCTGCTTCCTATTACTCAGCCAGTTTTTGATCCACAAGAGGACCTGTCCTTTTACTCCATGACTCTCAAGCCCTTTGGGTGAAGATGGACTTCCTTTTATCCGTTCTAACCCGACAGCTCAGCAATTTTATCGAATGCCCACAAGTTCTCGTATTGTGAGAAAGGGAGAAAAGTCCTTTCTCCACTTTCTCCATCCCATGCATCATCTTGTACACCTCTATCATGTCACCCCGCAGTTGACGTTTATGATTTGTTGTTACCCGCCTTCGGTGTTCCCTCTGAGCTGAGTGAGTGTGAGCTAGCTCACAGATTTGTAGCCTCACAGATTCTGAGCTCAGAAAAAAAATGGCCCCAGAACACACTAATCTGTGCAGCAGCTCACAACTTTCATGCCAGTAGCTCACAAAGTAGAATTTTTGCTCACAAGACTGCACAGCTTAGAGGGAGCATCGCCCACCCTGAGCATATTTGTGGGGAGGGTGGGATAGAAATGGAAAAATAGAGCACTCCACCAGCGCACCCTGTTTTAAGGGGATTTTGCAGGCAAAATGTCAACGGTGGGGAAGAGAAGGAAAAAAGAATTGGACAGAAAGTGGGGGGGGGGGGGAGAGAGCAGATGGAAAAAAGCAATCTGCACAGATGCAGGGAACCTGTCAAGGGTTCATTTGCCAGAGAAGGGATTTGACTTAGAATCACAATGTCAAGCGCCGATATTTCTCAATAACCAAGTCCTTTGTTTAGAATCAAAAGCAGGATTATTGTTAGAAACTCAGGAGTTTTGCCAAGAACACAAGCCTTGGGAGTAATGGGGTAAAAACAGTTACACAGTTGCTATATGGAGAGCCAGTTTGGTGTCGTGGTTAAGTGTGCGGACTCTTATCTGGGAGAACCGGTTTGGATTCCCCACTCCTCCACTTGCAGCTGCTGGAATAGCCTTGGGTCAGCCAGAGCTCTCTTATCTGGGAGAACCGGGTTTGATTCCCCACTCCTCCGCTTGCAGCTGCTGGAATGGCCTTGGGTCAGCCATAGCTCTCTTATCTGGGAGAACCGGGTTTGATTCCCCACTCCTCCACTTGCACCTGCTGAAACGGGTCCAGAGGAGGGCGACAAAGATTGTGAGGGGTCTGGAGACCAAGTCCTATGAGGAAAGATTGAAGGAGCTGGGGATGTTTAGCCTGGAGAGGAGGTGGCTGAGAGGTGATAGGTTCACCATCTTCAAGTACTTGAAGGGGTGTCCTATAGAGGATGATGTGGAATTGTTTTCTGTGGCCCCAGAAGGTAGGACCAGAACCAATGGGTTGAAATTAAATCCAAAGAGTTTCCAACTCAACATTAGGAAGAACTTCCTGACCGTTAGAGCGGTTCCTCAGTAGAACAGTCTTCCTCCTCGGGAGGTGGTGGGCTCTCCTTCCTTGGAGGTTTTTAAACAGAGGCTAGATGGCCATCTGACAGCAATGAAGATCCTGTGAATTTAGGGGGAGGGGTTTGTGAGTTCCCTGCATTGTGCAGGGTTTGGACTAGATGACCCCAGAGGTCCCTTCCAACTCTATGATTCTAATAAAAATAAATAAGCAAAAACTGACAAAACACTTCTAACTCTCTGCAGCTGCAACTGAGTAGACTGAAAACTTAGATATTACTATTTGGGGGGATTGCCCAATCAGTCTACACACTCCTTGGTTATGTAAAATACTTGGTAATGCATTTTATATTGTTCTATGCTTCCTGGGTGGAACTCTGTCATGCAATAAATAAATAATAATAGGGTGAGTGATCCATGCCTCATTTATGGTCCTGTAAACAGAGTAGAGACAGAGAGGAGACCTTGGAAAGACAGAAGGAAAGTACAATCTGTAATAGATGTATGAAATCTGAGAAGGCAATGAGGCACTTGAGTGGAAATCCCAGACAGGCAATTGGAGGGGAAGGAAGGACTGGAGGGAGAGAGGAAGCTCCAAGCTCCTGGTGGGTTTCCTCAGGCGTAGGTAGTGCCAAACACCCACTAAGAGAGCCAGTGCCACAAAGTGGCCAAAGGTCAGAGCAGAATCCAGTACACTTCCATCCAGATACTCAGACATGAAGTTTTGTGGAAGAACATGGGCCAGTCATCTTCTCTCAGCCTGACCTACCTCACTTGGTCGTTGTGAGGATGAAATGAAAAAGAGAGGAATACTCCCCCTGTTCAAACAGTGAATGGCCAATTACAGGCAGGAGAATCAGGCAGCAAATAGGGGAGGGATTCAAAGGAAGCTGATCCAAGTGCCAGTTTGGTGTAGTGGTTAAGTGTGCAGTCTCTTATCTGGGAGAACCGGGTTTGATTCCCCACTCCTCCACTTGCACCTGCTGGAATGGTCTTGGGTCAGCCATAGCTCTGGCAGGGGTTGTCCTTGAAAGGGCAGCTGCTGTGAGAGCCCTCTCAGCCCCACCCACCTCACAGGGCGTCTGTTGTGGGGGAGGAAGGTAAAGGACATTGTGAGCCGCTCTGAGACTCTTCGGAGTGGAGGGCGGGATATAAATCCAATATCTTCTTCTTCAAGTGGGAAGGCAGGATGGTCTGAAGCAGCAGAACAAAGTCTGAGCCCAACACCACTTTTAAGACCAACAAAGTTTTATTCCGGGGATATCCCTGGCCCTGCTGGTGGACCTCCTGATGGCACCTGGGTTTTTTGGCTACTGTGTGACACAGAGTGTTGGACTGGATGGGCCACTGGCCTGATCCAACATGGCTTCTCTTCTGTTCTTATGTGACACAGAGTGTTGGACTGGATGGGCCATTGGCCTGATCCAACATGGCTTCTCTTATGTCTGGAGCAGTGATGCTCTGTATTCTTGGTGCTTGGGGGGGGGGGCAACAGTGGGAGGGCTTCTAGTGTCCTGGCTCCACTGGTGGACCTCCTGATGGCACCTGGGTTTTTTGGCCACTGTGTGACACAGAGGGCGTTTTCGCACTCACCTTCAGCCGGCGCGACCCCCCTCTTCACCGCGCAGGATCTGCGCGGATTTCGCACTAAATGCCGCGGAGCAGCCGGAAGAGCCGGAAGCTCCCGGCGCAAAAGCCGCTCAAACGTAAACCGCCAAAAAGCAGTTTCCGTTTGCGCAGCTTTTGTGATGGGAGCTTCCGGCTCTTCCGGCTGCTCCGCGGCATTTAGTGTGAAATCCGCGCAGATCCTGCGCAGTGAAGAGGGGGGTCGCGCCGGCTGAAGGTGAGTGTGAAAACGTCCAGAGTGTTGAACTGGATGGACCATTGGCCTGATCCAACATGGCTTCTCTTATGTTCTTCTGTCTGGGGCAGTGATGCTCTGTCTTCTTGGTGCTTGGTGGGGGGGGGGGGGTTCTAGTGTCCTGGCCCCACTGATGGGCCTCCTGATGACACCTGGGTTTTTTGGCCACTGTGTGACAGACTGTTGGATTGGATAGGCCATTGGCCTGATCCAACAGGGCTTCTCTTACCTTTGTATGTCTGGGGCAGTGATGCTCTGTATTCTTGGTACTTGATGGGGCACAGTGGGAGGGCTTCTAGTGATGGCATTTGGTTTTCCCGGCCACTGTGTGACACAGAGTGTTGGAGTGAATGGGCCATTGGCCTGATCCATCATGGCTTCTCTTACGTTTTGATGTTCTTATGTAAGCTTAATAAAACGTGGTTGGTCTCAAGCTTCCACTGGACTCAAACTTTGTTCAAAGGAAGCAGATAGCTGCAGGATGGGGAGAACAGCGACACTGTCTTTTTGCATGGAGGAGACCACTGGGGGGTGCTGGGGGGCAGTTTCAGGGGAGGGAGGGAGGAACCTGACCTTTTTTTGTTGTTCAGTCGCACAGTGGAGTTCGACTCTTTGCGACCCCCTGGACAAAGTCACACCAGGCCCTCCTGTCTTCCACCATCCTCCAAAGTCTGCTCAAATTTGTATTTGTTACATCAGTAATATTGTCCAGCCATCTCCTCGTTTGCCGTCCCCTTCTTCTTTTGCCTTCTGTCTTTCCCAGCATCAGGATCTTCTCCAGGGAGTGCTCCCTTCTCATTTGGTGGCCAAAGTATTTGAGCTTCAGTTTAATCATCTGACCTTCCAGGGAACAGTCTTGGTTGATTTCCCTTAGGTCTGACTGATTTGACCTTCTTACAGTCCAAGGGACTCTCAAGATTCTTCTCCAGCAAATGCATCTATTCTTCTGCAGTGATCTTGGATCCCAGAAATGTGAAATCTGTCACTACTTCCATGTCTTCCCCTTCTATTTGCCAAGGTGTGATGGGGCCGAATGCCATGATCTTAGTTTTTTTGATGTTGAGTTTCAAGCCTACTTTTGTGCATTCTTCTTTCACCCTCAACAAGAGGTTCTTTAGGTCCTCCTCACTTTCTGCCATTAGAGTGGTGAAATTTGCATATCTGAGGTAGTTGATGTCTTCTACAGAAATCTTAATTCCTGCTTCTGCTTCATCCAGGCCAGCATTCCACATGATGTACTCTGCATATAGATTAAATAAGCAGGGTGACAATATACATCCTTGTCGAATTCCTTTTCCTATTCTAAACCAATCAGTTTTGGGAATCAGTAAAACATTTAATGTCCACGAGGGGCACTATTCCAAGGATCTTGCTTCTTCCACATTGAGTTCAGTGAGCTATAAACTGCCCAATCCCAATTATGCTTGCTATGCCAAGGATATTATAGCATTGGAGAAAGTCCAGAAAAGGGCAACTAAAATGATTAAAGGGCTGGAGCACTTTCCCTATGAAGAAAGGTTGAAACGCTTGGGACTCTTTAGCTTGGAGAAACGTCGACTGTGGGGTGACATAATAGAGGTTTACAAGATAATGCATGGGATGGAGAAAGTAGAGAAAGAAGTACTTTTCTCCCTTTCTTACAATGCAAGAACTCGTGGGCATTCGATGAAATTGCTGAGCAGACAGGTTAAAATGGATAAAAGGAAGTACTTCTTCACCCAAAGGGTGATTAACATGTGGAATTCACTGCCACAGGAGGTGGTGGCGGCCACAAGTATAGCCACCTTCAAGAGGGGTTTAGATAAAAATATGGAACACAGGTCCATCAGTGGCTATTAGCCACAGTGTGTGTGTATATATAAAAATTTTTGCCACTGTGTGACACAGAGTGTTGGACTGGATGGGCCGTTGGCCTGATCCAACATGGCTTCTCTTATGTTCTTATGTCTTCTCTCAGTTGTTCTTTTTTCCTTCTTACAGGTGACTCCTGAACTCTCAATGGGAGAGAAGAACAAGACACGAGTGGTAGAGTTTGTCTTTCTGGGTTTCTCTGGCATTCCAGATGGCCACATCTACCTCTTCCTGCCATTCCTAGTCATTTACTTGGTCACTGTACTGGGAAACCTCATTATATTTACTCTGATTCAGCTGGATTCCAGCCTCCGGACCCCCATGTATTACTTCCTCAGCCATCTCTCCTTCCTAGATATCTGCATCTCCTCCGTCACGGTCCCCAAGATCCTGGTGAACTTCTTGCGCCAGGAAGAAACCATCACCTACCATCAATGCATGGCCCAGATGTTCTTCTTACTCTCTTTCTCAGGAGCTGAGGCTGCCATATTAGCTGTCATGGCCTATGACCGCTATGCTGCCATCTGCAAGCCTTTGCATTACTCCCGCCTCATGAGCCCCAAGGTGTGCACCATCCTAGCCTTGGCCACTTGGATCTGGGGCACCCTAGACTCCGCTCTCCATACAGCGCTCAGCACCAAATTGTCCTTTTGTGGAGTCAACCAGATTCACCACATCTACTGTGATCTGCCCCCACTAATGGAAATTGCTTGCAACGATGCACGCATCAATGAACTTGTCATCCATATCACAAGCCTTTTTGTGGGTGGGGGACCCTTCTTCTTCATCATTCTCTCCTATGGCTTCATCCTGTCCTCCATCTTGAAGATCCGTTCCACCAACACCAAGCGCAAAGCCTTTTCCACCTGTGCTTCTCATGTCACTGTTGTCATCATTTATTTTGGAAATGCATTGGTTAACTATGACCGTCCAAGCGCTGGTTATTCCTTAGAGATTGACACTCTGGTCTCAACCATGTTCTGTATAATCCCCCCTATGGTCAACCCCCTCATCTACAGTCTCCGGAACAAGGACGTGAGAGAGGCCTTCCGGAAGGTTCTAGAAAGCCAGGGGAAGCTGAAACATCAAGATACGATGAATTACGGCACCAGAGATTCCCTTTAGAGCTACTAACTGTGGAACAATATGGACTCGGTTGGTTGGTTGGTTGGTTTTTGCTGTAGTGGACACGTTGAGACAGTCAGAAAGACACAGGTTCAACCGGCGAAGTAAAACAAATGAAACAGGGTAATGGAACATGAGTAGTGGGGAATCAAACCCCGTTCTCCCAGATAAGAGAGCGCTGGCTGACCCAAGGCCATTCCAGCAGCTGCAAGTGGAGGAGTGGGGAATCCAACCCGGTTCTCCCAGATAAGAGAGCTATGGCTGATCCAAGGCCATTCCAGCAGGTGCAAGTGGAGGAGTGGGGAACCAAACTCGGTTCTCTCAGATAAGAGAGCTCTGACTGACCCAAGGCCATTCCAGCAGGTGCAAGCGGAGGAGTGGGGAACCAAACTCGGTTCTCCCAGATAAGAGAGCTCTGGCTGACCCAAGGCCATTCCAGCAGCTGCAAGTGGAGGAGTGGGGAATCAAGCCCGGTTCTCCCAGATAAGAGAGCGCTGGCTGACCCAAGGCCATTCCAGCAGCTGCAAGTGGAGGAGTGGGGAATCCAACCCGGTTCTCCCAGATAAGAGAGCTATGGCTGATCCAAGGCCATTCCAGCAGGTGCAAGTGGAGGAGTGGGGAACCAAACTCGGTTCTCTCAGATAAGAGAGCTCTGACTGACCCAAGGCCATTCCAGCAGGTGCAAGCGGAGGAGTGGGGAACCAAACTCGGTTCTCCCAGATAAGAGAGCTCTGGCTGACCCAAGGCCATTCCAGCACGTGCAAGTGGAGGAGTGGGGAATCAAACCCGGTTCTCCCAGATAAAAGAGCTATGGCTGACCCAAGGCCATTCCAGCAGCTGCAAGTGGAGGAGTGGGGAATCAAACCCGGTTCTCTCAGATAAGAGAGCTCTGACTGACTCAAGGCCATTCCAGCAGCTGCAGGTGGAGGAGTGGGGAATCAAACCCAGTTCTCCCAGATAAGAGTCGGCACACTTAACCACTACACAAAACTGGCTCTTTTACCAGGTAGTCCCCCATGGCATGCTCTCTCTTGGCACCCAACCACACCCCCACCACCACTTCTTGGTCCAGCAAGGGCTAAATTGGTGGGCAGAAAACAATTTTCTACAATGAAGTCACTTGAGTAAAGGAATATTTCCTTTTTTTCCATCCAATATTTCCTTTGGTTCAGGGGCTGTGGCTCAATGGTGGAGCATCTGCTTGGCATGCAGAAGGTCCCACGTTCAACCCCTGGCAGCTCTAGTTGGAAAAACCAGGTAGGAGGTGATGGGAAAGACCTCTCTGCCGGAGACCCTGGGGAGTCGCTTCCAGTCTGAGTAGACAAGACTGACTTTGAAGGACCAATGATGTGATATAGTATAAGGCAGCTTCGTGTGAATCTGCTTCCCATCTACTTCCCAATTTCTAGTGTTACGGGAGACAAAGATTATCTTTATCCTCTTTGTCTCTTTCATTGTTGCTGTCAAATCAAAGCCTATCCCATGCAATTATAATCGGTATAGCAGGGCTGGGGGCTTGGGAGATAATCAATAATTAAATATGCAAAACCTTGCTGCTAAGGAAAGGGAAGTTGGCCTCTCCCCTGCGTAGCCCCCACTTCCAACCAGGAATTGAAGAGTGAACTGGGGGATTTCACATGTGGTGGACTTGTGAAAAAGCGAAAAAGTTTTGGCAGATGATACAACAAGAAATTTCTAAAATTTTGGGATACGACTTTAAGAAAGTTGCAAAGACCTTTCTGCTGGGATTACAAATGGAAAAATTTCCAAAAGAAGATAGAACTCTAATTTGGTATTTGCTCTCAGCTGCTAGGACATTGTATGCGCAGTTGTGGAAGCAAGAAAAAATACCAGAGAAATGGGATTGGATTGTGAAAGTTTTATCGTGGAGTGAGATGGACAAATTAACAAGAACTTTAAGAGACTATGATTTGGATGTGTTTAAAAAGGAGTGGAACAAATTTAGAGGACATGTAGAGAAAGAGTGGAATGTAAAAAGACATTGGACAATTTTTTTAATATGAATATGAGAAAAGAAAGATATTGAACTTTGATTGGTTAAGGGTACCTTTATAACAGAACTTAAGTATATAACCTCGGCGGGCGTCTAGTAACGGAGGGAGGGGGGATTGGAAGATATCATATGGGTTAGAGATAGTAATGATATAATTAGATTTTGTTACCATATGTTATCAATAAAATTGTTTAAAACCAAGAGTGAACCGGGGGGAAAAGAGGAACTTGGCTTGCTGAGTAGCAGCTAGCGAAAAGAGGAACTGGAACCAACTACTTTTGCTGGCATAAGCGTTTAGAAAGACGTCTCAAGAGTCTCAAGTTAAAAGTGCAAAACAGCAGAAGCATGTTTATGATAGCAGATTTTGAGTAAGATGCTGGTGGTCAAAATACCATGTATGCTTCCCTTATGACGCTTATGATGATGTACAGGAAAGGGGTTGGTCGTTTACTGTAATGATCTTGCAAGCAATTATTTGGTGTATAAAACCTGCAACCTTGTTTTGATCAGGGCTCCCAGATAATCCAGGATGCTGGGAAACCATGCATGTAAAATAAACTCTTGCTATCAAAGATTTCAGGTTTTCACGGCTGGTAACATCATTAGGGTTTGTAGAATCTTTTGGGATCAAGTGCCGTGTTCTACTGGAGAAAGTTTTCCTTCCAGACGTTTCGTTCTCAGCTTATTTATTTATTTATTTATTTGGGATTTATATCCCGCCCTTCCCACGAATGGCTCAGGGCAGCTTCCAACAATTAATCAAACTTAAAATTAAACAATTTCAAATATAAAACAGTTAAATAGTTAAACAGTTAAAAACATTAAAACAGAGTAATTCAGTAATTCAGTAATTGGAGTATAAAACCTGCAACCTTGTTTTGATCAGGGCTCCCAGATAATCCAAGACACTGGGAAACCATGCATGTAAAATAAACTCTTGCTATCAAAGATTTCAGGTTTTCACGGAGAACATCCTCAGTGGCGTTGCAGCCGGAGCAGGTGCTCAGACCTTCTTGGCTGCTGAAGCCCAAGGAAGCCCCACCAAACAATGGGCACATCCACAAACCAATTGCCCTTTCATCACACCCCCTCCAGCCTACAAATAGCAGCTCTCCAGCAGCCCTGGCCCCACTCAATGCACAGCAGCCAAGAAGGTCTGAGCGCCTGCTCCGGCTGCAACGCCACTGAGGATGTTCTCCGCAGCTGAGAACAAAACGTCTGGAAGGAAAACTTTCTCCAGTAGAACACGGCACTTGATCCCGAAAGATTCTACAAACCCTAATAAACTCTTCCTGTTTTCCTTGTCTTTGGCCTTTTCCACTAAACAGCCTGATTTTGCTGCTACGTTGGCAATCGCTCCTTAGTCTTGTAATGACACATGCTAGAATGAAAGTAAGGAGCTATTGCCAATGATAATTGTGACGCACGGGTTCCAATCATATTGCAGCCAGGATGAAGAGTAATGGAAACATGGAATAGCCTAGGATTCATGTCGCTGCAATTATTTGCCTAGATGTATGGTGAAGTCCTCAAGTGCGTTGAATGAAGCTAGCCATTTGCACAATGGAGAAGTTTCATTTCCGATAGAAAGTCGCATCGGCTGAGCCTAGAGAACGCACACGCGGACATTATTGGGACTGTCTCTTTAAGAAGCATCTTTACACGACGAGCATTGTATTTTTAATGATTGTACTATGAAATTGTTGCTTTGAAGGTAGTACTAAGCAGTTGTTTGAAATAAATAAGAAGTAGAGCCCCGTGGCGCAGAGTGGTAAAGCTGCAGTACTGCAGTCGGAACCCTCTGCTCACGACCTGAGTTCGATCCCAGCAGAAGCTGGTTCAGGTAGCCGGCTCCAGGTTGACTCAGCCTTCCCTCCTTCTGAGGTTGGTCAAAGGAGTCCCCAGCTTGCTGGGGGGAAAGTGTAGATGACTGGGGAAGGCAATAGCAAACCACCCTGTAAAAAGTCGGCTGTGAAAACGTTGTGAAAGCAACGTCACCCCAGAGTCGGAAACGACTGGTGCTTGCACAGGGGACGACCTTCACCTTTTTAAGTATTCATCTGCAAGTATTTATGTGCAGCTTTTTTGTAAGAGTGTTTCAACCCAACTGGAGATTGGCAACCCTACTTCTTACTAGGACCAGCCAAACTGCACAGAAAAGAAATTCAAGCCATGGAGTAGCTTGGAGGGAGAAAGCTGAGGACAAAATCACTAGTCCAGCCCACAGCAGGTTGACAAGTTCTGGAAGTGCCTCTGGGTATAAATTATATTTCTCTCCCCTGATGATGTGAGACACGACTCAGACAAATCCCCTGAGCTTCCAGCCGCTGCACTTCATTCCCTGAAGGCCTCTAATCCAGGACCGTCCCCAAAGGACCCTCGTCCAGGAATAGAATTTGGCTCTCCCAGCAGCACCAGTTTTGTATACCTCTGTCTGCTCCAGGGCATCAGAGACTTCACGCTGGCTAAGGAGAGAGGCTTTGGAGACCCAGGGTAGGTTCCACATCTTGGGGCTACCATGCAGTAACATCGTGGAAGCTTTGGCCTAAACTGCTCTCATCTGGTAAACAGGATGAGCAGGGACCAAAAGCCCAGAGAAAGAGGAGGAGGAAACCTACCATCACTTGTCATCCATGTGCAAAGGTGAGCAGCTTTGGGGGGCCAGGCTATTTCCAGGTGTCCGACAACCCCCCTGACAACATGCTGGCAGGAGAAGGGCTGCGTTCTCCAGCCCCTTGGCTGCCAAAACAGCCACTCCAGGTGAGCCTTGCAGAACTACGGTTTGTTCAGATTTTGAAACTGTTCAGTAGAGTGGAATGGAGGCCACATACATTTTTCCTAAGATAACAGGATATACCAAGAGCAAAGGACGGCAGTTTGTGTTTTTGCTGCTTTGACAGCTTAAATTAATGCAATCAAGGTAGTGCCTCAACAAAATGACAGCAATATTGGGGAGGGATGGTGGCTCAGTGGTAGAGCATCTGCTTGGTAAGCAGAAGGTCCCAGGTTCAATCCCCAGGATCTCCAACTCAAAAGGGTCCAGGTAAAGAGGCGTGAAAAACCTCAGCTTCAGACCCTGGAGAGCCGCTGCCAGTCTGAGTAGACAAGACTGACTTTGATGGACTAAAGTTCTGATTCAGTATAAGGCAGCTTCATATATGTTCAATATGACATTATCATTTACTAATAATGCCATTCTGCTTTCCATTTCATCTGCCCCAGCTGGGGCGGGGGGGGGGGGCGGACATACAATGATTACTTATTCACTATGGCCGTTTTCCCACTCACGTTTTACTGGCGCCACGACCATCCTGACGCCGGCGAATCTGCCTGGATTTCGCATCAGAAGCTCCGGCGCTCCCAGAAGCGCCGGCTACTTCCGTCGCTAAGCCAGCGCAAACGGAAATCGCAAAGATGCAGGAAAACGTTTGCGCTGGCTTAGCGACGGAAAGCGCCGGCGCTTCTGGGAGCGCCGGAGCTTCTGTTGCGAAATCCAGGCAGATTCGCCGGCGTCAGGATGGTCGTGGTGCCAGTAAAACGTGAGTGGGAAAACGGCCTATGCTTTGCCAACTTTTATTGCAGTGTCGAACTGCAATTTAAAAAGGCCAACGCTAAATTGGGGATTATTAGGTCCAAGCGGGCAGCCGTGTTGGTCTGAAGCAGTTGAACAAAGCAGGAGTCAAGTGGCACCATTAAGACCAACCCATTTTTATTTAGAACGTCAGCTTTCATGTGCTCTTCAGCACCCTTCATCAGACGAGGAATCCAGCACAGTGAGCAAAGCCCTACAGAGCTGAGCAGAGGCATACAGAGCTGGTAGACAGTGGCTGTGTATACATACCAGCTCTGTATGGCTCTGCTCAGCTCTGTAGGGCTTTGCTCACTGTGCTGGATTCCTCGTCCGATGAAGTGGGCTTAAGAGCACATGAAAGCTGACGTTCTAAATAAAAATTGGGGATTATTAGGAAGGGAATTGAAAATAAATCAGCCAGTATCATAACGGCCCTGCATAAATCGATGGTGCGGTCTCATTTGGAGTACTGTGTGCAATTCTGGTCGCCACACCTCAAAAAAGATATTGTAGCACTGGAAAAAGTGCAGAAAAGGGCAACTAGAATGATTCAAGGATTGGAACAATTTCACTGCAAAGAAGGATTGAAGCACTTGGGGCTCTTTAGCTTGGAGAAACGTTGACTGCAGGGTGACAGAGCAGGAGTGGCCAAGGGTAGCTCTCCAGATGTTTTTTTGCCTACAACTCCCATCAGCCCCAGCCATCGGCCATGCTGGCTGAGGCTGATGGGAGTTGTAGGCAAAAACATCTGGACAGCTACCGTGGGCCACCCCTGCTTTACAGGATTATGCAGGGCTGTGGGGTGGCCAGAGGTCAGAGTAGAATCCGGTACACTTCCATCCAGATATGGAGACATGGGCCAGTCATCTTCTCTCAGCCTGACCTACCTAACATGGTTGTAGTGGGGATGAAATGAAGGAGAGGAGAACACGCGTTACTGACTCTAAACTCTTATGAGGAAGAGTGGGGCAAGATGTGCCAGTCAGTTAGGCAGAGATAATCTGCAAAATCCATCTAGGGGCCATGTATAAGGATATCTTCGAAAGGGACAGAATCCCTAGGATTACCTCACAAACAAACAAAGCAAGAGACGATGTTCCTTCTAAGTCAGGGGTCCACAACCCCTGGTCCATGGCCTGTAAGCAACTGGGCTGTGAGTTGTATAATTATTTCATTATATATTACAACGTAAGAAGAAGACAACATTGGCTTTAAAACCCGCCCTCCACTCTGAATCTCAGAGCGGTCACAATTTCCTTTACTTTCCTCCCCCACAATAGACACCCTATGAGGTGGGTGGGGCTCAGAGAGCTCTGACAGAAGCTGTCCTTTCAAGGACAACTCCTACGATTGCTATGGCTGACCCATGGCCATTCCAGAAGCTGCAAGTGGAGGAGTAGGGAATCAAACCTGGTTCTCCCAGAAAAGAGAGCTATGGCTGATCCAAGGTCATTCCAGCAGCTGCAAGTGGAGGAGGGGGGAATCCAACCCAGTTCTCCCAGATTAGAGAGCTCTGGCTGATCCAAGGTCATTCCAGCAGCTGCAAGTGGAGGAGGGGGGAATCAAACCCAGTTCTCCCAGATAAGAGAGCTCTGGCTGACCCAAGGACATTTTAGCAGCTGCAAGTGGAGGAGTGGGGAATCAAACCCGGTTCTCCCAGTTAAGAGAGCTATGGCTGACCCAAGGCCATTCCAGCAGCTGCAAGTGGAGGAGGGGGGAATCAAACCCGGTTTTCCCAGAGAAGAGTCCACACACTTAGCCATTACAGCAAATTAACATAAATGCAGCACGCAATTGTATCATCCTGAAACTGTCATGCCCCCTCCCCCAAGAAAATAATTGTCTTCCACAAAACCGGTCCCTGATGCCAAAAGGGTTGGTGACTGCCGCTCTAAGCTGCCGAGTCTTGTGAGCAAAAATGCTGCTTTGTGAGCTCCTGGCATTAAAGTTGTGAGCAACTGCACCAATTAGTATGCAATGGGGTCCTCCTTCCTGAGCTAAGACAAAAATATGTGAGCAGGAGGCTAAAAATCTGTGAGCTGGCTCACGGTGACTCAGCTTAGAGGGAACACTGGTGGGGGCTGGTCCCCCTTTCAAACAGTGAATGACCCAATACAGAAAGGAGAATCATTTGAGGAGAAACCCGTAAAAATCTCAGGACTCAAAGAGGGGAGGGATCAACCAATTCAAAGGAAGCTGCTTGTTGTGGAAAGCTGGGTAGGTCTGAAGCAGCAGAACAAAGTCAGAGTCCAGGGGCCCCTTTCAGACCAACAAAGTTGTATTCCGGAGTAACTTATTGTATATATGCACAGAAAAGCTTATCCCCAGAATAACACTTTGTTGGTCTTCAAGTTACCACTGGACATAGACTTTGTTCAAAAGAAGCAGAGAGATCCAAGGTGGGGAGAACAAGGACATAAGAACATAAGAGAAGCCATGTTGGATCAGGCCAACGGCCCATCAAGTCCAACACTCTGTGTCACACAGTGGCAAAAAAATTTATATACACACATACACTGTGGCTAATAGCCACTGATGGACCTCTGCTCCATATTTTTATCTAAACCCCTCTTGAAGCTGGCTATACTTGTGGCCGCCACCACCTCCTGTGGCAGTGAATTCCACATGTTAATCACCCTTTGGGTGAAGAAGTACTTCCTTTTATCCGTTTTAACCTTTCTGCTCAGCAATTTCATCGAATGCCCACGAGTTCTTGTATTGTGAGAAAGGGAGAAAAGTACTTCTTTCTCTATTTTCTCCATCCCATGAATTATCTTGTAAACCTCTATCATGTCACCCCGCAGTCGACGTTTCTCCAAGCTAAAGAGTCCCAAGCGTTTCAACCTTTCTTCATAGGGAAAGTGCTCCAGCCCTTTAATCATTCTAGTTGCCCTTCTCTGGACTTTCTCCAATGCTATAATATCCTTTTTGAGGTGCGGTGACCAGAACTGCACACAGTACTCCAAATGAGACCGCACCATCGATTTATACAGGGGCATTATGAAACTGGCTGATTTGTTTTCAATTCCCTTCCTAATAATTCCCAGCATGGCGTTGGCCTTTTTTATTGCAGACGCACACTGTCTTGACATTTTCAGTGAGTTATCTACCACGACCCCAAGATCTCTCTCTTGGTCAGTCTCTGCCAGTTCACACCCCATCAGCTTGTATTTGTAGCTGGGATTCTTGGCCCCAATGTGCATTACTTTGCACTTGGCCACATTGAACCGCATCTGCACGTTGACGCCCACTCACCCAGCCTCAACAGATCCCTTTGGAGTTCCTCACAATATAATTCCTCACAATATAATTCCTCACGTATAAGAACATAAGAGAAGCCATGTTGGATCAGGCCAATGGCCCATCCAGTCCAACACTCTGTCACACAGTGGCCAAATACGCACATATATATACACACTGTGGCTAATAGCCACTGATGGACCTCTGCTCCATATTTTTATCTATCCCCCTCTTGAAGCTGGCTATGCTTGTAGCTGCTACCACCACCTGTGGCAGTGAATCCCACATTTTAATCACCATTTGGGTGAAGAAGTGCCTCCTTTTATCCGTTCTAACCCGACTGCTCAGCAATTTCATCGAATGCCCACGAGTTCTTGTATTGTGAGAAAGGGAGAAAAGTACTTCTTTCTCTAACTTCTCCATCCCATGCATAATCTTGAAAACCTCTATCTAGTCACCCTGCAGTTGACGTTTCTCCAAGCTAAAGAGCCCCAAGCGTTTTAACCTTTCTTCATAGGGAAAGTGTTCCAAACCTTTAATCATTCTAGTTGCTCTTTTCTACACTTTTTCCAATGCTATAATATCCTTTTTGAGGTGCGGTGACCAGAATTGCACACAGTATTCCAAATGAGACTGCACCATCAATTTATACAGGGGCATTATGATACTGGATGATTTGTTTTCAATTCCCTTCCTAATAATTCCCAGCATGGCGTTGGCCTTTCTTATTGCAATCGCATACTGTCTTGACATTTTCAGTGAGTTATCTACCATGACACCAAGATCTCTCTCTTGGTCAGTCTCTGCCAGTTCACACCCCATCAACTTGTATTTGTAGCTGGGATTCTTGACCCCAATGTGCATTACTTTGCACTTGGCCACACTGAACCTCATCTGCCACGTTGACGCCACTCACCCAGCCTCAACAGGTCGCTTTGGAGTTCCTCACAATCCTCTCTGGTTCTTACCACCCTGAACAATTTAGTGTCATCCGCAAACTTGGCCAATTCACTGCTTACTCTCAACTCCAAATCATTTATGAACAAGTTAAAGAGCATGGGACCCAGTACTGAACCCTGCGGCACTCCACTGTGAAGACTGCCCATTTATACTCACTCTCTGCTTCCTATTACTCAGCCAGTTTTTGATCCACAAGAGGACCTGTCCTTTTACTCCATGACTCTCGAGCTTACTAAGGAGCCTTTGATGAGGAACTTTATCAAAAGCTTTCTCGAAGTCAAGGTAAACAATATCGATCGGGTGTTCTTTGTCCACATGTTTGTTCACCCCCTCAAAGAACTGAAGCAGGTTAGTGAGGCAAGATCTTACAGAACCGATGCTGAGTCTTCCTCAATAACTCATGTTCATCAATGTGCCTATTCAGTCTGTCCTTGATAATGGTTTCTACCAACTTTCCCGGTATTGAAGTCAGACTGACTGGCCTGTAGTTTCCTGGAACTCCCCTGGAACCCTTTTTAAATATGGGAATGACATTTGCTACCTTCCAGTCCTCAGGAACGGAGGCAGATTTCAATGAAGGATTACATATTTTTGTCAGAAGATCCACAAGTTCAACTTTGAGTTCTTTCAGAACTCTTGGATTTATGCCATCCGGACCTGATGACTTATTAGTTTTTAATTCGTCTATCAGTTGTAGGATCTCCTCTCTTGTCACCTCAATCTGACTCAGGTCTTTCAACAACCCTTCCAATATAAGTGGTTCTGGAGCAGGCAAACACTTCTCATCTTCCAAAGTGAAGATGGAGGCAAAAAATGCATTCAGCTTCTCAGCCATTTCCCTATCCTTCTTCAGTAATCCTTTGACCCCTTGGTCATCCAAGGGCCACTGCCTCCCTGGCTGGTTTCCTGCTTTTTATTGTTGGTCTTTATGTTTTTTGCAATATGCTCCTCGTAGTCCCTTTTTGCCTGCCTGATCACTGTCAAGCATTCAGGTTCAATGACGAGTCGAGTTTGAAACAAAGACTACGTTTATTGATAGACCGATACTTTGGCCGAAGCCATTTCTGGAGAAAAATGAAACCGTTACACAGATACAATACTTTTAAGTCCTACTTCAAAAGGATTCCTAAGGAGGGGGGGATAGGAGACGAGCATTTACACACATAGTGTCAAAACTATTCACATTCTCAGGGCGCTATCTGAGCACCGACCTTGCCCGGTGCAGATGGCTAGTACTCCCTTTAGATGTTCCC